>NC_071405.1:63199426-63516426 GCF_017976375.1 Cuculus canorus | reverse complement strand
AATAATTGCCTCACAGTAATGGAACTACTCATAGTAATAAACATTATTTGGTTTATATAAAATTAAGGAATCGGGCCTCATTTTGGACCCAGCACACAAACTGGAGTGTATGTAGAGGGGGGGAACTGACCCATGCTTACACTATCATTTCAAAAGAAGGAAAGACTGATGCTCCTTGAAACAGTGGATAGTTGTCCGACTGTGCTTCATATAACATAACAGCAACAGCCATTGTAGCTGCACAGGTCTGATGCTCAACAATGCTTAAGGTATAGAGCTACGTGGCACTCGCCATGCAGTGTAACATCAGGCACACCTAGTTGTAAGCTACATGTGCTTCAGTTATTCAGAAGAGATATCTTAAGTTATCCTGATGTAACTTGATACTTTCATAACAGCAAATTATGGCAATTAGCTATTAGCAATATGTTCTTGGAGTTACTTTGACACCAATATGGAGCTTAGCAATTGTAACACAGAGCAAGGAGCAGCAATTTTTTTGGTATGTTATTGTTGGATATTGAAGCCTGCATGGAAATTAGCTGAGAATTAAAATAGCTATCGCACCTCCTCCCATCCAGTAATACTTTTTATACCAGGACCAGGAACAGTATTTATGGCTGCTACTAGTTGCAGCAAAACCAATGAACCATTCTCACAAATTCTGTTCTGAGTTGGAAAGGCTGGCAGGACTAACAGTGCTTATCTTAAAGGCAGCTTTCAAAAACCAGCAGTTCTCACGAATGGAAGATTTTTTCACCTATAGTCAGTCTGCTTTTGTCAAAATACTGTATTACTGTTTATCATATTCAGAAGACTCAAATATTGTCAATGTACATCTTTACTGTAAGAGAGATAATAACAGTGGGCTTATTTTAATCACTTCATTGCTGTTAGAGCC
This sequence comes from Cuculus canorus, assembly GCF_017976375.1. Lineage (NCBI taxonomy): Eukaryota > Metazoa > Chordata > Aves > Cuculiformes > Cuculidae > Cuculus > Cuculus canorus. Next base: position 63,515,525 of record NC_071405.1, on the reverse strand, counting down.
CTCTTTGTTCTCACAGTGTTGGAGAACACAGATTGTTAGGTGCAGGTTTTACAAATGGGTGCACATTTCACAAGATGTATAATTTAGATTGACATTGACTACAGAAAAATCTATTTTTCCATGCTCCTGTGCTTAGAGCTGATAACAATAGTACACGTAGTTTAATGTACAGGCTCTAATGAAGTCCTAAGTGGTGTATAAATGCCTGTGCTTTATTTTCTTAGGAGACTATGCAGATCCTGAAAATAAATATGCTTCTTCTATTTCTTGTACCTCCTCCCCTTGTAAATGTGTTGCTCTGGTGCTCATCTAAAAATTATATTAAAAAGTCCAGATCACATAACATTTTTTCAGTATTCTAGTATTTCAGTGTTCCGCTTTTCAGCATTACTCTACTTTTACTAGGTCCTGATTATTTAAGTTAAGAGATTCCACTGAGGTACAAGTCTGGAGTAAAATAGATCTTGAGCCTCGCTGCATGGTGCTGGCTCTTTTCCTGCAGCTGGCAGAGCATCAGCTCCCAGTGCAGGGGGACTGTGCCCCACTAACTTTCTTGATGGGACTTCTCTAACCACCTAACAATAGCCAGCTGGCATGGGAGGTTTAAGATCACTAGTTAGTTGAACTGGTTAGGAACTTCCACAACATTTCAAAACACTGAAGTATTAAGTGCCTTTGGAAAAAAGATCTTGATAGCAAAAGTTTTTTTGTCTTTGAGTAAAGGAATCTTTGGCAACCAGTAAAGAAAATTTTAAAAATAAATGCCTACATCACTAAATACAAACATTGTCTTAGAAAAAGAAATAGGAAGAAATCTCAGTTTTCCTGTTTTTTCTTAAAACAAAAAAAACCAAACAACCCAACATTTGTTCTAAACACTTTCACAAAATTTTGTATGTAATTAAACTAGGAAGAAGTGATGAACTGAATTTTAATTTTTTTTTTTTTTTTTTTTTAGAAAAACCCAAAACACTCACGTAGACATTTAAAGGACACTGAATGGAGACATTCATTCTTTTCACAGAAGGATTGAAAGGAAGCCTGTTCTAGCAATAACACACACAGGGAGACATGTAATTATCTTTGAAACCAACTCTTAAGCTTTAGAAACAAATACACACAGACCCCCACAATACCTCCCAAGTTTTCTAGCTGCTGCTACCTTAGGTCTTATTCTCCTTTCAGGCATATAAGAGATTCCAGACATTTTCTACTCAAACCCCCTACTTAAATCCAGTTGGCTGTAGTTTGTGTTGGAGTTCAAATACTATAAAAATACACTGAATTTTTGAAACGGACAGGGTTTTAATTGACATTTTAAATAAGTTTCTGGATAGCATCGATAGCCCCCTAAATATAATTAAAAAATGCTTAGTATGTATTTTTAAGGCATTTAAAGTATCAAACAATAAATGTTAACTAAAGAAAATTATTTTCCTTCTTTGTATTCTAGTATTTCTCTGCAAAACTGCTGCTTGTTTCCTTTAAATAAAAAAATTACTCTGCTAGCAGACTTCAACATCACATCAATACGTTCCGAAATAGTTTTCTTATTCCTGAAGAACAGAAAAAAAATGAAGCTGTTCTTCCACTTTTTAAGTGCTTGGTTTCACTTAAGCTTTTAAGAGTAGTTTTAGCCCTTCTACAAAGGCAGCAGTAGTCTTACCTGGAACATACAAATATAATAAGAAAATGGGATTTTTTTTTTGTTTAAGTGTAGTTTGTGTATTATATGAATGTACCTAGAAGCTAAACAAAATTAGTTTTAAGATGTTCAGTGATGCTTGAAGGGATTTTGCATTACTTCCGTGGTAATCCACAAATGCTAATTTTCATTCATAGGAACTGGACATTAAAAGAGTTCTCTAATGTAGTACAATACATCAATGCAATGATTTGTGTTAAGAGTACCTCTTGTAACCAAAATGATTTGGATCATATGCATGATGTAGTCTCAATTTAATTACATTGATATTATTTAATTACAGATTTATGAGAATATAAAAAGGAAAAATTTGGGCCGGAAGATCCAGTCTATACTTTTGCTTCACGATAGGATCAAATATAGTTATCTAGCTTTCTAGACAGCTGGATATTTATCTGGTTTTGGAAGCTGCAATGTATATCACAGTTTCTATAACATCCCAGGCTATCTAGTTTCTCTCCTTATTGTCTTCATGTCAAATCCAAATTTCTGTTGCCGAAATGTCAATCCTATCTTTGGGGTCATAAACCTTACGAAGTTTTAAATCTACTTTGTGGTAGGCAGAATGTTGTGAAAAGGTCTAAGCAAACAAGCATTGTGTTGTACAGCCAGTTAATAGGTGAAGCTAAAGAAACTCCTTTAATAACCTAAAGCTTTTTCAAATTATTAAAAAATCAAAGTCTAAAACTCCCTGTAGACTGACAGTCTGGCTTCCACAGGCACCTGAAATAAGTATCTCACTGTTTCTAAACTGTTTTGTCCAACATTTCCTTAGCAAAAACTGATCCAAGAGAGAATTTACCCTGCGAAGCAGCAATGAAATCTTTGTCCTTCCTAAAAACACGAAGGATCAGATAACCTAAATAAGTTACCTGCCAGCCTGTTTCCCTGCCTCTGGGGAATCATTGTTGCTTTTCTAATGACATCTATTTAACATGGATTATCTGGATACTTCTCTTAATCTTTAGTTTTCAATTTGATACAGGAGTGAATTAATTTAGATACTGGTCTAATTAAAAGGTCATTAAGTAGACTAACACCCAGCAAGCAAATGTCAGTAAAGAGATACTGTAAAAAAAAAATAAAAAATCCCATAACATTGATTAAAAGTAATAGTCTGTGGACCATTTTCAGCCAAATCACCAGTAGGTTTGTCTGCACAGGAGCTTAAACTGACTTTAACAATTTCAGAAAAAATGTCACATGAAGAAAAGTCAAAAAAGTGAATCTGTTTTTATTCTCCAATTAGTTACTATTTACACTGTATCCTTCCGTGTCTACCAGCAACACTAGCAGTCTTATGGTGGAAGTCCATCTACTGCTATACCTTTTCAGAGAAAGCTAATAAAACTGTTTTCATGAGCACAAACACAACTCTGATAATGGCTGGGCAGCTTGCAAGTTCTTCTCTTCTTTGTTCTCTCTTCTCCTAATGACACTCCTATGTCTTATAGTCCAGAAAGATCTTTATTATGATGGTGTCAAAAGGCTTAAAATTTCAAGTGTGGCAAGACAGTATAAACTTGCTTAACACATTAATCAGCGATTATCTGACTTACCTGTGTATGGCAGCTCCACAAACACTGGAAAGAGAGGCATAAACTCCACTACCAAAGACATAAAATTGCCATAGAGGACAGTTTGCTGGACAAAGAACATCTTCTGTCTCCTTTCTAAGGTCAAGTCCTCTTGTAAAGCACGTGATAGCAGTGGAAGCTAAAGAAATAAAAAGAAGAACCTGTGACCTGAAAATCTTAATGGTGTGTTGTTTGGTTTGGTTTTTTTTAAATGTCTCTGTAGTTCCCAAGTTTAAAGAAACATGTGAATTTGAAATTAAGTACATTGTCTCATCTTATGCTCCAGTGCATCTGTAAAGACATCTTTGGAGCTTACATATGTACAGTTACGACAAGGAAGAACACACTTTATTTATAGGAACGGAATAGCAGGAAAAGGCAGAAAGTGTAAAAAAATAAGCAAACAACAGTAAAACAATAAAATAGTACCCAAGGAATATTACAGTGCAGAAAGCAATTCACATCTGTAAGTTTACTGCAGAGACAGAAGGGCAAGGGGAAGACCTTTGAGGGCAGGTGGAACACAGAAGTGGGTGGCACTCTACAAGGAAGAGATTAAATGACTTCAATGTTCCCATGGCAATCTCCAGCTATGAGAAATCTATGAATTACTTGGGAAACTCAACCTTCTCTCCAGTAGCATTCATAAAGCAGGTTGACAGCAGCATTTCCCTTAGCCTCTGTAGTTTTATACATTTGCCTTAAGAACAAAAGTCTGAGAACCCAAGCAGAATCTCCATGTTTATACCCAGAAGCTCCATATTTTCATTGTCAGAAGTGCCATATTATTGGTGCTATGCTAAAACAGCAAGGCAAATAGACTTCTTTGAGTCCCTTAATCTTTTAATTAAAGTTCTGCAAGTATGTTAGCTAAATAAGCATCACTAGCAATATCTGCTCCTGCAGTACCGCTTGTGCCATGCACCCTGCAACTTTTTCCAGCCTCTACAAGCGCAAGCAGCCAAAGTTAGTTTTCATTCCTGACATTTCTTATGTATTTTGCTTGACTGAATTCCTTGGCAGGCTATTTATACAAATACAATAATTAGAAATGGCTAGTTAACAAACCCCTTATCTCTTGGAGATCTGTATTTCCCCTCACTACCAGGTACTTATTAATTGCATTCATATGTCAGACTAACATTTTCCGTAGCACAGAAGATCAGGAAAACGAACAATTTTTCTGTTTTCCCTGGCTATGAAAACACAGAAGTCTGTGGTAGCCCAGCCATGTGATTTTTATACACTGCCAGCACAACGACTGTCAATTATCCTGCCTACAACATGACAGAGCTTCTGAGGGAAGGGAGCAAGTTGCTGCTGTGTGAACTGAAGAGCTGATATACTGTAGCTAAGGGCTTTAGTAGTTCATACCTCAGCGGGATCAGCACAGTGGTAAAGACACGCACTTTGAAGCACGTAGTGCTTGTTAATAAAAAAGCTGCAATTTCATTTTGGTTCTCTATGAGCTACATGTAATTCTTTAACTAAGACTAACATCAGGAATGTTAGAAACAGTATCAAAATCAGAAGTCCAAGTTAAGACTTAAATTAAGACTTAAAATATCAGCCCTGCAGCATATTTTGCACCTTCTTGTTAATGCATCAACAGCTATCCAATCCGTAAAACTAAAATAGTCCATTGCAAATAGGAAAATGCATTAATCAGGTCTGAATACTAGAAAATATACAATTAGTATGTAAGCTGGCAAAAACTATCATTCTCTCAAATTCTATATACGATATTACTATTAAAATTGAAGAAGACTGTTGTTTTTGTAAGTCTATTCAAGACATTTCACCATAGCAAAATCTGCCAGAAAGCTATATATATAAAATAAACTTAGGTAAAACCCATATGTTTTAATCACTGTAATTTAAGAAGGCAAGAGCAGTAGCAGTTTAGGCATTTCTCCGGATACTTATGTAATCCAATACTCTAAATCCATGTATTTTTGGAAGAAGGAAAGATAAGCTGGTAACGTACAGGAAAGGACACAGTCCAAGACTCCTACCCATTCTGGACTCTAAGGAGGACTAGACACCTACGTTATGTGATATAAAATTAGGCCTTCAGAACAGTAATAAAATGACCATCATCCCACTCTGTCAAGACACACACTCTTGTGTCCCACAGAAGCACACTACATCAGGGTACACTATAAAAACAAAATACAAAGAAAATAAACTGTATTTCTTCATGATTTAAGCCATATTTAAAGGTGTGGATGAATGTCTTCCATCACTGGCAACCTAAAAAAAGAAGAAAAAAGGCAAAGGCTTACTTCTCTCCTAAAATGTCCATCCAATAAGCATGCCTTCAATAATTTCATCAGTTTCCACCTCTTTGGCGCCTCATCCCATGTACTGCTAATTTGCCACCCTGAATAGCTGTTTGTTATGCTCACCTATAAAAGTTATCACTTAATTTTTGACAGGAATTACTAATTTAAGGCCCTAGAAAAATAAGTTCTGTAGCCCAAACCTGAGCTTTCCTAACCTTGAAGTTTCCATGCATTGCTTTGAAAAAGCAGAGTTTACGTAAAGGAGGAAAAAAAAGCCAACTCTATGTACATTACTATAAAAAAAAAAAAAAAAAAAAGAGATTCCCAAGAGAAAGGTAGCTTTATGGGTCATAGAATATGGAAGTACATCCTTATTATGCTACTTAAACCTTTTTGTAATTAGCATTGTTTCTTGGCAAAACAGATTTGAAGTCCTTTTTTTATCTTGAGGATTCAAACAAGCCTGTTTTTTATATCTTATGAAAGGATTATTCCCACAAGCCTTATCCATACTAGAAAGAACTAGTAGAAATACACCTGCTTACATTCCGGAAAAAAATGTTCACAGACTGCATGCTAGTCTGTGTAACCTTAAGTATGTAATACTGGTCCAGACAAGGACAATGAGACTTTAAAAGTCTGGTCAGGGCTGTATTATTAATTTTAATCTGATACTTGCCCTTTTCTGATCAACTTAAGGTCACTACTCGCCATCACATGCCAATGTTCACCCATCCATACAGTCTCACATATAGTAACCAGAACTGCTTAACTCTGCAGCATTTTTATGCATTGAGGGGAGTATGAGGAAAGGTACAAGATCCTTTAAGATCTTGCTAAATAGTTATAAGCCTAAATAGAGTAGATTTGGGGAGAAACCAATATCCTTTCATTACTTCCTGCAAGCTTATAGTTAAATAACCAAGTGTTGCTGAATTTAGGCTGAAAATAAAGGTAAGAGACAATATCTTACAGTAGCAGCTCAAGTTTACAAACACATCCTGATACCAATATTCTGTTTTGTCAGTATTCCCTTAATGTTATTCTGGCTGATTCCAGATACCTTCATATTACTGTGACTTCTTCTCCAACTGTGGGAGGAAGCATTACAGAAAACTTTTCACTGGCACTTCATCTGTAATGCACCTGTAAAATAAAAAGGAAAAGAACTGGGGCTGGAGCAGAATTTCATCACACACCCCACACCCCCCCGACATTTTTTTAGCTATAGTACTCCTGTGACACACAGCTATTATCAGTTTCACATGAAAGAATTTTCCAAATGCTCGACTGAACTCAGAGCCTGCTTCCTAATGACTGAAATCCTGATTCAGAAAAGTTTGAGCTCACTCACCTTCTGCAGCTCAGGCTTGTGTCTGGAAGCACATCCTTCCCAAGGCTCCTGCCCTCTCTTGATGGAAGGCTCCAGTGGAAGGGGCAGACACGTTGCTTCTCTCCTTCTGGTGTGTTAGTTCTTCAACTGCTTCCAACAGCTCCCGGTTCCCGTGGATTGATTGACTCTAGCTCCAGGAGAGCCCGCTCCCCGGCAGCAGGGATGCAGTCCAACAGGGCAGAGGGCAACAGGCAGCCCTTGCCCCGCTACGTGCCTCAAGTACATTACGTTGCTTTCCAGGTCAAAATAACGGCAGAGCAGGCTTTAAAACCTTTTAATCGACTCCACGGTCAAAAGTCTTAAACTGCCAAGCACTGAGCACCTTCTGAACACACAAACACACTCACTCTCGCTACCAACGCTTCCCTCGACGGGAACGCTTTGCCACCACCGCTCTTCTTCAGCCAGGAGGGAGTTTCACGCCCCGTTTGGAAGCGTCCCGACACAAAGCCCCTCCGCAACCTACCCTCAGAGCAGCTCCCCCTCTCCCACCGGGGCCTCCAACGCATCCCGGCGGAGACAGCCCGAGGGAAGCCTCCCGGGGGGGAAGAGAGCAGCCAACTCACCCGAGCCGTCGCTCCCACTCACGGCACTGGAGAGCAGAAAAGCGCCTGCGAATGGACAGGGGAGCGGGTCGGGGGGATGCCCGGCTCCCGCCCCGAGCCGCTCCCCGCGGTACACACCGAGCACCCACCAAGAAGGAGGACGAGCCACATGGCTGCGGGGTACGCTGCGGGGTACACTCCGGGAGAGGAGCAGGGGAGCAGAGCAGCGAGCCCGAGCACCTCCGGGGAGCCGGGAGGAGAGCAGCCAGCCCCAGCACCTCCAGGGAGCCACACAGCCCCGGCAGCCGCCGCGCCCGCTTTAAACCCCTGCCGGGGCGCATGGGCGCTGGGGCGGGAGGGAAGGAGGGAGGATGGGAGCGGGATGGGCGGCCCCGCTGCTGGGCAGGGCCGGCAGGTGCTGCTGCCCCTCCTTCCACCTGGGCCGCTCGACCTCCTCCCCGGTACCGCCGCGGAGTATCATCCTTACCGGGAGCAGAAGGACCTTCCCGTGCCCTTCCTAATGCGTTTGCCTTTCCAAGCCCTCCCTGCGTGCCTAACTCCCGTCTACCTACAGCTCTTGAGCACTTATGCCGGTTCTATTTATTATTATTGTCATTGGATGACTTTTCCCAGGTATCTTTATTCCAGCTCTCCTAAGAAATGTGAATGAGCCACCCGTGGCTTCACGGGAACACCCGGCCCTTCGAAAAGGAACGAAGGGGTTAAGCTGGGTCCGTAGCTCGCCCCGCGGGGCCCTGTGGAGAGAGAACCGGGGGATTTAAGTCTAGTTTAATCTTCCGGAGAGGTGGGAGCACCCAAACCGGCATTGATGCATAGTTTGCATTTGGTCTAAAACATTAGCGTGACTATTAAAGGTACCTATATTCAAGCAATGCTTAAAGAAAAAAACTTAACCAAACCATATCCTCTTCCTTCAAAAAAACCCAAAAAACAAAAAACCAAAAGACAAACCCCCCCAAACCAAAAAAAAACCAAAAAACCCCAAACAAAAAAAAAACCAAAACCCCAAGCCAAAAGCAAACTAAGCCAGCAAACCAAGCCAATCAAACAAAAAGCTCCACTTCAGAGCCTTCTTCGTTCTCGCAGTTTAATACGTATATGCATATGCAGCTTAAAGTGTGTGTGAGTGCATTGCAATGAACGCCTTCGACTCGTGCTCCTCGCTGGCTGACAGCACCCACTGCTTAACTTCTGCTCGGGCGGCTGTTCCCAGGAGTAAACTTTCAAATATAAACACACTTTCAGAATGATTAGGAATTAGCCTGTTAACGGATTTGCCGGGGCAGAAAATTAAATGCAGGCATTACAGTCAGCTGCGGGAGGAGCGGGTACCCGTTTCTGGGAGGCAGCCCCTCACTTTTTTTCTCTTTTCTTCCTTTTTTTCTCTCTTCTTCCTTTTTTTTCTCTCTTCTTCCTTCCCCCTCCCCCCCATAAAAACGCATATCGTGAAATATATCTTCACACAACTGAAAATAAATACACCTGAAAATTCTGCCATCCGCTCAGACATGCCTCCCACAGCAAAACACGAAGCAGGACGGACTCAGTAATTCGTAACTCTTTTTTGGAGTTTAATTCGAACAATGAGCAGAAGCAGTGACAACGTGATCCGCCTCCCCCCCCAGCTTTGATGGTCCCAACACATTTTTATGCTTCCCACACAGGATAAAGGTGGCAATGCTTCCCGCGCGACAGGGTCTTCTCCTACGGGAATATCTCAAATGCAAAATTATTCGAGGCAGAGGGTGAAGATGTCAGGGACTTCTGCTGGCGTTTCTCTCCGCTTCTCCGAGAGCTCGTTAAGGATCTCCAGCAGACTCCCTTCTCAACTAGAGACTGCCCCGAGGGCGTCATTCATCCTTCACCTTCGGTGATCAATTAAAGAGGTGGCAGTGGCCGCTAAAGCCTCAAACCCTGCGGTCGCCTCTCCCTCAGGTGTTCCCCACAGAAGCAGAGGGTACTCTGGTCCTTCAGAAATGGTTCACACTCTGCTGCAGCCCTCGATTCACTGTTTTCTCAGAGCTGAGGTAGTTAAGAGACAACGGGGTTTGCGTTATTTTATTTTATTTTATTTTAATTTTTAGATAAAACATTCTGAGAAGCCGAGGAGCTTATTAGGTCGCCGGTTACCATCACGGAACCGAAGAAAGGCGGGACACGAGCTGCTGGCGCCGCGCGCGGGTCTTCCCGCCTTTTTTCAGTTCGATGGTGGTAATCGATGGTGGTGCTCCCAGAGGGAAGGAGCCGAGAGCTCCCTGTTGCAGCCACCCCTCTGCTGCCCCCCTGCCAGCCGGGCCTCAGGGGAAAAGGGAGCAGAAAAGGGGAGCTTAAGCCCAGACAAGGGGAGCAAGAGGGCATTGGTTTGTCCTGGGTTCGTGCCGAATGTTGTGTGGTGGCGAGAGAAAACTACTGTCCAGGGAACTGCTTTCACACGGGTTAATGTGTTTCGTCGCAGAAAAAAAAAATGTCCAGGGAATGCCTTCCTCAGGAGAGGCAGGAGGAATAGGGAGAGGCATTCCATTTATTCTGGGGAATATGGGAAATGCCTGAACAGAGGGACACTGGCTTCCCTTCCCATACAGCCCCACAGAAATCTCTTTGTCCTTTGTGTGAAAAAACGCTTTGTGCACAGATCAAAAAGCACAGAAGAAGGTACTAATTAAACTTTCAGCCCACTCGGTGCGTGCTCCGAGCCTTGCAGTTCATTCACTGGAAAAATACGCTCACCCATCCTCACTGCAGTCCTCCTTTCCCTCCTCTTGACATTTCCCTTTTCTGCAATTCCCTTATCTTCGGAGGGTTTGTGTTTCTGTCTTGCCCCGGCATTCCTTTCAGACCCACAATGCTCTTCTATACATTTTTTTCCCCAAAGGCTACTTAATTAATAGTCCAAACAATTTGGCATTGACTTTTGTTCATCACTGTCTGGTTTATGTTTAAGAGATACCGAGTAGTGCTTGAATTTTTTTTTATGTGAAACTGTGCTGTCTTGGAAAAGCCATTAAGGTGTTCCTACGAGTGCCAATATGAGACAGGTAAAGTAGCACCAGACTGCAGAATACGTGCGTTACATGGGCAGCCATCTGTAGCAAGGCTCTTTGGTGTCTTTGTAGAGACAGGGGATTTGAAGGGATGTGAGAGGGACATGGCAAACATTACAGTGCCCATGTGAGCAGCCCTTTTTCTGACACTCTTGCGCTCAGTTTGTTAATTCACACCATCAGCCTTCATGAAAACTTTTGTTTTCATTTCGTTCTTGAACTATTGGCTTGTTAGTAAATCTAACAGAAGCATACCTACTTAGGAAAAACACCTAGAATAAATAAAAACATTTAAGTCTGAAGAAGCAAGTAGATGAATGGTGGAAGCAACACCTAAAGCAAACACCACGTAACACCAGACTTTTGGATGCCCCTTGAGCCCGATGGACACACCACAGCATGGGGCAGAGGGAGTGTTTGTTTATGTATACACACATATATACACACGTACATACTGTGTTCAGCAGCACCAGAGCACGGGCTGGAGCACTGGAGCTCTGCCACAGCTCCTGTGCCACTGTTGGAATGCTCCTTGGCAGCCCGTTGGCCCCATCGCCTGCCAGGCTCCCAGCCAGGGCTCAGTGCAGGGGTTACTCCAGCGCACGGACTACGTTGCCGCCTTCTTTTGGAGGTAGAGGTCAGTCACACATGTGGACAGGCTTTGCATTGTGGCAGCTGGCCGAGACCTGCTGGGACACCTCAGCAGGGTCTGCAGAGGAAGCAGGCACCTCACCTGGCATTTTGTGGCCTGGAGTCCTCTCTGGGAAGGCTTTGTTGCAGAGAGCTTTTAACCATGGCAGCGCTAAGCCATCCTCCAACACACCAGCCTGGTAGTTGGAGCCCTGAGGAGGACAGGTAGCTACGTACAGGTCTCTCCTCAATCACAACTGCTAGCAAACAGTTCTTGGTGGGCAGTGGACTCTTCTCTATCTGCAGGTTTTGGGTTTTAGATTAGCGATTTATTTTCCACAGTAAGTGAAGAGTTCTGTGATGAATGACCACATGTGAGTCTGTCTCCTCTCCTATCAGGGCTTTCCCCAGGAAGGGGCAGAGGACCAGTCACCTCTCATCCGTGAATTGTACTGAGCTTGCCTCTGCCTCCTCCTCTTGTGTGCTTTCCAGAGTAAGCTGGAGACTGGTTCTTATGATGAACTCTGATGAGACTATCTCTTTTAAGATAAAATTAAAAGCATGTTTGTTACTGTGGATTCTATTACTGTATTAATTTAAATAGTTATCTTACATGATTCACTAACATGAGGATTAAAATGAAACCTGGGGACAAAATAATAAAGGTAATACCAAACAGATTAAATATTCTTCACACATGAATTTTAAAGACACACATAAACCAGTTATTTCATAAATGGTTAATGACTTTGGAGTCATGCTTGGATGCTTATCTTGGGATGTCATGAAGACCTTCGTTAGCCAAGAGTTGTATTTTCATTAGCATTTTGAAAACCTTTTTCTGTGGGCAAACATTGAGGACTCCTACATAATTACTAAAGACAAGGATGGGACCCCACTGCCTTCTGCTGCCCATTTTCTCTCCTGTTTCACTTTGGGCAGCAGGGACATTGTGTACAGAAGCAAACTGGGGATCTTCAGAATGAAACCCAAGGTGTGATTTCTGGAAGCCAATGATGACTTCTGACTGTTTCAAAGACTGTTTCTGCAGCTAGCACCTGTATTTTGAGGGCTCACCCTTCTGTTCAGTCAAGAGGCCAGAGGGACTGCTTCCTATTTCAGGGGCATGCATTTCTTGGAGAAATGTGTAGCTTTGGGTAAGCAAGGTGTATTTTCCTGCTTTACGTAAACATTATGTTAATCCTGAATGGGAAGTGCCCAGCCAGAGCCCACTTGTAGTCATATGGCTGTTGTTGAATTGTTGTGTGGCTTCTGTTATTCCTGGCTCTGCAGTTGGTGAACATGCTGTTCCTTCCACTTCCTTCTGTAATGATCATCTGCATATTTTGAGGATAATCCAGGGCACCACACACACAGAGTAGCCATTCTTAAAAACATGAATTCTTTGTCTTTCCCTCATGTGCACACAATATTTGCAAGGCTTTGTAAATGGAAAAGACATATTCTGATTAACTTTATAAAATGAAGATACAGTGAATTCAGTTTATCCAATTGAACCCTTTATATTTGGAGTAGAATGGAACGAATCCCTGGGTTGGAATTTCAATTGATATCTTTGCTGTGGTACAGGAAGAAAAAATAAATGAATGAGAAATGCTCGTAAAAGTGCATGACATGCAAAGACCCTCTGAAACATACATTTATTGTCATTCCAGAAAAGTACACGTTGCCAAAACTAGGCAGTGCCTGGTCATTTTGACAAGCAGAAATGTGCCACTGATGGATTGCCCAAAATCAGGATAATGCAAAGCTAGTTGTAATTATTTCATATTTCACTGAGATTTTGAATGTCATAAATTAATGAGACTCTAACCTAGCTATATTCTATTCATTGAAAGAAAAAAAACATATTTGGGCTATTATTTAACCAGCTGGTTGAAGAGAGACACATCAATTTCTAGAACAGTCATTAAAACACCTCTTATTAAAATTTTTCGTTGAGAATATTTTATTCAGAATTTTAGTAATAGCTAAGTAAATAGATGTTTTTAAAATATTTTATCCATCAATATGTGTTTATATTTTGCCAGTTAAAAAAACCCTAACAATTTGTGTTGTTTAATCACGAGTTTTTACACTTGGAATTTGATTTATACTCTAAAATTCAGCTCCTCTGGCATCTCAGCTGGAACTCATATAAGCTAGTGGTAGACTTGGCCTATGCTATATGACCAGCCTTTCCTATGGCATATTAACATGGTTATTTTGCCTTTTGTGAGGCAGCTCTTTGTCTGAGCCGTTTCAATATACGCATTGGTATGAGAGATGAGTCTGTTTTCTTCTGAAAGAACCAAAGTTTGAGAGGAGAAAGCAAACAGTATATTGGCCTCTAGCTCTACCAGTGCTGGTCAGTTAAGAGAGATTTATTATATGGGGAGCGTTCAGCACAGTGTTGAATAATTAATTTCTTTAAAACTTGTTTGAGTGCATGGTAGTTTTGAGCCACCAGGAATTCCTGTTAGTCCTTTCTGTTTTAATTTATTCTATTCCCTTCTTTTAACAATGTATTCTGTCATGGTAAATAGGTCATAAAAACTTATTCAGATCATGAAATCAATAGAGAGGAAATATTTTCCCCTCCAAAACATCAGAGACTAGAAGATAGAAAAAAAAACAACAGTTCTTTTATTTTAAAAAGGCATGCTGGATGGTGAATACAGATTTTTCACTATGGTGCAAATTTTTTCCTATCAGCTATTGATAGTTTGAAAGACATGCAAAATAGAAGAAGCAGTGCAGAAATTAGTGGCCATGTATTTTTTTCCCACGGAGAGAATTTTAAAAAAGCAGTGTTGCCATAACCCTTTGCACTAGAAATTTAAGATACTTTATTCGCATATAGACGGTGCATTTTTGTAGGATAGGATCCCTCTGAACTGCTAAGTTTAGAAGTGTTTGGAAAAATATTAAGAGTAACACTAGTTATGATAGAATACTTGGAACTGTTTAGGATGACAATGTTTACCTTGATGTCTCCAGGACTTACACCCTGTAAAGGATTTAAAAGCCTTAAACTCGTACTCTTTGTTCTCAGATTTTTGTTTTAATTCCTTCTGGTTTAACTGATATTTATTTCCCTTCTTTTGACACTGTTGTCTATGTTGGCTCTTAAAATCTTACTCAGATCATGATATCAAAAGACAGGAAGTATTTTCTTGTATCTTCCAGCTTGGCAGGGGGACCGGTTAATTCTCAGAATGTGAGTGTGGTGTGGGATTTGAAGTTCTTATTTTCTTACCTCAAGTATTATCAGCATTCACTGTCCCCAAATTACACTTTTATTTGTATATATCATGACTTTTGCTACTGTGATGCATGTAATTTCTTTCTGTAGTAACAGCTTTGACACAAATTGATTATTGTTAGAGAAGTAAACAGTAGATGTTTTATTCATATCTGAACTGAAGTTTGAGGCATTTTATTTCAGTTTCATAACAAATTAATTCTTTTGTTTTATTCTTTTTTTCACATCAAAGCTTTAATTAAAAATTAAATGGAATTTTGAATTTAAAATATATCCAGTTTTATTTTTAGAGTATCAATAAACCCTCCTCCTTTTCTGAAATGAAACATCTGACTTTGACATACGCTAATACTATTATTAGTAAGATAGAAAATCTGAATGTTTTCACCAGATTGAATATTTCTTTGTAGAATGTCTTCCTGCGATTCTGTTTCTTGAATAATTCTCCATTCATAAAAAGTGCAGTTCCTTAGCTATTTTTGCAGTTTTAGGCATGGCAGTCTCACTTTTTTGCCCCCATGGATTTAGATTTTATTAGCAGCAGTTGATCTCACTGTAATGAAGTGACCACATTATGGCTTTATCAAATTTCTTCTGAAGAACGGTACTTCATGTTCAGATTTTCTGTTTATGTCACACAATGTTGAACAAAGAGCTGATAGATACCTTGGAAGTTGATTTATTGCAAGCACTTCTTGCTGAGAAAGTTTATTTTTATTTTTTGTAAATATGCATCTCCTTAAATTTTACAGAAGACTATTTTATCTTTTATTTTTTATTAAATTAACATCAATTTCTTAAATTAAAATTAAGAATGTCTCCAGAAAATGATACTTAATGTACTTTTTAAACACTTCTGATCCAAATGCCAACAATTTCTTAAAAGAACATTAGTAGGAGGTCCATTCTTCAGTTTTATAAACATTTTTTCTCCTCAGTAAGGGCCAGAAGACCTGGGATAAGGCCAATGTAGACCAAAAACAAACTGGCTGATAGATGTGCAGAACTTAAGGCCAATATAAATGCATCTATGAAATGTACGTGTATGAAAAATCTAGGGAAAACAGATTGAAGACCACCAACAAACAGATCACACATGAATATTTCTTTTATGTACCTGAAAGAGAATCTTTGCAAAGGTGTTTAGAAAATCTTGTTTGTAGACTACTATTTGCTGTATAGCAGGAGAGAAACCAGTGGTTTATTGCCACTGTCCAATCTGAGAGATGTAAAAAATAACCTATTATGGCGTTGAGAAACATTATTTTTAAAAAAACCAAATATTCGTAAGTGAAGCAGTTGTTAGAACACAAGAAATATATATCCAAATTTTTGATGGTAGTTTGTAATACCTCTCTGAAGAAATGTTTAATCATTTAGCAAATACTATAAACATTTGCTAGGCTAAACTTATTAAATATGTGTAAACTATCAGTATGAATGCTGTACTTCATCAGAAGATTTTAATAATGCATTAGGTGCTTGAAAGATATTGTGAATGTAAGAAAAATCTTCCTGTAGGCAGAAAATGGAAGGGTTGTTGGTAAAAGACCCGAGGTCTGTAGCCCATAGTCATGTTCACGTGAGTCGTTCTGAAGTCTATGACAGTAAGCACTGTTCTGCCTTAGCAAGGGTTGCAGTTTTGCACTGTTTATTAGGATTAATTTTGTACTCCAGCTTTCAAAGGGAAATGTCACACTAATGCCAGCATTTATTGGTATCCAGCAAAATCTAGAGACAATGAGTCCTTGCTCTTTTGAAATCAAACACTCTGTGAAGTAATTCTTTCCCCAGAAAGGGATTTGATCGCATTGTCACATCTGGCATATGCAAAACCACATCTAACCTTTTTTTTACTCTTATTTGCAGGAGAAAAAAAAAGCCTATATTAAAAAAAAAATCCAAACAAACAATCTCCTCTCGCGACTCCCGCTACAAAAAAATATATTGTGCTGCAGCTCTCCCTCGCTTGCTGAGTTCCCTGTTGTGTCCTCTATTTTTGCAGATAACGCTTTCTTTTAATTTTGAATAATAATTAAGTATTAGGTATGTTTTTTTCCCATAATGACCGACTACTAGCTTATTTAAAATTCTCTAATTTTAAGTATTTTATTTGTAGTCTTGCAATTCAACTGCCATATGAACTTCAAAACACTGGGACAATTTAGTGGGGACATATGTAATACTGATTTAATTAAAACAATTTTCTTATTAGGAAACACAATGAAAAGAAATAATTCACAGGTTTCTGAAGAACATAGAATGTATAAATATATAGTGTGTTTTGTAATACAAATTCTGCCACATACATACAATGATATATCATACAAATAGCCCCCCTAATGATGTCAGGCCATGTTAGATGTGATACACGCGGATGTCATTGACTAGTAGAAAATGTAATGATTAAGATGGGAGTTCTGGCTGCTGTTCTCTGAGGAATACTCATTACCACCTTATTTTGGACTGCAAGCTTATCTGATAATTTAGAAGTTAATAACTTTTGGCTTTCTCTGCAGATAATACAGAAGACAATGTCATAGAAGGAGTCTCATTCAGATGTGCTTCACTGAAAACAAAGGGAACCAAGGAAGCCTAGCCTTCCCTTAGCTTGCGAACCACTTGCTAGCATGTCTAACATCCAACAGAGGTAAGAAGATAGTTTAGGACATGGCAATCCTGCAATATCAGACATGAAAGATTACATCCGCAAACTGCTGTTCCAGCAGAAGTTTGTAGGGATAGACCTCATCTACAATGCTAATATCTTTGAAAATTCTTTCCCCCTAAAATTTTCAGTGCTAACATTTTCACTGCATGCTATTTGCTCTGTTGTGATATGCTCTGTCTGATATTGCTTTGGCAACAAAATGTCATCTGGAGTTTGGAAAAAGAAGCAGTGAACTGTTGGCAATGATGGTGCAAGCAAGAGAGTAAAGCACAGAAAAAGCAAGAGGCAGAGAACGAGGTGTTGAAAAAAAGATGAAAAGTGGGATACAGAAGCAGAGAAAAGGCAAGGAGAAGAGAACTGGCTGGACAGGCTGTATTTGTTGTTTCTTTTGCCTACTTACCATTTGAAGCACTGATCTTATTCTACTCTCCTCCAATGCTTTGAGGATTTTGTCTAACCAGGAGTTACAAGAAGGAGCAGGCAGACATGGTGAATATTTATTAACTTAACAGGAGTATAATATTGTTAACAAGACAAAAGCCCTTTTGGTACATGACAAAGAATCACGACTAAATAAAACCCCAAATCCTCTCTGGCTGCAATGTAAATCCCAGATCAGTCTCAGAGAGTGAGAGTTCTGAAAGAACTAAAACCAATCTAAAACTAAAGATTAAAATAGCTAATATTCATGTCCTGTTTATGTACAGAAGCACCACCAGAACTACTTGTTCTTACAGATTGTTTTTGTGGTCAGTCCTTCAAACAGGCAGCCAGGGGGCAAATGACTATTGAAAAATCTATGGAAGAGCTGAAACAAAAGCCAGTCTGAGGATGTAGGCTTTTCTCTTGCTGCTCTCTGAGCTATGAAACTTCCTCTCTTTATTCAAGGAACTCCTCATGATACCTAGTTCCCAGAAGCCCGGAGAAGAGAGTTACTTCTGGGAAAGCAGAACAGGACTCATCTTAAAAAAAAAAAAAAAAAGAAGAAAAAAAGAGATCTTAGGAAAAAGTTTTATCTCACTCCTTCCAGTGTTTATTCAGTGTTTATTGCACAAATGCATAGACACCTCTTCTCTGTGGATGGGAATGCACCTCAAGTACAGCTCTACTCCCCCATTTTTCAGAACAGTGTCCCTCTTCATTACGGCTGGAAAGTGGCTTCTTTTCTGGTGTGCACATATTTTTACTCTTATCTGGAATGTAATACTATTTCTTCTCTGTAACTGAAGTACCATCACTGAGTGACACCGTCATTAGAAAAGTGGTCTAGAAGGTGCTGGAAATAAGCGTTTCTGCTATGGATACCTGCCACAAGGTTTATTAGCAGAGATTTCTCTTGTGAATGTCTCTGACACCCTGTGATGTGGTTTGATAGTCTTTCAGCAGACTCCTGGTTCAGTGAATTACACCAAGAGGACAGAGAAAGTGAGGAAAACATTTTATGTTGCAAGAGATTTAGTCTGTGTGTATATTTAGCTGCAGGGACACAAAAATAAAGGAAAACAAAAGTATTTGAATGATTTTAAAACATTTTTTAACTTCACTTTCTCTCACGGTTATGACAGAAAGACCTGTATTCTCTGTGCTGCTTATATCATACACGCAATTGTTAAAAAGAGAGGTAGTTTCACAATGCTCAGCCTTTAGGGGCAAAGCCAGATTAAAGGGTTCTCAGTGTTCCTCCCAGCCCCACGCTGTTGGAAACCTGTTATCCTGTACTGCACGCCCGTGTGCACAGTGTCTTGTGAGGCCACCCTGACATGATCCAAAATGATCCAAGTTAAAAATAAGTCTCCAAAAGGGTTATTTTCAGCAATCCGGTTTACCCTGTGCTCCCACAAGCAGTTGTTGTGGCATAGCTGGAAGGGGGAAGCTGCAGCGGAAGAGCAGGACCACGCAGACGGAGGTGGGAAGGAGCAGCTGATTCAAGCATCTTTTGACCTGGTGCAGCAGCCCCAACTGCAGGATGGACTCTGCTGTCATCAACACCTTTGCAGCTATGGGTTTGATCCTCTTCTTACTGAAATTAATAGGCTTCTTTCTGCTGGTGTTAACCAGGTGCATGAAGGGGATGGTCTCCTCCTCACCTCAACTCATTGAAACTGCAAAGGTCTTTTGTTGTCGCATTTTTTTCTCTGAGAATATTTTGTGATATCTCTCTTAATTTGTAGCTCTGTGACTATCTTACATGAAACACTCTTTTCCATATTTGCATATTGGACTGTGTCGATTGCATGTTCATGGGAAAAATTAGAAATCTGCAGTCAAAAGTTAGCAGCTGAGGATGTTCTTCCACAAACCAACACAAAAGTAACTTCCGATTTAGGTGTATAACTAAAGCAGATGTCTTTAAAAATTAATGGAAGTTTTTGGATGTGTTTAAGATATTTGACATCTCAACTGAGTGGGTTTTCAATGACAACAATTTTTTTCCTGTTTCTGAGTCACAAAATTGACTAGATAAAAAGATTTTATAAAATTATGTTTTAAAATATTTGTTAATTTACAATTTTTAGGTTTTAAAAAT
Organism: Cuculus canorus; assembly: GCF_017976375.1. NCBI lineage: Eukaryota > Metazoa > Chordata > Aves > Cuculiformes > Cuculidae > Cuculus > Cuculus canorus. The sequence goes on along the minus strand of NC_071405.1, from coordinate 63,495,865 downwards.
AGAGCTTTTGGGCATATTCGTTCAGTCACTTAAATTAACCAAATCTGTATTTTGAAATGCTTATTCTCTTGAGCTAGGACTCATGTACCACATGTCACAAGTGTCACATGACGGAGTATTTTTATAATATTAAAATTGGAAATATTTATGTATAGTTCATTGGCTAAGAATAGAAGGTTTGTGCAGGTGTATGAGAACAGGAAACAATAATTCATCCAGTTTGAGTGGGCCCTTAACATGCAATGCCTGCCCTTCAACCTGATGAACTGGACAGATTTAGAAACCATTTTATGAATCAAGAGCTTTGAACTCAAAGAAAAGGAAGCATAGGGAGATATATCTCATTTGATTACAAGTATTAAAAACTATGTAGTCTCTTAATTTTATCTGCTCACTTAGTATGAAAATACTGCTTGTATTAATCTTGTTATAAATTAATAACTGCTATAACTTCCAGCTCTTCTCTGTCTCATAGTCTTGTGATTACAAGGTCTGGCTACACCTTGTCTTCTGGACCTGAACTGTATTAATTCTCAAGCTTCAATTCATAAAACTCTCCTGAATTATTTTGATACCGCCAACCTTCTTCATCTATCCTCTGCCCTTTATCAGCTATTGTAGATCATCATAGCTGTTCACAGGCACATCCAGCACTTGGATCCAAGATGATGAAAGTTCCTCCTTCTGATCACATCAGCTGTCTTCTACATGTTGACCTGTTTCATATTTTTTGCACTGCAGCCTCTTCTCCGTGGAGAGAGAAATTCCCCTGTCTCTCCACATTGGCGTCAAGTTGCTCATGTCTGCTCTGTCAGATCTGCAACAGCTGTATCCTCCTGATGATATGTATAGATCAGACAGAAACTGATCCTGGGAATTAAAAAACAGTAACTCTTGTGTTTAATATGTCCTGATCTACATGTGGATGAATTTTCAGCCCTCTGACCACCTGTCATTCCCATCAAGTATTATGGGAGTTAACAAGCCTTACAGGATTTGGCCCCGGAATAACGGGAGCAATTTGTAAAATGGGTTGTCTGATATGAAGTTCCCCATACAAGTTTTACTTGTCTGCAAAGTTGTGCACAGAAAGGTTGAGTTGCTGAGAGAAAACTTGATCCTTATGCTGTGAAACTGACTGGGTATCAGTATGAGTGTCAAAATAATTTCAGCAGTGATTCCATTGCATGTCAGCAATGTTTAATCCGAAAATTATTTTAAAGCTTGTACTAAAAGTAAATTCAAACAAAAAACTGCTGCTAAAACTATTAAAGTTGCAGTTGATGTGTTCTGTTATACTTGGAAGAACGTTAACTTCCATTCCAGTAAAAATGGGATTCATTTTACTGTTTTGTCATTGTTGGTATGAGGATACATACAGCTTCACTGGTGAGAGAGTTTGCCGCTTTTCTTAGAGCAGATGCTATTTCATGGAGGGAGTAGAGTTATATTTCCCTAGACTTTTAAGCATACATTAATAGAAGGAAGATTTTTTTTTTTAAGGAGGATAATGGGCCAAAAGTGGAAAGTTAAACTTCTTACAAGTATTGTTGAAGAAAGAGGTTTATGAAGTTGCCATTTTGATGAGGCCATTATAGTGCCAGTAATCTCTGCAAAAATAATCTGTTGACAGGGACTCACAAAAGTAAATAGAAATAATCCAACAATCAGTTATAAAATACAGCTTCCAAACCCACATTTTTAACACTCATCTATTCATTCAAAACAGCAGCAGAGGCTACGCTTGTCTGAGACAGATTCCGATACTGAGAGGTACTTGGAAAAAAATAGAATTCAGCTTTTAAAATTAGGAATAGAAAATTTCACAAATGGAATGCTAGTCATCAGTAATGGCGTTTGAGTTCCAAGTTGATTTACTGCAACAGTAGGAGATGATACTGAATATCAGTTTGATTATTATTTTTTTTTTATAACAAATGATTGTCTTGGTTCCCAAGAGCATTTCAGAAGGAAGCCCTGCATGATGTAGACACAGAGGTGTCTAGTTTCTGGTCACATAAGGCAAAGCGATTTTAATGCAGCTCAGGTATGAACATTGTCATCATTAACTTTACTCTGAATTTCAACATAACACTTCAACTTACTTTGCTAAAAACTGTGGCCTGTCTTCCTTAGTTGCATGTGCCTCTCTTGCCTCAGTTTCTTTCCCAGAAAGAAGTAACTAAGTGTTAAAATAGGTGACCATAAGTATATCAAGATACTCACAATCAAATCCAAACTACCCACTACATGCAAGATGACTTGCAACTAGATCAGTAAGAGTAAGAGGTGAAAATCCATTGGGGGAAAAGGGAGAAAGGGAGCAGAATGGGTTTAGTTCAAATTCAGACTTCACAGTGCACACAGACATGTCTGTATTCCTGTCCGTAGAAACAATATGAACACCTATGAGAACATGGGTCATTAAAAATACAGACTATATGTCTAGAAAACTAACTCAAATCTAACAGTCTTTCAGTGTAAAAGAAAAAGGTTTTACTTTCTCAGCTTATATGAAGATTTCCATACTTTGTTCCAAAATGCAAAATTCAATGACTCTTCTTAGGCTTCATAAATAGAGACAGATTTATATTCAAATGTCCTCTTGTAACTAATCCTAGAGCCCTGTGCCTGCCAAACTGCCAGAACTTCACCCAACAGCTATAAGGGCTGGCAGAGCAAGACATAGACACACACGTATATGTGTTTACAGAACATTCTGCCATTGTGTTACTCTGTGGTCTGGAAAGAAGTGGTGCATGAAAGTTTATGCAATGTTACCAAGAAACTCTTGAATTATAATGTAGATATGTTCTACCACAGAAATCAGGAATAATTCACAAAATATCAGAGCATGATAAGTCAACAGTTACATTTGTCAGGCGTTGTTGAGAGGTACAAAGTAAGAGGTGAAAACAATTTGCAAGAATACTGAAAACGACAGTTTCTGTGGTTTTCTGATCATCAGGAAAAACTATGATTTCTGACAGGACCAGATGGAACTGCGGTCTGAACTGACAGCACTTTTCAGCAGTATAGAGGCCTCTAGTCTCGTTGGCCTTTGTCTCTTGCAAAGCTTGCCTGAGTCCTCTGCTGAACCACGCAGCCTGCTCTTGGGAGACTGGAGCTGTAACTAGCTTTGCTAGTTTTGGAAAAAAGTCAGCTAACCTATACCTTAGTTTCTTCTTATCTGAAATAGGGATAATAATTCTCTGTTTGGTGAGGTTGCTGTAAGACATCAGTGCTTGCATGTGTTGCTGCTGTTATTTGCGAGTTTGGAACCAGCATGATGGGAGTGCTCCAAGAGACTTAGAGACCAGGCAGAACATAAAAACTTCTAATATTTGCTTTCGCTTAGATAATAGGTATTTTTTCTGTTAACTACTAAAATCCAGACATTAATCAATTTACTAGTCAGTCCTTATATATACGATGATGCAAGTCTGATGCCACATCACCAGCTCCGATAGCTTTGGTGGTTCTTCTTCTGAGACTGAGAGGGCTAGGGTCAAGAGCTTTTTCCTGAGGGAAGCTTTAAGGTCTCCCAAGCTCCATGGCATATCACTGATACTTATATATGCTTTTCCATGGGTCAAGATCTATCTACTCCAAAAGACTGTTTTCTTCTTTTATGGATCAGCATCCCTTCTGGCTTCTTGAGGGATGCGTTACCAGCTCAGTGCCCCTGCTTGGGTACCAGCCTATTCCATCTTGTTTAGAGCAATGCTACCTGCTGGCAGATTGTGTGCCCATTCTCTGATTCTTTCTAATTGTGAACTAGGTACTGTTAACTTCATTTTAACAACTTTTATGAACCTATGCCAAACAGGCAGGTATTACAAGACATATTTTTTTTTCCTACTCTAAATAAATCAGTCTTAAGTCTAGGTACAAGACAAACAGAAATAAAGTGCAAATAGACCTTCACACTACATTGAGGTCTTCTAATAAAAACGTTATAGAAACGTAAAATGTTAGTGTAGTAACATAAGAATATAGCATTACAAACAGGGGTACGAAAAACTTTTAAAAATACAGTAGAAAATTAAAGGTCACTAGTGCTTGAAATATGATACTTTGCCACTTTTCTGAGAACTCATATAAATACTTCCTCCTTTGTGGGGGGAAAAAAATCATAGAATCAGAGAAAGGTTTGTTTTGGAAGGGAAACGAAGGTCATCTAGTCCAACACCTCTGCAGAGAGTAGGGACATCCTCATCTACATAAGGTTGTTCAGAGTCCCATCCAACATGACCTTGAATGTTTCCAGGAATGGGGCATTTACCACCTCTCTGGGCAGCCTGTTCCAGTGTTTTGCCACTCTCAGAGTAAAAAAAATCTCTTCCTAATATTTAGCCTAAGCCTCTCCACTTCTAGTTTAAAACCGTTACCCCTTGTCCTATTGTTACAGGCCCTGCTAAAAAGTTTTCCCTCGTTTCTTATAAGCCCCCTTTAAGTACTGAAAGGCTGCAATAAAGTCTCCTCAGAGTCTTCTCCAAGCTGAAGAATTCCAGCTCTCTCAACCTCTCTTCACAGGGGAAGTGTTCCAGGCCTTTCATAATTTCTGTAGCCCTCCTCTGCACCTGCTCCAACAGGTCCACGGCTTTCCTGTGCTGAGTGCTCCAGAGCCAGACACAATATTCCAGGTGGGGTCACACCGGAGCAGAGTAGAGGCACAGAATCACCTGCCAGAGCAGAGAGACAGAATCACCTCCTATTGTAGAGGAGCTGATCTCTGGAAGTTTGATCTGTAACATTTCCTATCTGCATCTTGGGCAAATTGTGAGCATGTGCATTATCCCATCACACGTTCTGTTTTCCTGCAGAAGGAACTGGAAGTGTGTCAGCATGGAGAAAGATAAAATCCTCCCTAATCTATTCCCCTGGATCATCAGTGAACTAGGACTATAAAAACCCACCTGCCCTAATGCTGGGCTATGCCTTTTACACTGCGCACCTAAGACCAGGACTGAGAAGCACACAGCGGAGCCTAATTGCCTTAACTGACCAATATAGCCCAGGAGAGCTGTGTCATGGTTGTGACTTACCTCACCTCATTGCTTCCACTGAATTGGAATTAATTCCCGTTTTTTTCCTTCAGGTCAAACAGCCCAGAGTACACAAATAGTAGTTGATCCTTGCCCAGCAGAAGGGGCTGCAGAGCACTTGATCTTAGGGCAGAAACCCTCAGCTGGTATATATTGACTTAAATGAAGTCCTAGCAATTTACTTCAGCTGAGGATCCCATTTTTCTGCTAGTTTGCTCCATAACCCTTTCTGTAGTTTTGTTAATAAGTTTCTTTTAGTTTCAGCAAAGTGAAAATCTCTAGGCTCAAACTAAAGTCTTGTCTTTTTTGACTTTTTTTTTGTTAAATCTCTTGAAATAATTGCTGTACCTAAGGGCATTCTGAAGATTTGGATGTAAACTGCTCAGAAGTCAATGTCTGTTTTACATGTTTTATAACATATTGCACTAAATCCATTGACAAGTAGTCATTTCAAATACACTTTTTATGCAAGCAGAAGGTATAAAACATGTAGTCAAGTATGTGAACTTATACATTTGGGTATATTTCAGTGAAACACTACACCTAGAATAAATAAATGTTAGTAATGCCTGGTTTTTATTTTTTCCCTGTTAGGCTATGCAGTGAAAAGCTGTAGTATTCCTTCTTGACATTTTTAGTTTATTCACATACCATTTTTCAAATATCTGGAAGATAATTTTGGTATATATTGCAAAAAAAAAATTAAAAAATGGTAATTTCACAACATCTGTAAGCTTGTGTGAAAAAAAAATTCCAACCTGAGAAACTGACATTTGTGAGTATGATAGAACTGTTTATCTAAGTATTCTGGTCCTTTGGTGCTTAAAAATTTCTATAGCTGATCTGATTCCCTCAAAATGCTTTGTTTCATGGAGGCTTGTAATCTTATGCTTAGAAAACCCATATTTAATTATTTTAGAAAAAAGTGCTGAGGACTAACAGGGCAGGAAGCAGGATAATAAGGAGGTCTGGAAGAAAATGACAGTGGGAAAAGTTACAAAATCAAAGCTTAGTACTGTTTCAGTCATTTGTTTCGCTGACTTCAGTTATCAAATTGCTAATGTAGCTTTTTGTGAAATATTCTCTTATATAAAGCTTTGTTTCTGCTGATGATTTGGCATTTCAGCTAAGTAGTAGCTAGAATTATTGACTACAGTCTTTCTTCTATGTGACAAAAAAATCTTGTGTTGTGATATCTGGGAAGACAGGAATAAATAACACTGGAGAAACGGGTGCTTGTAAATTAGGAGAGGGTGTAAATGGAGCTGTTTCATTTTTTATAGAGAAGCTGGAGAAGGATCAAAGAAACATTCTTGGGTTATTTTGAAGATTAAAGGATTAGAAGGATTTTATCAGAGCTGTACTTATTTTGGAAAAATTTTCCTAGCACACAGTCTTCAACTCTTTTTATTACATTTCCCAGGCTGGCAAAGTAAAGAGACAATTTCAACAGCATGTTTACAAGCATGAGCGAGAGAGATGCAAGTGAAAAATAAGCAGTAGTAAGTGTGTTAAGGGTGGGGTTGTAACTGTGGAAAGAAGCGAGTTTGGTAAAGCCAAGGGAAATGAGCACCCTACCTTTTCTCTGTGGGTGAGGTGTGTTGTCACGAATGAGGCAAAATGAACAATGAATGCTGTACCTTTTAATGTTAGAACAGTGCCATCATTCTTCAGATTCTTGTAAAGTCTTGCTATAAACCCATGAAAACCACATTTCTGACTTGTCTGGGGATGATTGTTTTACCAACTGCACTGTACCCTGACATGCCTCTGATTATATCTACCTGAATAGAGTTCTGCTGGGTGCTATCCAGGTATCAGCAGAGCTGGCAGATAGAAGTTTGCCGGGGAGGATCAGAGATAAGAAGGAGAGGGAGAGGCATGCAAGTATAATCTTCACTGATTAGAAAACTGAGATCTGCATAATATGGCAAACAGCTGATTCAACTGTAACAAATCACCTTTACCTGTGATCTACCAGCTGCTTTTCAATTAGTACTATCTTACAACTTCTTTGTCACCACATTTCAGTCTGTCAGTCAAAATGCCACTAAGCTGCACAGTTTCAAAGGGCTTCCTGTTTGAAAGCGGTCATGTAGAAATAAAAATAAAACCATTATAAAGACCGTATTTTAATGGCATTCACTTTTTGTGCAATTCAACTAAAGGCACGTTTGTTTGATTTTTTCATGAGATTGGTCTGGGTTATGCTATGACATTGCTAGTTATACATTTTTACGTGTTTTACTGCAATTACATCCTTCAGTCAAACTGTTTACTTAACATACTTAATAGAGGTAATTTTACTCTGGGTAAAAAAGATAAGAATATATTATAAATCTAAAACCAGTGGGATTGAGGGAGAGGAAAAAAAGAAAATTACAGTTTTCAGAGTTCCATGAGCTAAAACCAAGCCAAGATCTTTGGCTCTGAAACTTGTCTTTTGAAGTGACTCCTAGAGTACCGTGTCACCATATCTCCTCTAGTTAATGTAGATTTAGCTCTGAAGTCCGTTTGGTTTTGGTACGTGCTCTGGAAAATGCTCCGCTTTCTGACATGAATGCTTAGGGTTAGTTTATACCCTTCTTGGAAAGTCTTTTTGTGCTGATGAAAGATGGAAGCACTCCACAGTACACAAGCAGTCCCACAACTCTTCATCTTAACAACAAAGTCATGTTTAGCATTTGCTTTCCTGCCTCTTTGGTGCCCACAGCAGCATGGCATAAGGGATTAAGCCGCACAGTTTTCCAGACTCTTTGTTGCATTTGCTGCATCCTGCTGCTGTTGCAGCTAGTTACTACAGTGTGAATTGCATGAGGAAGCATCTGTCAGAGCTGCTGACAGCCTGTAGAGCAAAGGGCTCTGAGTGATCAATCGCCTGGAATGCAGGATCGCTGGTCTCTCCTTAACCCTAAACACTGAAGGCACACATCCTTGCCCTGCATAGATCAGCTCAGCTCTAGCTTTTTCTCCAGAAATTATTCTTTGCAGGGTCTAAGTCCCGGTAGACACCAGTCATCTTTTGAGTAGTGACAGCTATAGCAGTGGGAGGATAGAGAATCAAATTAGAATGCGGCTGAGCCAAATTTTTCCATTTATTGTGATGAATATCTACTCAGTATTTTCAAATGAAATTGAAGATGCTATTTAGTTTGCTCAACATCTAGTTATAGTTTTACTTGTAGTCTTAGTTCACAAACCACTTTTGTTTTATTTTAGGCGTGATTCAAGTTTAACACCTGTTTGTCAGGTGTTTTGGAAGGGATCTTTCCTGATTAGCTGAATAATCCATTTTGCTCCTTAGTGCCCAGATGTGTCCCTTTTGTTTTCTTCCCAGATTTGTTCTGCCCACTGAATTTTTTTTGTTAGCTTTTGTTATTGGTTCTATAATTACTCTGGGTGTAATCTTTCTTATCACAGGGCTGGCCAAAAATGTCAGAAGCTGTATACTTCTGGAAGAGGAGTACATAGATTTCCTCCCTGAGAAACCTGCAGTCCTTTTATTTCATCTCTTTTCCCAGCCTGAATTTTCTATAAACTTAAGATTTTGGCAAATGAGACGGAGAGAGTACCTGACTCTTGTAATATTTCTGCTAGCTTACGTGCTAGGAAATTAACTGTCTTCCCTCTTGCCTGTGGTTTGGGCAGTAAGTATGAAAAATTTCTGTAGAACTGTATTTTAGGCTTCTAAATGATTTTGCTTTTGTTTTTCTTCCACATTAACTTTGGGACATTGACCTTATCTCCATGTTTAAAATTGGCTTTTCACTTTTCATATTTACTGATCTTACCATGACAAAACTGATTAAACCGATACGCCTGTAATGTTTCACAAGGGCTTCTTTTTATTTTATTTTGGGAAAATTGATACAAATTAGAAAAGACGTTTGGGAAATTTTTCTGCTTCAGAAAAATAAGATTAACTCATTGCTTGAACACTTTCCGAACTCTCTTGGCTCACCCTACCTCCAAAACAGCTCAGCATAGAACTTCCAGATGAGTACATTGACTTAATCTGTTAGCTTTGGCAACTAGTAGTGTTGAGTAGACTCTCTTCTTGCTGATAATGGTTAAGCAGTTGTGGTTGAAATTACCTTGTTGTTAGAACAGTTTCCACATACATAAAAGACTCTGAAAGACTCATAAACAAAGCCATGGGTAGTAACAGTAAACTGACTCTCAATATTGTGAATACTACGTAGAAAATCCAGAAATTCTGCAGAAATGTCAAATAATTGTTTCAGTGTGTTTTTTTAATTATTAGTTTTTAATCCAGACTATGCACCTCATAATTTGCAATTTTGAATTTGTTAATATTACTCTTGCTTTAAGTTTTTCAGATGTGCCATGAACTTTTGCGCACAAAGCAAACAAACAGGCAGGGTAAGTGACATCTTGGATAAAGATTAATTCTGTGTCAACACCGCAGCTGTGGAGTGCCAGGGGTGCAGCTTGCATGATTGACTGAGTGCAAGGAACAGGAATACATGATGGCCAGCAAGAAATGAAACAATTTTTACCCCTTTGGTCTAAATGGATTTTAACCTTCTGTCTTTTAACTACGTTTTGTAGTATTTTAGGGAACGTCAAGTGGAGATTTGTAAGTGAGAAAGAAAATCTGCACGTGAGAAATGTCTGGGGAGAAAACAGAGAAAAGAAATCAGAGTGGAAAAGAGAAGCTAGTAGAGTCATTTATCTGGGGAAAATTAGCAAGTCAGCAATGAGTGATACCATTAGCATTAGTAGTGAAATAATTTTAGTATGTCTCCTTAGTTTCTCAGAAGTAGCATAATAAATACTGAAATGATAAAAGCTGTAGTTAGGATTAACAAGGATATGCAGTTTGCTCTTTCAAGAAAATAAAAGGACACAAAGTATTTACTTGCATTTATATCGTTTCTGCCTGTCCTGGTGGTGAATAATGCCTCAAGGACCCATTAGCAGTGGCAGCTGTCCTCTTAAATTTTGGATTGGTTTCCCACAGCTGTCAAAGAGTTGATTTTTAGAAGACTCATATTATTTCTGCTCTTCTATTCAACTGTGAGGAAGTGAGAGAGGTAAGCAGGATTTCGTTGTGTTGATCTCCAACTAGCTTATCTGGGCAGAGATATACATTGTACTGTCCTTGGTTTCTGCAAATACTTAACTCTGACCTCTCAATTGGCATTGTGGTTTTACTTGAAGAAAACGTTTGTGTGTTTTATGCACGTATACTAGGAATTTTCAAGAAGGGCTCAAGACGAGCTGTTACCATTAAAACTGTGACTAGAAAAAAATCATGCAAGCTAGGACTCAGATGTCATATCCATGAAGTGTCAGTGACATCAAATTCTCAAATCCAGTAATTGGAATGACAAGGGTTTTGATTATGACTGATGAAATATCGATAGCTTGGACTAATTTTTTGTCACCACTCAACAATGGATGGAAATCTGCATTAGAACCAAGTTCTGGGCTGCAGAAGTGTTCTGTCTCTGAGGCTGCTGGTACTGAGATGCCGGGCTGGGTGGATTGCCTGGTCTTGCTCATATGAATGTTGCTGCTGCCTGTGTTTTGTTTACTTTAGTTGCAGCAGACTAAAGATAATAATGAGCAGTTTAAAGAAATCTATATATTATTATATAAAGCATGTGCATGTTCTAGTAAAATCAAAGTAGTTTGTATATCTACCTCTGAGCTCAATATACAAGCCTTTAGAGCATGATACCTACTGACCATAAATACAAATATGCAACAGACCTGGTTGAAAACAGTTTTAATTGCTCTCTGTGACTATTAGACAGTTAGATTTGTTGTAATTTTCTTAGTGAGCCTTAGTGGAGTATTTGTAAAGATACAAATAATTCGGGTTCTTTTTGGCAGCATTGGTGCCTGTGGTTTCTTCTTTATTGATAGAAATGATTAAACTGAAGCATCAAAGGTTTTAATAGCTGCAGCAACTTATGCACTTGTGTAGTTTCTGGCCAACTAAATGGCAGAACATGGTGTCTTTCTGCTTGTCAGCTTGTCGCAGTGCATGCATGGGTGCTTACTAAAGAGGCTGACAGAAGGGAAGTCTCCTCAGGAGCATGCGTACCATGAGAGAACGTGCAGCTGGGCGATACCCTGCTTGTGTCAGGACTGCTTCACACTTCAGACAGGAACTCTAGAAACCTCTCTTTCTCCTGTGACTTGGTTGTGGGATTTTAAATAGATTTAGCTCGGCTGATCATTCTCAAGTGTTAGGATATTTTACTGGAAACACGATGCACACAAAACGCATAGCAGTAATTCAGGATTTCAGCTAAACTAGCATCTTCAGAAGTAGCTCTGCAATTTCTGGATGTGCATTTTTTTACAAAGGCATTGCTTGAACATGCTTTGTATGTTCGACAACAGAATGAACGTGCTCTTTTCCAAGTATTTGCTGTGGGCAGAAACAATAATACAACTGCAAATATTGCTGGCCCAAAGCAATTTTCTTCATAAACGAGTATCTGCATTTTAAATTATAGCATACGTATTCGAATCTTTTTCTGCTGTTGGTGCTGAAGAGAGACTTGAAGTGAAGTTATTTAAAATTAATCCTGTAAAAGCATTGATGGTAGAGATGCATCAGGATGAGGAATTTTGGGGCAAAGGTTTTTCAGGCAGTGATGGACAAGACAAGCACTGAAACGGTTCAATTGTATTTATGTGAAAGGTGATGGTCAAGCACAATGGGGTATGAGTAAAATAATGTTGTGCTTTGCTGCTTACAGACCTACAGATGCCATGGGTACAAGCAGGACGCTGACAGACAACAACCAGAATGCTGCAGAAGTACCTGCAGACCGGCCACTCTCAGGCCTTTCGTGAGACTGGGAGAATTAATGAGTTTGGGGAAATTCTTTAGTTTCTTGCTGCTTAAATAGAGGGTCATTTATTCAAACTTCTGGAAACTAAGTTCCTGCTGAACAACCTTGCCTATTTTTTCATTATGAATGGTGCCATTGCTTCAGTGATGGCCCATTTCAAAATTAAAGCCGTTTAAAGGTCAAACGTAGTTTATAGCATCACTATTCACCTCATGTGCCATTTTTTAGGAAGTGAACCCAGACACCTGATTGTTGCAAAAATATTTTTGCAAAGCAAAAGCTCTTTTTCTATGTGCTAGAAATGGTAGCTTTGAATTCAAGTGAAATACATTATTTTACTAAGGCTGCAGACTGATGTATGAAAACCAGATAAGATTAGTACTGTTTGTGCACTTTGGTTTAATAAAGCCCATTTTCCTTTTGGAGGTACCTTTCTTGGCCTCCCGCCCCTCTTCCTCAAACAAAAGTCTTTAGCTACACATAGCTTACCAGTTTAAGTACACTTTAAAAATGGTAATTTAAAAGCCCTGTATAGCCAAAATAGCTCTGTTCCGGAACGACTCACAGCATGGTCTTTAAAACAGAACACCCAGCTACTAAGCTGTTCTGTGTCACCTCAAAACATCTGCTGGAAAATAAGGCTATAATAGATACATTGTTCTCAGATGCTCTTTTTTCTTTTTTTGTTAAGTTTTGTTAAATAGCCAGTATTTCATTCCAGTAGAATAGGGCCCTTTTCTCTTGCAGTAGGAAAAACTTTCCTTCTACAAGGATAATTCTGTATGTGCGTGCCTGTGCTTTCTTTTACATCTTTTCTTTTAAGAGACTCTAATTAAGAGCTAATCTAACTCAAATGCTGGCTGTTTACCACTCTTAACCGCTTCTTTCCAATGCACAAGGCTTCCTACTTCTTTCCATTCCTTCAGTTGCACTGATGTTCTTGCCTCACTGTCTGAAAAAGAACGGTGCTCACACATGAGGCTGTGGTGCGTTTTCCCTTCACTCTTTGTACCATCAATCTCAATGTCTGCTGCTTTCTAGCTCCTGCTCTTAATCCATATCCCTCCAAGTGACTACCATGTATTTCTCCTACAAACACACCCTCTTCTCAAGTCTATGGAGCAAAAACATCATCCTAGGACTAGGTCAATGGGGTGCTTACGCTATGGCATTGGCTTCCATCCACAACTCCCCTTGCCCCTCTCCTTAGAAGTAGCACATGAAATAAGATGAGGTATGCCTGTTCTACAAGGAAGGCTTGTCCTTGCTTTTAGGTCTACAGGACTACAGATTTAGAAGATAAGAATAGAAATTGAAGGTAGCTTTGAGATTCAGAGAGCTCGTAACCTGAGAAGCCTTTGAGGTAGTCAGTGGAGAAGGTATCTCCTGAGGCCTTTCTTTTTATTCATCCTTTGATCAAGATTTTTTTGCCTCTGAAATGGCAAAGTTTAAAGTATATCTACAAAAAACGTCTGCTATGAGCCAGCCCCTGAGAAATGACTGTATCTGTAGGCAAACTGGAAATAGTATTTCCGCTGCCAGATGAACTTTCAGACAGTTAAATTCTGATCACAGTGGGGAAAGGAAAAAAGAACACTGATTTATGAAAACCACTTTTATTAAAACCAAAAAAACTCTATTTCAAGTTAATTGCATTCCCTTTTAAGTATGGGTCACAATACTCGCCTACTAGTCAGGCTTAATGTAAATAGCAAGAAAAATAACAATGTTATTTGATTACTAATAATCTTATTTTAACTCACACCATCCTGTAATTTTATTTTAATTCACACCATCCTGTAAACTCTTTTCCCATTTCAAAACAACTGTGCTACTGACTTCTTAAATTTAGACATGTTCAGGCCTTTGAAGTATCACATACAATAAAAAAATACTTGCTTAAGGAAGACAACAACGTAATGTAACTGTGATGATATGGAAAATGTTAAGATACCCAAAACAATGTTTCACGTTTAATCATGAGATTTGCTTCTGCCCTTACATGTGTGGAAATACATGTTGCATGTCTGCTGTTGTAGTACATAAAGCACTGAATTTTCTGATGAATTTTTCATGAATTTGGGGATGAATAAAAGAATACACAAAACAGTGTAAGATCTTGCAGGTAGATATTCCTTGACTGTGGGTCTTGCATTCTTTTTTTCAAGAATTTGATTCAAATAGTCTTGCATAGTCTTGTAGGAGCACCAGTCTCTCCAAAAGACCTAGGAACCTCACTGTAAGCGTTGCAAGGCAGCCCATTGGCATAAACTCATATTTTCTTGTGCTTTCTGTCAAAATAGCTGTAGTGATATTTGTAGCAAAAGATTGTAATTTATAGCCAACCTCTGATACAAGGACATGGTTAAGATTTTGTTTTCTTCAATCCAGGCCTTCAGATAAAAGAACAGCAGGATAAACCTAATGCTTGTGACTTCCACCTCTCTCTTTTTCATTGATTCATTGCCAAACCACTAAATCTTCTGTATACCTGTGAAATTTTAGAGTGGAACTGCAGCTGTGGCACCAAACAACATACAACATCTCAGAGTACCTGCAATCATTTGAACTGTGTTTTCTTTGTGCTTATAGCTTCTGTTGACAACAGATCTTGCAAATGCTTTTTGGTTAGGCACCATTCATTTTTCCAGCTATTTAGTACTGAGTCTAAACATGTGAATTTATTCACTAGTTCTTTGGTAGCCAATTCTTCTAGTGAAGAATGCCAGTGTGCCCCCAGTCTCATCCCTAGCTCAGCAGGATGTGATTTTGGTACGTTGGAGTCTCTATCCCGGCTCTGTTTGGTGACAGATGCTAACAACAATATGTGGTCACTAGAGGCCCATGGCTCAGTGCCCTGCTCTCCTCCTGGCCATCATCCTGTGGAGGAGAGAGGAGGAAGGGAGAGAGACAGCCCCTGTCGGCCCACTGTTATTGCCAGGTCCTCTATGCATGGCTGCTGTGGAGAGTGGGAGCCTGTTCAGCATGTCTCTGTAGGCTCACAGACCCACAGCATTACTTTCTGTCCTTGGCTTTAATTTCAGGGGAGACTCTCCTTTTTGGAATTGTGCTGGAGTCCTTTTATGACCCCTTCTCCTCCCACACTGCTGCCTGAACAACCTCTACACCTTGATGCCTTGGGAAGGGCCCGATTCTGCATTTGCCCTTTGTAAGACAGGCTGAAACCCCTTCAGTTGCCAGTCCTCACCTGTGGTCACACTGAACAATGAGCATTTAGTATTTGACCACTCCAGAACTTTCCACAAACCAAATAAGCTGGCCCCAAGGCGGGCCAGCCCCATGAACCTTCCTCCTGCTTCTGTCACACTTTCTGATCTGGGCCTTCAGTTGAGAGAAGAAAGGTGGCTCAACTGGACCTTCCTCTTTCACAGTCCCTCTTGGCCTTTACTGACGCCAGCGAAGTTCCCTACCCAGGCAGCAACACCTTCTGTGCTGTCTGGCTTAGACCATGACACTGAATAGCGCTCCTCAACCTTTGGATGTGCTGGAGTTTGAGCAGCCATGGAGTCCTTTTCATAGAGAACTGTGTGCTGCAGAGCTGAGAGCCAGGTTGTCCTGCCCTGAGGTTTGCAGTTTTGGCCGTCATGAGGTCGCAGACACAGCCAAAATTGTTTTCCAATGAGCAAGAGAAATTAAGATGGTAATCAAGATGCATCTGCAAATAACAATCAGTTCTGCCATCCATCTCCATTTTTACTTCCACTGTGAGGAGGGAAAAAACCCAAACCAACAAACCAGTTTGAGAAGTTGGACTTGGATATAGTGGCTGCTCACTTACAGATTTCTCTAGGATGCAGCTGCAGAAGAGGAAGCCTTCCTACATTTAGGAGCACTAGGCACGATGAGAAAAATGGGTTTCTTGTGTATAGAAGGGGTAAATTTTGGCGAATCAGGAAAAACACTTGAACAAATTGAACCCCTTTCATGTAATAATTTTAAGCAAAAGGAAGGAAGAGACTACAGTAAGATCGCCTTTCAGTGAATATATTTTAAGGTCATTTAGCTTTTCTGTTTTCATTGTGAAAATATACGTATCTATCTTAACAGCATCAAAATGCAACATATTAACTGATAGAGACTTTTGTTCTCAATTTCTTACTGTGAAAATTTCCGAAGCCTTTCTAGATCTAAGTCAGCCAGAGTTGCATTTATTTTCTTAGCACTGTTTTCATTCCCAAAATGGGTGTTTATTAGAAATAGGTAACAGAAAGCAAGGTCACCTCATGCCAAAAGATTCTTCCAAATCTGATGTGTTTTTGCTTCAGGAACTTGAGATGTACAAATGTTCCTGTGGTTTTGGGAAGGGAACTAGCTGTTTCCTTTGAAGTATCAATATGAACATTTGGGGCTAAATCCTTGCCTCTGCTGGGACACTGGAGCAAGTTTCTAAGGCCCTTACGTAATTTAGGGCTCTCGCCAGTGTTGATGAAGGGACTTGAAGAACTGTCAGGCTTTGTAGAATGCCTGGCTAGGATACTGGTGAGCTTGGCACTTGAAGCCCAGATTCTGACTAGATAGAGATGGCACATAGGGAGGCCAGGCCAGGAGACCAGCAAAACAAATTACTAATGACACCTAAAGGAGGAAAAAGAATTTGGAAAACATCACAAATTTGGTGTTCATGGTTCGCTGCTGCAATTACAAAACTGCATCTGTTTTCATCAGGTTTTCATTGATGGTTTGACTAAGCTGGATCCTATCCTAAAATATACTGTGCTTTTGATCATGGGTATTGCAGTGAATTGATGGCGAGAGGTAAGGGAAAAAAGACAGAAGCTTAATTGTAACTAATAAGTGAGAGATTGCATCATAAAAAAAAAATAATGAACTTGTTCTGCAGAAGTGTGACCTCTTTTTGGTTCACCTATTTTCATGTTGGGCCTTGATGCCTACGGAAATTCAACTTTTCCAGCGAGGAGGGAGCGTGGCTAAAGACATGAGTACTCGCTCTTCTCCCTGAGAGCCTTGGGCTGATAAACACTGCTTTGTTTTTGCCCTATGCAAGGCAAGATTTATGGACCAGACTCCTCACTGGAAAAGAAAAAAAATGACTTGCAGAATCATCAGAAAGCTGGTGGCGTGGCTAGTGAAGACTTGTACAATTTCCCAATAAGAGCTGCAGAACAATCCTGCAGAGTACAATGAGGGTCTACATAGCAAGTGTGCTTGTCATCTCTGACACTTACTCCTGGAGGATTTCCAGTTGTTAATTTGCTTGTTTGATTAGCCTCCCTCTTCTTCTAACTACCACATGTTCTTCCCGTGATGAAGATGACCTCTAGACTGATGGAGGTATAAGAAACCACAGAAGGCCACCTTCCCTGTGTGGTAGTTCTTACCTCCATGTTCTTTGCTTTCAAAGTACTCATCTGAGCATGGTTAAAGTGAGGGAAGGTTGGCTACCCAAAGGCTTTTTCATTGGGAAGAAAAAAATACCCTCAGTACTGCAGTACTCCTATGCCGTTAAGGAGTAATCTTTCCCCTCTGAGTTACCAACTAAAACCATATCTGAATGAACACGGCCCATGGCTGATTAATGATCTATGGAAATGGATGGATGTTCTAGTTCAAGGGTGAACTTGCATCCCAGCTGGAGTTCAGTAGTTCAGCTGTCAACAATCCCAGGAAAACGAAGTAAAGGAGATCCTCCAACAGGACCAGAACACACTGGAAAAGGAATTTGAAGCAAATATTGCACCAGCAGTGTTTGACTTCCTTCACACATAAAAAAGAGAGGGTTTATTTTGGTGCTAGCAAGGCTGGCAATACAACAGTTCGCTTTGCTAATATACAACCTCTATAGAAAAAAAAATTGTGCATGTCTGTGAAACATTTTGTGCCATAATCCATCATCTTTGGCTGATGTCTCCCTCGTATGGTTTTGTGACCTGATCTGATAGTTTTCATTATGAACACTGAACAGAAAACACCAATGCACTGAAGAACAAACAAAGTAGGAAGACAATAATTATGTGGGATTTATGGAAGAGAATGTTGCCCTTACTCAGTTGATTTCATGTGGTGCGTATTTGTGGTCTAGAAAAAGTGTATAAACACATTTATTCATATTTGAAACAGGTAAGAACTGTATGTGTTGATTTATGGTTTAAGTTTTGAGAGGCATATATCAGACTGAATGCCTGGATTCCATTTTTAAATCAATTTAATGCTACGCTTGCATTGTGATAAACATTGCAGAGCAGAGCAAGTATGGCACCTTATATAGGTGTTGCAATCATTCTCTTTGCTAGAGATGCAGTAAGAACTGAGAAATCTTTGAAAGCTTTGCCATTGTAGCAGAATGTACAAATGGTCCTAGTTCATTTCAGGGAGTGCATCAAACAGCTCAATTAAGTCCACCACAAAAAAATTATTTGAGCTGATCTGTGTAATTTTACTCCTCAAAATGAAGTAGGAGCGATCCCATTATTTGTTAAAACTAAATCAAAAACCTATTAAGATCTATATATAGAGAGAGAAGATATTATCAATTTATTTAAGGGAGGGAGACAAAGCGTGGAGAGAGCGGTTTCAGCTATAGGAAACACAATGGCAAATTGTATTCGTATCAGGTCATTATTACTAAATCTGAAACAAAACCTCTCAGCAAACAGGGAACGAATCCACACCAATTCTTGTTATGGGAAGCTACAAACCACTCTGGCACTTCACATTCATCCAGGTTAATTTTCATCTGTTTATTTTCATGATATTTACATAATACAAGTAAGAATTTGGAGCAGTAAATAACAGTTACGTTGTGTGTCCATGCTGAGGTGTTAAAAAGTGTTTTCTTTAAAAGTGTTATGCATATGATCTACCCCGTAGATTGTAGAAAACAGGAATGCACGCGCATGAGATGGGAAGACTGAAGTAGGACTGGGGAGCGACAGTCCTGAGGCTTTGGGGATGTCTCTGGTTTCACAGGATAAAATCACTCCTCCACTGCCAAACCAAGAAAGCCAACCTATGCAATTATGCAAAGGAGCTGGTATAAGTTCAATATAACACTTTAAACATATAAAATTTGGTCCTGCTTGGTTTTCAGGAGGTGAAAGACACTAGCAGATAAAAAGAAATCTACGAAGTTTATAATTAGAATTTCAATTTGTGGCAATTGAACTACCTAAAGGTTTACAATTATAGGAAAAAAAATTATGATGCATTGATAGATTAAATATGCAGAGTTTGGATGGTTTTGAAGGAGGGCATGCATGTTTCAGTAACATGCGACCACATTAAGGAGCAGAATATATTTGAACGCTGATGAAAATGACTGAGATTTCTACACAGCGGGGTCTTTAAACCATTTCCAAACAAAACAGAAGTGGTTCAAACCATCTACTGATCCCCTATAAAAAAAAAACTATTAACATCTTCTCTGATCTCTGAAGTTACAGAGAAATCATTGCTACTGTGGCTAATTTTTTTGTAATCCTAGAACACTGCCCATGCTTGACTTTCTATGAGCCAGAGCCGTCCGTCAGCAATGAGTAACAACTAAAGAATCACCCAAGCAAAGAGAGCAAAAAGGTCTCTCCTCTGACTGTCAGTAAACAAGGGATAGAAGGGTGTTTTGGCCCAACATCTTTTATTTCAGATCTGAAGAATTCAGTTGTGATATTTTTGAAGTTGGTTCTTATGTACCTACTTATAAATCTTTCACTCTTAGGATTGCTCCAGTCAACGCACTGGACTAACCATTAAGCAATTCTATTTTGGACTTCTATCATTTAAGTGAAAAGACAAGTGTTGCCCTTTTTTGAACTCCAGTCACAGGGTTTCGTATGCACTGTTGGCTCTGTAACTGTGAATGATAGCAGCATTCCTATTATCTGAAGTACTGATGTGCTTTGGGAAAAATCTGATATTTTACATTGATTTCAGATTGATGTAAACACCATCAATCTTAGCAAAATTTCCTTCTAACACAGGAAAGAAATATGGACTTGTATCAGACAGCACTACGCTAGTAGAGGCATTTAAATATAGTGGTGGTCTCCAGTGGTTTCTTTTCTTTGTTATGGTTGTTTCCTTTTTTATTGTTACTTTTTCTTTTTTAGAAGTGTCTAATTCTGAAAAACAAAGGCACTGAATTCATCATTAATTCACAAAATACCCATCTAAATATTCTAAAATCTTCATTTTAGAAATGCAAGAAAACAAGTGAAGGGTTATTGTTTCAAATGGTGAATTATTTCTTAAGTGACAAGTATATGAAACCATATGTAGGATTTGTCTATACTTCCTGAAAGACAGACATGTCAGTTTTCCACAGCAGAATACTGCTTATTTTCTTCCTGAGAACAAGTATGACACTTGAAACTCCGTCTCCTGCTGCTTTTACTTATCTAAATGGGAAGGTAGATCCCAATGAAGAACTGCCAGTCTTGAGATGTGGAAGCTCGAGCTGCTGTGTCAGAGGCAGTGCTGCTGTTGGCGCTGCCCTGCCAGACAGTCCTGCCTGAGGCTTATTAACAAAGAGGATAGAAAAGTTCAAAAACTCCCCTGTCCCCCATGCAGCCATCCAAAAATACTTATTAGCAACATGAACGCTGCCACTATTATTTACTTAAAAGACTCACTGAGTCAGGTGTAACCTCTCCTTTATGTGCAGGGCTTTAAGGGACCCTTGAGGATGTGAAGGGCATAGTGACTGGCTATAAATGGAATAAACTTGCCGCAGAGCCAGCTTGCTTTTAACATAGTTTGCCTCTAGATTAACCATGGAGACTTCTTGCACAACCTTCTACATTCCTAATACTATGAGAGGTATTTAGGGAAAAGGGCCATGAAACAGAAACCAGCATGCCATAACGTAGGTTGTGTTAGAAGGGAAGAAACACAATAAGTACACCTTTACAAAGACAAAGTGGTACGTCTCGGATTTGAATAGTAACAGAGAACTTTAAGACCACTAATACAGCAAATCCAGAAATCTAGTTTGGAGAGGAAAGAGAAGAATGTTTGAAGTACTAAAATTGTATTTATTAAATTTAAAAAAAACAAACCCCAAATTGACCAGTGCATGCTCACACAACAGTCCTGGAGATGTAGGTAAAAAGCCGGGCACAAACACCACTCGTCTCCAGAGGCAGTGTAAAGACTGCAAATTCAGTTTTTGAACACAACCACTGAAGTAATTTCAGGTATCTTTACATAGTGTACTGAACACCAAATTCTGTCAGCTCCAATTTAGAAGTACTCTTGGCTTAAAAGAGTGGGATCCATTGTATCACAGGCTGCCATAAGACCCAGACGAAAAGGACATTTTTTCAGAAGTTGGGCTTCAGCTGCAAGGCTAAGACTGCATAGGAAGCACAGTCTTCTTGGAGATATTTCAAACTCCTGGAATGAATTCCCACAGGAAGCAATAAACACCTTAAATGTAATTTTCTTTTCCAAATGCGCTTTGGCCTTGGTTTTACTTACAGTGTATATATAGGGAACAAACAGCATTTGACAGAGCGAGACCTTTGTGACTGAAGTATGGGTGTGTGTTCACATACAACAACTATAATTAATACCACAACAAATCTATTTACTGACTTGACAAAGTTTTTAGTAGTGGTGTGGAGTAGCTTACAACACTCAGCTGAGATAATTAAACAACACTATTACTTTTTGATAACTTGGTCTGGATTACGCATGGTTTTACTGTGATACTTTTAAGGAATAGATCAACTGCATTTCTCGTATAGATTTTTGAAAAAGAATCTAGCTGGGGAAAAGATGTTGCCTTCAGAGCAAAATTAACACTCAACATTGAAGAACTGTGCAAAAAACATTGCTGAAAAATTTACAGACAGTCAGTCAGTAATTCTTATGATCTCACAGTTTGTTAATAAACCCACAAGCGCTTTCTTCTCACTTACTGAGTATGTTCAGCTTCATTTTGAAGACATATTATTGCTTCACCAGCAGTAGTGTCATTTCCAGAAAGGACATTTCTAGAGACAGAGACCTACATCTAGAAATTTTGTTACCTCCTCTCAATTCTCATACACACAATCCAGAGCTATCATTACTGGCAAAACTTAATTATATCATGAGATTCTTTGAACTATTAAACTGCCCCTACCTAATAAAATTGTTAAAAACTGTATTTTAAGTCAGTGCATACAGAACAGTTTGGAAGTTTCTTCTCAAACTTAACATTCAAAGCAGTTACAATTAAAAAAAAGTGCAGAAGAAAACTATTAAAGATTTTGCATTTTGAAACTGACTATGTAAGCAAGCAATTTTCTCTTAGCCTTAAGAGAAGAGCTAAATTACTCTATTAGAAACTTGTACTGAAGGTATCTTCAAGTACATCTTTGGACCATCAAGTGAAGACTGCACAAATCTACATACACATATAATGACTTTAGAAAAATAAAAGGGTAAGAACTAGAAGTAGTAGTTGTCTTGCACTAAGGCTGTTTGGCTGTGTTCCTAAAAGGCAGTTTTGTCCTTTTCAATTTTGTTAAACAAAGACAGTCTGGCTTTCAAGAAGAACACATCTCCTAAAGACAGACTTGACCTTTTCTTCCAGCTATTACTTTGTTGACTGTAACAGAAACTATACATAAGAACTTGAAAATGCCGTGCTTTTCAGCCAGCTCTGTCACAGATTGTAGCTATTTCAAATGTAATAACATGAAACTGACCTCCCAAAAATATAGCACGTTTTAAGGTTTATTTCTGAGATGTTGGTATACACTGTATTACAGATTTTCTTTAAAAGTTATCATATTAATGAAATGGGTTTAAGTTTTAATATAATGACAAAATCATAGATATGAAGATATCCGAATGTTGTAACAAATCTGTCATCACGCTGCCATCCAGGTAATGGTGTTTCAGTCTTATTTCTGGCCAAGTTGAGAAAGCTACACATGAAGAGACAGAAAACCATTAGGTTGCTAATCTCGTCTTTCAGTCAAACTGATATCTAGTTCACATTAAATATTTTTGTCCCATAAGCTTTGTTTGTCTCTTAAAACCAGAAGTATGCTGGTAATAAAATATTTAATGCACACCCTTCAGAGGAGAGGATCTGAGCCTCAAGATTTAGGAGCTGAATAAATCTCTGAGGTAAAGGTGCATCATACACAGTAAAGTCAACAAAAAACTTAATTAGGCTGACTGAAGAGTTATAAGCTGGTAAGGACCATTTGTTTCCTTCAAGTGCAACAAGAATTAATTTAGGTCTTTAAAATGTAGTTTTGAAGAACAATCTCATCTTAGTAGGATGTAAAAACATAGGTGGTGTCAGCTACTGAAGGGCTGCTATATTTGCTGACCATTGTGAATAACACTTACTTTGCATTTGTATTGGAATGAGGCACAGAGAATACAGAGAAGTAATAGGAGAATACAGAGAAGTAATGGTGGTGATGATGATATTTTTAACTGATTCTAATGCAGGTATGGAAAACTTCAAGCTTCCTCTAGGCCAGTATTTATAAACAGCAAAAGATAAAGGTTTAAAGATCACAGTTGAATAGCAGTTTTTAACCCGTGAAAGTTGCTAGAATAGCCCGGAAAGACGTGATACTTGTGAAAGTATAAAAACTGAGTAATTTTTTTTGTAATCAGGATTTATGTTAAGGCAATTCTTATGAACTTGTTCACCTGCATTACTTATGAACTCACACTGACAATACAGGCCTTCAAAGTTAATCAGACGTAACGACTCCAAACCCCCATTTCAATCAAGTGAAAATAGATACAGAACATCTATTAATCTTCCACAAATTAGTTGCTGTTTTTTCAAAAAGGAGAGATGTAAAGGTAAACATGTCAATACACAATTATAGAAGTAATAAATATTATGGAGCTTATCAAAGGTACCTACCTGTTTTATAAACTGTGTAGCATTAAAAAGTTCACTGCAGCCATATAGGACATGTTTGCCTTGTTTTCCCTAAAAAAAGAAAAGGAGGGAAGAAATCAAATGTCTAACAGAGCACCCACAAGTAGCTTAAACTAATTGTATATATATATATATAAAGAATATCTGGATGATGTTAAAAGTCCTACACTTTTGTCTGGAAGAAGAATAGTTGCTCCACCAGAGGAAAAAAATCAATATATAAATAAATTGAAGTGGAAAATGAGAGAACAGAGGAAGAACAAGTGGGAAAAATGGGACATTTTACACATATAAACTCATTGAATGCTAACTTCTCTGACACCTCTATAAATGGCTTGGGGAAGGTAACAACCTCACTTGAGAAAACCCTACCCTCTAAACAATTCTAAGAATAGTAATCTTTACTGTTTCTGTTGTGCTAGAGCCTGAAAACTACAATCTGGAATTCATTTCAATATGGTGACGGCATTAAAACCAGCACTTTTTTTGCAAAGGGATTCTGAAATAACTATGTTGATTTCAATCAGATGCACAATAAATCTCATTTGTAGTGAAGAGTTTAACAGGATTCACTTGACATCAAAGCTGCCAAAATGCCATGTTAGCATCTCAGAAGTGAAAATTAGTTTAAGTAATACATAGTTTCAGATTGAGTTTATTTCCAGTACTGGGCTAATAATCTCGTGGTTTAATATTGAAGAGCAAAATAGGAACACAAGCCTTGACAAAATGATTTCATTTCATCCATATTACCAATCATGCCATTTCAGCACAAAGTAACAGAAGCAGACTCTAACAGTCCTTAGCTGACGGTCATATGCTAATTAAGGAGATGGCAATCCTAGTTCAAGTCCTCATCTTTATTAATTTTGAGTGGCTTGTACTAAGCTATTCCCACTGCCGAGCAAGACCTTGAGCTTGCATCTTCCCATGTTTCAGGCCATTTTTTTTTTTAATCATGAAGCCTGAGCAGATCTGTTTTTGATCTAAACTGGTATTTTGACAGATTCCAATTTCAGGAGAATGGCTGAACAGTATTTGTTTCTGCCTAGTACCCAAAACATTTTTAAACTACGCAAATCATTGTGAAATGGGACTGGTTTTTTTCAGGCAGCTCTGAAACACACTAATCTACACTTCTCATCTGTCATACATATTCTTCTAAGAAGAATAATAAAAGCATATACATTTTAAAAGTTAATTACTCAGTCCATCCAAACAAAGAGATATATCTCCAAATAATTATTGGAGCCAAGTCAAAAATGCTTAACATCTTAAAAAACCCCACCTCAGTACTCTTCGAATTCCAGTATTTTTTTATGCTTGAAAAACTACTACGGATTTAAATTTCTTGTGATAAAAAATAGACTGGAACAGTTCATCGAACAGTGCATTTCTAACCATGTACTAAAGGAAATTTGCTAAATTCTTTGCTAGAAAACAGTATGTTAATCTCCTCTTAAAAGCTCCCTTATGGCTTGCAATTTTGATGGCACGTTTTCAGCACGTTGAACCGAACTTGGCCAATA
Organism: Cuculus canorus; assembly: GCF_017976375.1. Lineage (NCBI taxonomy): Eukaryota > Metazoa > Chordata > Aves > Cuculiformes > Cuculidae > Cuculus > Cuculus canorus. Next base: position 63,470,574 of record NC_071405.1, on the reverse strand, counting down.
CATCTATTTTAATGCATAATGTGCCTTACTGACATTATAAATATTTGCTTTTCGACAATGTGAGATAGTCCATTCTAGCACAAAAGTGAAAATAATTGGATTTGAGGGTTCCTCTTAGTTCTTCTGCAAAAAACTCCAGAAAGTCAGAGTTGAATGAACACTCCTTCCTGTTTTAGAAAGTTTTAAAATACTTTCTCTGTGCTTTCAGAGGCAAACTGGCAAAATAGATAGTGCTTAGAAAAATAAAGCCATGAATAAAATCTTTGTGGTATCTGCTCGCAAGAACAGAGTTGTTGATTTTTCTTTTTCCTTCTGGAGGAAGACTGATGGAATATTAGAATAATTAATAAGCTACGTCTGGTGAAACAACAGATGCTAGAGTGTACCACATGGAGAAGCCAATTTTATTGCATAAGCCTGGAAAAGTCACCTGCGACAGGCAGACAAGTCTCTGAGGGGTGAGAGATGGAATCAAAGCTTTCATTAACCTTTCTTGTTTTTTCAAGAGCATACAACTGAGTGGAATAAAGGGGAGTCTTCTCCCTTGGGAGGTCATCTCCCACTGACCAAGTGTGCAGTCTGATTGGAGAGATATATCGCACCCTTCAGCTGTGACACTTGATGAAGAAACCTGTCTATGGGTTCCAGAAGAAAAACTTCTGACTCTTCATAAGATCTAACATTACTGTATCTAACTTCCTGCCACTTTGTATGAAGTGCTAAGTGTTTAACTTGTCATCTCACAAATGTTCTGCATATACACATAGGTCCATGTGTGCATACACAGTGAACCTCAGCTCTGTCAGTGTGCAGCTACACCTCAGAGATGGTTAGTAGCCTCTAGAGGATTCAGAGCTGTATTTTAGTAAGGAGTAACACATCAACATCACAAATACATGTTGCTGGGCATCTTTTGAATTGACGTGGCACCTGAAAGTGGCTTTGGGTAAAGTAGGGAGCAAGTCAAAACCTTGAAAATGCACTCTACCACAGGCAGGTGCCCCACTGAATGCCAAATCAGCACACACATTCTGACTTTATGTTCCTCAACACTCATCTGGACATGAAGTAGTAGTTGGGCTCTCAAACACTATGAACAGCTAAACTGACAGCATTTGATATATCAGTACAGAAGACAGGTTAATTCAGTTAGCTACATCTGCTGACAGTTTTCAACCACGTTAGTGTGGATGAAGACAAAATAAAACAGAATGCAGTTTTTTTACTCAATTCAAAAGTGCAATATGAGCAAAAATATCAGAAACAGTAACTCTTTGTTGGTCTGAATTAATAATCAATATTTTCTAGTGCTATATTATACACTTCCCCCCCCCCGGACTCTGCATATAATACAGATGTTAAGGCTAATTTTGAGACTTAATACTAAATGTTACAGAAAAACAGCTAAAACTGGTTTCTATGAGTAAGTTCGAGACTAGAGCAAACAGAAGTGCACATACCTTTATGTAATCAATAAGATTTTGATATTCAATATAGTTGCCTCCTCCAACTACAAACACTATCGCCTAAAAGACATCACACACATAATCAGAGTAGGCATTCACATTCTTAACATTTCAGTAGTAAAATATATACTCGATCATTAAATCTACAGAAAAAATCATCCTAATCACACTGTAGTCTAGTAAGAACTGGACACACAGAAGCACTAGCTTCCTACCTGAAAGAAGACAGCAGAGGATAGTAGGATGCAGAATAACAAGCAGAGAGCTTTTAACATGTCAGTATCTTCTACTAAGAAATAGACTACGAAAACATATGCAACATGTTGCTTTTCATACAGCATCCACAGGAACAGTTAAAAAATTTCCATGAATTAATTTGGGACACATAAAAATACTGTTGTTATAAAGGAATACACTCTTTTATTATTTTCCCTCCCTTCCACTTACTACTGTTAATAATCTATAATATCATAGGTAAAGGCCATCAGTATTTTCTAGGCTACGTTTAAAAGAGAACAATTAATGACTAGAAAAAGGAGACTTGATAGCTGCACCATTTTTGTTAACGTTCACTATCCAAAATTGTTTGACTACAGTAAGAACTTTATAGAGAATTTATGTTGTATTGACATTTTCGCTATGGCCATCTGGTAGCCATAGATATGACACCATCTGGTATCCCTTTTGTTCAGGAGGATAATTAGGACATTTCAAACAGAAATCTGAGACATTTGTTTATTGCCAAGGCAAAGATTTTGCTTATGAAACTTGGTAGTATGGTCAGGTAAGTAAGGCTTTTACTATTGCAATTATTTATATTGAAAAATATTGAAAGTTACTGGCATTTGTATAAAATAACAACATTTGTTGTTTCGCTTTTTTCCCTTTGATTGCAGAGACTGTTTAAAATACCGTCAATCAAATAAATCAGTGGTCAGCACTGCTGTTTAAGGCCAGAAAAAGGATAAAATCTAGAGAGCACTCTAAAGATCTGGTATAAAAATGGGAGGTTTTAAATTGCTCAGTACTCAACTATGATTAATAAATCCCTGTAATTACCTCCAGAAGAAATTTCTAGATTTTTTTCTCCAGTATTAGTTACTGTTTACATAGTCCTTTGAAGATGAAAAGACTTCTTCAGAGTAACAGCTAATTATAATTAATACTAGATAAATTAATACTACATATAAACAAGACGTCTTCTCTTCTTAACCATGACCATAAAAAATGACTGGTACTTCGGGATTTGTGTTTTCCTTTTAACACATGAACATTGAAATAAAATTTCTATGTGGCTTACCTCCTGGAATGGATTTTTGTTTCTTGGAACTGAGCTATAAAACAAAACACAAACAAACTTTCAACTTAAAATTTTATTAGACCTTAATATAAATATGCAAAGTACCACATATCCATTACATTAATGGAATCCTATATAACATTAGACAAAGACAGAAAATAGAACAATAATTGCCTTTCTGCATTCATTCTCTAAGTATTTTATTTAAATGATTTGTTATGGAAAATCATTCATTCTACAGGACTGAATACATGAGTAAATAGGAGATTTACTTAATCAGTTTTATATTATTGAATCATAAGCTTTACGACAACATTTCTTTTAGAGCTTAAAAGCTCTAAAAACGCACATTTAGAAAAACCCTTTGTCTTTAATAAAACAAATCTTTGCACACAATCACTTCTGGAAAAAATCCTGCAGGAATGCAATAAAAGCATAACAAAAAAAGGAAAGTTGGAATTCAAATGAAACATAAAACACTGGCAATTTTCTTCCTTGATGCTCTAAAAACTTGCTTATCTATGAAATTATATTGTCTGTAATAATACTTTCCAATAGAACATACATATTATCTGAAATTTGTTTCCTATTACTACCTATGCTGTCAGAAATATACATTTCCTGTTTCAAGAATAGAAGAAGCAGGGACAGAATTTAATGCAAATACAGGTATGGACCTACTTTATCCATAGTCATCCTGCAATTAAATGAGCTGACTTTTCCCACAGAATACATGAAAATTATTTTTAGAAGGTATGTTAAAATTATCTTCTCTGTTTCTAGGATACTATCAGCCAAAGATGTAAAGCAAAAGATATAAATTTATAAACTTGTAGTATAATTCCTCTTCCTCTCTTTTATCGGCAAAATAAACTATATCTAACGTCTCTCTCCATATGCACATGATTATGAGATGTGCACCTGCCTACACAAGAGCAAATACAGTCCATTTTTAATGATTTTTTTGCAAAGTTATTAACAAATCACTAAAGAAGGGTTGTAGTCAAATAAAAATTTTAACAGTTCAAGAAGCAATAAAGAAATGTGGGTGTACTATCTGATAACTTCTCAATTTCACAGTGAAAACCCACGAAGTTTCAAAGAAACCAAGCAATACAACTATAAAGAACTCATAACATTTATAATTGCTAAATATAAGTTCACATTCCTGTGACTGAAACAATGTACATGTTAGCAGCATGTTCAATCACTGGAACAAAACATTTTTTTTTGCAGTGTTATAAAAATTTATCTGGTTAATCCAGGTTCCTGTTGTGAATTCCTTCAACACCAACTGTGTTGACTTAAAATTAAGGATTAATTACTTGTAGTCAGCAAGTAAAATAAACCCATGTTTCTTAAGTTAGCCTTTCCACAGGGTACAAGGAAAGAAGCAAAACTCACCTGTCACTGCCTCGTAGCATCTTGGGGTCAAAATACCGGTAGTCATCTGTCTCCTATTAAAAAGTATGTTTTTATCTCAAAAGATCCGAACTTTAGCTAATGAATTTCTGCTTGTATCTATTGCATTAAACATCATTCAAACTAATGTATTTTCCAGTTTAGCAGTCACATAATTCAAAATTAATTGTGGTGTCCACTAATATTAACAGTACTTGTACGTAACTGTACTACAGAACAGACAACACCAAGAGAATTGTAAAAGGTGTTGTTGAGCTTTTTGTTTCTGACTATTACACACTTTCTGAAAAATACACTCGTTTGCATAATAAATCCCAACAGTATGCAGAAAGAAACATTAAGGTGTTACCAGCTTTAGAGCAAGATCAGACAGTTAGTGATAAATGCTACAATTTTCCAGGTTACAGAGATCTGCTATTAATTTAGCATTATAAAACAAAACATTTCCATGGCAATGAAGGCTAAATACAAGATAGATCAAAATCTGCTACTGCTATGTAACTTACCCTTTTCATTTCATGATTTATGACTATTATTAAACCAAAATTAAGGTCTCGAGGAAGAAATGAGTCCCACAAGAATTTGAAAAGTCTGACTGTCTAAACTACACAAAAAATTATTTTCTTCACACAAAGCACTGAGACACCTCCAATATTTTTACTGGCAACAAGCAGGATTTTTGCCAATTATTATGGATGAAAAACAAAACTTCTTGGTAACTCCTTCTGACAACTACTTGGCTTTCTTCTGTTTCTATACTACATTTTACTCTAGGTACTGTGAAGTTTAGTTTGTAGTAATCTGCATGTAGGACTACAGTTGATTTCATCTGAGTCCTTACACACAAGATCTCTGTGTTTTGATGATTTTGTAGAGCAGAAATAATTCTTTTCAAGAAGTAGACTGAATACCCGGAGAATTTATTAAATCTCACAAAGTATAGCTATCTCTTGTACTACAAAATATTTTAGGTACATGTGGTCATTACACACAGAAAAAATAAATCTATTTGATATTAAGAATTTTTAGGTAATTACACAAAACCTGTCTCTTATTAATCTCAAGATTTGCTTTTTAAAAAATATAATTTAGACCTAATTTTATACTGAACCTCTATAAAATGCTTTGATACGCTCCAATGGGAGTTTCAAATGTATTTGTAATGTCTGCCAGCATTCATGACTTTGGCAGTCATACATAAAGATAGTATAGCAACTCTGAAGTAAAGAGAGAACTGGGAATGGACAGATATTGCTAGACCAAAACTGAGAGCTATTTGAGAAACCTTTAATTCAGATAAAGAGCTACAGCTTCCTTGCTTTTTAGAATGTATTACAGATTAATGCCAGAATGAATATCAGAGTTAAAAAACCCAATATTACAAACATTTCCTCCTGAATGTATTACTGCTGCATTACTTCATTGTGGGCTTGTGTAAGTAGACACATGAAAAGTGGTAAAGTACTAGAAATCTGATAGGCTAGTTCATTTTTTTTTTTCTGTTGAGATACACCATTCCTGCTGAAATCAGTTCTGACGATGCAGGGAAAGATACCCTACTAGATTTTATTTAAGAAATAGCTAATAAAAACAACTGTATATCGGCCTCCTTACACACAACTGAATTTGTGACTTCCAAGCAATGCAAGAATAAAATTCATGCCTTTGAAATGATAAACTGAACTTTGAAGATTTCAAATTAAAATGGAAAAATACCCATGAAAATAAATCCTTGATTTTCAGCCTGTATTGGCTTTTCTGCAAAAGCAAATATAACTAGTTTGGATTAATTAAATCTCCCCATTTTAGAACCTTTCATTGTAATGCATGAAAAATAATCATACAGTATATCTTAAGCGTGAAAGATACCATATTTACTGAAAGGGATGATATAAATCAAATTACAGTTCCATTCAGATGTATCACAATTAAGATCTATCTTCTTTTAAGTCAATACAAATGTACATACTGTATCGACAGAGGTTAAACTCTTTTGAGACTTTGTCATAAAAATATTAGAGGTTTACTGATCAAAGATTGTCCTTACTCAAGAATCAAACCATTTCGTGGAAGATACTTAAAAGAACCTCTATAATTCTATGATGGTGGACAACTTCATACCTATGGATTAAAATTTGTGTATATTTGACACTGATTTTTTTTTTTATGTTAGGAAGTTTTAAAGTTTTAATCTCTATTTGTTGATACCGAAACAGAGTAGCTATGTTATTAGATTTATAAACAGAAAATTCCTTATGAAAATACAATCCCCAAAGCAAGTGCTTAAAAATCTGCTTTGACCAATAAATGTTACTATTAAAAAAAACAAGTAACAAATTACTTTAAGGTCATTAATGAATGATCCTGAATAAATATTACAAGTAAAAGTGTAACTATAGTTAAACAATGTAGACAAAAAAATTGCAGGATGGCATTACTGCCAGTAAGAACTGTACTATCTGTTCCTGCTTCTGAAAAACCTGGAAAGCACAGGTGTAGACTCACTTGTCCTTCCCAGTAGTTGTCCCTGTGAGATAAAAGCAGCACCAAGGACAAGTAACGCACAAAGTGATTTAGAGACAACCCTACAGAGTTTCGCACAACATATTCTGAATAGGTTTAAAATATCAACTGACAATAATACTTGCGAATGTTGGTGGTGCAAGTTGTACATTTAATATATTTATTGTTGCATTTTATGATTAGAAAATATTTTTAATTATTTACATTGATCATAATAACTGACTTTTCAAAAATCTGTTCTAATTTTGCATTACAAATTTTATCTGTATATACCTTTCACATACTGATTAGTATGGTTAGTAATATTAGTAATATTCAATACACTATAAAGGAGTCTTTTTTCTGTGCTGCAAAAAACTAAAATATGAAGCTCTTCTTCCACCCTCCCTTTGTATTTTGCTTTCAGTGCAATAGTTTTCTACTCTGGGGAATAGAGAAGGACCTCAAACATCAGAAGATGAACAGAGGCCACAGTGTTGCATTTCTACACATAGTTCTTTTCCGCATACAATCTTACTTCTGTTGATAGTACAGCAAGTCTAAAAGTATTCCACAATGACTCTGGCTTGCTTCTATTAGCTGAACCTTACTCAAAAGGTTGCTGTCAATTTTCCTACAGGTTGGCAGAACCATTTTTTAGGGCTTGTCTGGTTACCCATGACTTGAAAAGTCAGAGTCCCTGTTTTGGGCCATGAACTCCAGACTCTGACACAGCAGTGAAACATGAAGCCACTGTCTGACAGACTGGCTCAACGTCTGGGTTTTCAAATAAGAAGATCAATATTTTCTCCATATTATCAAAGTGATCACGGCTGTGCTCTGTTAAGTGAAACGCGAGAAGATCCAGTCAGCAAAAAAACGCAGGATGACTTGTAAACGGTTCTAAATCAGTTCCTAAACTTGTAGCCTAATGTTTATTTTTAAAAAAAAGGTTTCATTTTTCACCTACTTGTAAATTATCTGCAGTTTTTCATTTCAGCTTTCTGTATTCTGAGTGACCTCTACTGGCTAACTAGATAAAAAAAGTCTTGCAAATAAGGGCAAGAACTCATTGCCACTAAGAACAGTGTCAATTTCTTTGTTCGTCAAGCAAAAGCCAATTTTTTGCTAATAATCGTGACATATATTTTCTATGAAGTACAGATTAAGAAAAGACAAGATTATTTGCATGCTGGTGATCTTCATGTTTTACCACTATTTATCTCTCTTTACATATAGTTAACACCTGAAGGTGAAAGTGGACTAAGCAGAACATTTAAAATCTACTAACCACCGAGAAATATTAAAACTGTACCTCTCTGATGCTGAATATGATGCATCAATATGACGCAGCAAACATATTAAAGCTTTCTAAATGACTTTTAACAGGTGATTTTTTTTTCACAACAGGTGATTTTTTTCAGAACAAGTTTATGCACGGGATGGTCATACGTAAGAATTCCGAAGGAATGAAATCGTAAGAAAGTCTCAAGACTGCTTTGAGAACACACAACATATAAAAGACTTAGGATTATTTTTAGCTGTAAATTCTAGCAAATATCTTGGACTATCTAGCTAACATTTAAGCGCTTCAAAAGTTTGTAACTTACGACTCTGAGTAAACTTTTACAGAAACAAGGGGAAAAGAGGATTTTTCTCACATAAAACCAACTCTGCTTACTAACTGATAGACTACATGAGTACTAAAATAATTCCCTCTAAATAGCAAAGCTTTAAAGATGTGGGAAATAATTTTTTCTCAAACATAACTCTTTGTAACTACTTTACTTCTGAAACTGTGCTCGTAAAAAACCATCACCTTGATTCAAAGCAAATTTAAACCCACAGTTTAACTTCTAGGAAGTTAGGAGCCATAGAAACTAGTATAACACCAAGAGTAACTGAAGTTCCAAACAGAAAAAAAACCAAACCTCAAAACCACTGAGACCAATAAATTGTCATTGTTTAGAATCTATTTTTATTAAAAAAAATGCAATTAAATAGTTATGAAAATAGTTCTATTCTTGAGTTACTGCATGATTAGGTTTAACTGCATTATCATGAAAAAATAACCACGGAATAGTATATATATCACAAGATTTCATTTGCTCCACCCTTTGATGTGAAGGCAGTTATACTCACAGGGTTTGACTTCATCTCCATAAGGTTGTCCAATATACGTGTGACTGGTAGATTCTGTAAAATATAATGTGAAATTAATGGAATACTGAAACACTTACTAAGATTTATTCACAGGCACACTATTATTTATGGAATAGTTTACAGGGCACTTGAAATACTAGTTTAAACAGTTTTCCTCTTATCTTTTGTAAAGGTTGTGCATTTTTATCATCACCTAAATTAGCTTTCTGTACAGAAAATGCAAACATCTGAGGAGCATTTAGCCAGGGGATGGACAGAAAGTACAAAAAAACTGTGAAGACAGAAACAGAGTTGCATTTAGGTATTATCAATATATGAAAATGTAACGATGTATGAATTCATCCTAAAAAATACTTTGCAGCTTCAGGAAAAAGTTTTAAAGCTGAAGAATAGAATTCAAGGTGCAATTCTAAAAAAAAAAGCACTAATGTGGCCAAAGAAATTGGTTAAAAACCCAAAAGTTTGGACGAACTGGAAATTAACAAACCGAGGTGAGATTCAAGATGACTTTTCCTTATTTAACATAGGAAATGTTAGCTTGGACGAAAGATCTGAAGTATTAATCAGTCAAATTACTTCAGTTATAATAGACTGAGGGAGAGTTTACACAGCAATGGAATTGGAAATGTGACTTGTTGACAGAATATATGGAACAAGGACATTCCAAAGGATGATCTAAAAATAGCACTGAAAAACACTCAGGAAAAAAAACGTAAATCCCCAAATGAGACATAAAAAGTAAACTTCAATGGAATATCACATATCTTTATCAAGCTTAAAAATATGAGGAAGAACAGCATTTTATTTGGCTGCCCCAAAACACCTGGAGAAGGAATTAAAAGCCAGAAAGAAAATATCCTGAAAACATCAGCATTATGGCTTCTTACTCAGAACCCAAAACAAAGCAAGCCATTTCGTCAAGAAAAATACTGACTTTTTAAAGTTAAAAGAAATGACAAAATCTTTACTAGAACAGCAAGTCTCATTTAGAATATAATTATTATAGATTGTTACAAGCAATAGCTTGTCTGAAGATCTCTGTAATACATATATATACATGCAACACACAAGCAAGCTGCATGTTTGAAGTTTCCTTAGCTATGTTTCACAACATATTACTGATTTGAACTGTGCAATGCAACTTATCCAGTCACAGCAGAATTCCTGCAGAATTAATTTCATTGACTACCCTACAAAAGATACATAAAGAATTTTTCAAACTTACGTGATAGCTGATAATTTTCATGCATAAAATTATGCTTATAACAGGATGACTAAACAAATCACTATGATAAAATTAACTATGTCAAAAAGATGCATATTTGAGGTGAGATTTCATTTCATTCAGTTCTGATATGCTGTATTCCTAAATTAAATTCTAGTTCTTCCACCAAGAATTATAATATGACAGATGATCTTTTTCTTAGACATCTTGATGTCAACATAGTACAGAATTTTTACCTTAAGTATTTATTTAATGCCATCTGACGGAAGCGCATACTGGAGAAAACAACAGGTCCTCTAGAGGGAAGCAGATTTCTGGGAACCACAACTCAAAATTCCAGCTATGATGTTATACTACCAGTGTGGTTTCTTTTGTTTTGGCTGCTGTACATCAAAATTTGTGTGCAAGTTATGCTCAGAAATATTTTCTAAAGTTAATTGAATATTTGAAGGTGACTATGTCATTACAAACACACTTCGGTGTTCAAGCACATTTCAAGATTATGGTTGCTGTACCTTACTTATGTAGGAAAACTTGACATGCTTGAATTGTAACTGAACAGAGGATGAACACTTTCAGCCTTTCAGTCACTCCGGAATAGATGCACTTAATACTTGTTCTAAGTAAAGACAGAACTTTTTTTTGGTTATGAAAGTCTTGTCTATTTTGAGTATTCCACAGCTGCTCTTTTTATATAATGCTGAAATTAGTCTTAATTGCACATACTGCAATCTAATTTCTTAAAAAGGTATTTAAAGAAAATCTGAACATGTCTAAAAACTGAAAGCTACAAAGTGAGAGATCTATCCACCAGCAGAGGTTAATGCTTGATTTTTTTTTTACTGTACAATTAAATTTATTAATATGACAGAAGCACTAAAACTTGTTTTTCTAAACGTTTACAATGCTTATGCAATAGACTTTTTTAAAATCGCGGTTTAAACTTACTTACTTGTTGCTTCAGTACCAAGTTCTTCACTCCTTCCATTACAAACTGTGATCCTGTATTCATAACACGTGAAAACAGACTGAAAAACAAAATAAAGATGATGTGTAAGATCTTTGTTTAAAATTTACATTTATAAACCTTATGTTGATATCCAATTCCCATTAAAGCTGATGGGACTCAAGTACAAAGTCACTAGATTTGTTATGGAATACATTCTTCAAACCACACAGCAACCAAGTGTATGGGAATACACTGTAATGTAGCAGTTAGATCCTCACCTGTCAATAGGAGTCTTGAGTTTTAGTATTTAATGAATTGAACAGTTTATTTTACAACTTCAGTAACGCAAGGATTTGAGTGCTCCTTTCAAGTGAGTGTCCTAATCACCAGACTTAACAGAGACTCTCAGTGTCTCCACCCAATCAAACAGTATTTTTTTTCAAGCGAGACAGCACTGGAATTCTCTCTCTCTCTGTTTCCTTGTGTATTCCTGAAAGTAAAGCTGGAAATGAGGATTCCAATCCTCTCAAGCATGGCAAGACTCAAGTCCTTTATCCTGTATGCGATATATATACACTCTTAGTATAGTCATTATCTTTTCATGTCTTGAAATAACTAACTACACCTTTCAACAAGCAGACGGACACCCAGTCTAGGACATTCTAATGAAAAAGCAGTGTATTCCTGCACCTCTGACAGTCTCCAAGCCCTGGACAGAACCCATTTTGAATACACAGGGCTGTTCTCCTGCATTGACTGAATAAGGTTCAAAATGATGGCTGTCAGAGATCCATTTTCTGGTGTCAAATTCTTCTCCTGTGAGAGCCTGTACATTTAATGTGCAGGTGCAGATATCACTCTATTAAGTTACTTTATGAGTTTGGTCATGGATACTTTTATTTTCATGTGCATAAGTCCTATGCACTGCTGACGGGAGATGAGTGCCTGTAACTGCCTGTAACTTAAAACTTCTTACAAATAGGGAAATGTTTTATTCTGGGCCTTGTACAGCACAAGTCACACTTCCAGTATTTCTAAAATAAGGTAAAAGAATCCAAAGGCTTACAGAAAATTAATCAAAAGCATACCCCAAAGGCTTAGGCGTAGTATTTCCGTAGCTGGTTGGAGCTGAAGCCATCTTAGCAAAAGCCCTGTGAAAGCAAGTATAGAAATTAAACGCTTATTTCATGGCACATACTGCTGTAGAACGTTCCACTCTGGTCATCTGAAAATGAAAAAACTTCTGCTTCTCAAACCCTTTCAGGACATAACTCTTTATTATGTGCATCTTTCTTGTCTAGAAATACAACAGTTAAGGAACTAAAAAGGAATTGGATTTTATACTTAGAAGACAACAACTGTATTGTGATATCATGTAAAACTAGAAGAACTGACAGGTAGCACAGCCTTTTGGTATGAAGAGCTTAAACTATCACAACTTCTCACTGAATTCACTAATTTGTTTCTGGTTTGGGTCATTAAGTACCTGCTATGTGTCCTGTTCAATAGTGCTCTGGCATTACTGGAGTTTAAATAGGATTTGCATGTACTAATCATAGAATGACAGCAAAAAATTATGTCAGAATGAATGTTCAAGGATAATTTACAATGTATGAGAAGCGACGTATATTCTTAGGTAAAAATGCTGAGTTCTGTAAAATTACCAAGTTAAAGCCTCACATAGGAAAAAAAAGAGATTACTTACTTCCATTGTTTTATGTAGTTCAAAGGAGCAAGATTACAACCTGCATCCGTCAATGCCTTCTTATACTGCTCCAAATCAATCTGAAATTATGAAGTGGAGTATTGCAAAAGATTGAAACCACTATTAACTCTATGTGGAAATATAAGATATTCTTATCTAAATATTAAATAAGCAATATGAAGTTATAGCATTAACTAAAGCTAAAAAGTAATTATGTGTCTTCACCCCACCTCCTACCAGGTATGAAAATATAACTTAAAATGTAATTTGCTGTAAGCAGCCCTCATTAACAGTGTTTGGGGAATTAAGCCCTTCGCACTTTCCGGTATGGGAACAGTCTTTTATATGAGCTTCTTTAAAAAAACAACTAATAGAACACTGGTTTCCGTAAAATGTCCCAACAGCAATTAATAAAAACGAAGAGGAGTTAATATACATTTATAAGAATATTATCTCTTTGCCAAATCCAATGTATTTTTTCTACCATATAATACTTCTACAGTATAATAAAAACCTTCCTTGAAATTAATCACCATAAATACAAAAGAAATATTAAGAAATTGTTTCCTGAATTATTCAAATATTGGGACAAGCAGCAATTATCTTTTATTGATAGTCAAATGACCCAAAAATTCCTGAACGTATAATGATAGAGGAAAGACAGTCATATTAACATTTTGGTTTATCTACTTCTATTGAGCAGTGGAGCAGCATAATACTGTCTTTCAGTAGCTCTGAACTAAACATTCGAAAAGATAATGATCCTTCTTACTTGTCATTCATATCCTTCAAAACGGTGGCTAAAGCTTTGTTAGATGCCTTAACAATACTACAAAAATTTATTTAAATTTCTAATATTTCCTACTTTCCTATTTTCATACTTCACTTCAAAGAGAAGCAGAAATACCCATTCAGTACCCAAACTGTACCAAAAAGTTCTATGGTGGTAGCATTTGGTGTTGGAAGCTGAAAAGAGCACGCGTACCTCTGAAGGTGCCTGAGCTGAGCTTATGTAATAGATAAGAAATAATCGCATTTTGTCTTCTGGAGTTCCCGCTGCAGTGGGGAAAAAAAAAAAAGAAAAAAAAAAAAAATCAAAACACTACAACTGTAACTATGCCGTTACGTTAATTGCTCTTCAGTAATCATTTAGATGTACATTCAGATCTTCACATATTGCAATAGTAGTTATCTACAACCATGGCCTCGTTCAGACTATAAGATGGCAGAAAGATGTTTAGCAATTTTATTAAAAGTTGGGTTAGACTGCATCACTGTTTCTGAAAGTTTACTTATACTTTCCCCTTTTGCTTGTAGTGAATGTTATTCCTCAAATAATATACTAAATAAGTCATGTAGGAGCATTATGTCTTATTTCATGTGGAGATTTGCCAGCATCCGCAAACAGCAGATCCATGAGAGGAGGCTAATGAAACATCGTAAAAGTAAAAGCCACGACACATTCTTTTTTAGCTTTACAGTTTGTTTATGCAGCTCTATGTTTGACTGTACCAAAATACTTGCTGCCAAAGCACTTATGTGAACTTTTGGTCAGGAAAAAAAAAAGCCTGCAACTTGCCTTTAGGAAGGATTTCACCTTCAGTGATCTTTTATCACACCACTTGCTGGAGAAGAAAATTGCTACAAACTCTTGGGAAGCATTATCAATGGCAATCAAAATTCATCTCTGCCAGACAAAAAAGATGATGTGGCCATTCCTGTGCCTGTCTTACTATAAGCTGCTACAGCAGATTTTGGACACCCTCTACTTTTTTCTACAAGAGACTCGCTATTAATAGAGACTGTAGTTTCAAACGAAGATTCCAGAAGTACAACTTCTGAAAACAAACATTTCAAATTTGTAATCCAATATTTCATTAAAAAATCTTGACATATTTACATATAGTACAATGTTTCATGAAAATGAACTTTCTTGTACTTGTGACGAAGAAAAAAGATAATTTTTTGTTTCCTCCTCCCCCCACTATGGAATGTGGATCAAATCAGCAAGGGATCATCTAATATAATCTGCAACTTTTTTTATATGTGAGTGTATATTTAGTTTGGCAGAAATGAACAGTAAGCATTGTTATAATGAACATTTATGACTTGGTACAATCTTTTTCTGGGAAATAAGTTTTATTAACCTTTGCCAAATACCACTAAGCCAGAAGACAAAGACTTGAAGCAACTTTGCATCATCTAAATCAAAGGTCAGCTTTCAAGACAGACATGCACTTGAGTTCACTTGGGTAAAAAAAGCACTTAAACATACTAAATATGCAGGGTAACTGACTTTAGTTTCTGTAACTGAATTGGAAACCTAGTTTCCAGCTTGTCAGTTTAAGCCTGTTTCAGTACTTTGCTGATCACCAAGTTCCAGTTTCAACTGGAATCTGCCGGCACTCCAGGTAATATCCCTCGCTGGGCCTACTCACCATGTCTACAAAACTTCTAGGTGTGTGCTCACAGCAGTGAAATTTTCCCTCACTAAAAGATAATACATATCTTTTAAAAAATCTGTGATTGCATTGTGTACACCTTAGTAAAAATCACTTTGCCAAAAAATGCTTTACTCTTGATGGAGGTGGTCGAGTCACCTTCCCTGGAGTTGTTTAAGGAACGGGTGGATGAAGTGCTGAGGGACATGGTTTAGGGAGTGTTAGGAATGGTTGGACTCGATGATCCAGTGGGTCCTTTCCAACCTTTTGATTCTGTGATGTAAATCATAGCTGTGATAAATAGCTATAAGATGCAGGTCAGTAAAACGTTCACTGTTTTTTCCTAGGCTATAGTTCGTGACAGCATAGAGAGAGGGAGTGCTAAGTGTTCTGAAGAATGTTAACTTGATAAACCTAGAACAGAACAATTTTATTTTCCACTCAAACACCAGCAGGCAGCTTTTACGGCTATTGATTACCTACTAGAGCAAAGCAAACCCTGTAACTCGCATTTTATCACTACTCCAGGCTATAATAATACCCACAAAACTGAAAGGCAGCTAATAGCCCTGAGGGGTACATTAGTACAACATAGTAAGAAATGGGCGGCTGAAGCCTGAAGCTGTTAAGTGGTCAAGTCCAAGTGCTTTAGCGAAGAGCTCTGCAGACAACATCGCCTGGAAGACAAGTATCCTCCCGCATAATGCAAAAAAGTCCTTCACCACTGAAAGCACCGGAAGACTTAACACATTATTACTTCAAAATGTTTTCTGATGGCATTCCTCAGTGAATCGCACAATAGGAAGCTGACAAGTTTTACAAGACAGCATGCCCAGAAATAATCACTGTGATTTAACTTAAATCCTTTTGTTATATTAACTTAACTTAAACCTAGGCAACAAATATGAAATGCTAAGCTGTTACTGTGAACAGCTAAATACTTAGCTTATGAAGGAAAACTAGCTTGGAAATCTAATCTACACTTTCTCTTGCATAAAACCCATGAACTTTGCTACCAGGAATGCTGATACAATACATCAGGCTTAGCAAACTATTTTATACTGCAATCTAAAAACGCATAGAAAATGTGGGTTCAGGTAAAAAGTAATTGATCCAGCAGGAAATAATAATAAGCATAGTGATTTCTGTTTTCATATGTAAGTTCATGCCAATGTAAAATTTTGAAATCCAAACAGTTCATTCTTAACATGGAAAAGGACTAGTTTGTATTGATGCCTAATATTATACATATTCTTATTAGCTTCATATTAACAATGAAAGTCTGTACTGCATTACAGATTGATGCCTTACTTTACATTTTCTATAAGTTTGTTAGTTTCTAAACTTGGTCCAATAAGAGATCTGTAAAATTTTAGCTCAGACTTCTACCAACCGTTCAGACCACACAATTCCATGCTACAGTAATACTGGAGAAGCACATAAGTTTAAATATTTTGATCTTCAGGCACAAAGAGTTAGGAATGGATTTTAGCGGACCTGCAAAAATTGCCAATATATTGGATATTACTCAACTGAAATACTAAACTCTTTAGACTGCTACTGAAAATCAATAAGAAGCCATTTTCTTTACAAGTCTTGCACAGCTTGCACATAAGCTCTTTACCAACTGTTAATTCCCAGTAGTTACAGATTTATAGCATATCTTAAAAAATTTATTCCAAGTTCAGATTTAAATTACTCACCATCTGGGTCAGAAATCATGTCCAGAAGAGATTTATCCAGAGTGGATTTGCTCATTATTTTTTCCTCATATTCAAAATACACATCCAGCTTTCGAGTCTGTTTGAGTAAATATTAGGGTTAACATCTTAGCTGTGAAAACATATTTATTTCCTCTTTAAAAAGGTATATATTTTAAGTTAGCTAGATTAGTTTTAAAAAATTATCTTTAAAGAAATTATTAGTAAAAATAACCAACGTTTGCATTATAACGTGCTTCTAGAACTCTCAGAAAGCTGACGATTATGTCATTCTTATTATTCTTCTGACATGCAAATATTAACCTGGAAGCAGAACTTTGTTTTCAACTATGGTTTTGTGGTGGCTGACAAATACGTGTCATCACACGTAGTGTTTTGCTTCAACAGGAAAAAATAATGTTCAAGTGACTCTTACGTCAAATTTATGCTGAACCTCATCTTTCAGTCAACAAGGCAACTACTGAATGCAGATAAATGTGGCAACTGCAACTGCCAACTTGGGCTGATACTGAAATAGCTACTTCAGATCAAAGGCTTGCAATGTTTAGACATATTCAGCTATGTACTGGCTCAAAGAGGAGACCAGTAGAGTGGACCTCCATCTCATTGCCTTGGAAGCATTTCAGCTCCATGTCATACCCGCTGGGAGATGGAAATCACAGAATGGCAAGGGACCTCTTGGGATTATCTAGTCCAACCCCCCTGCTGCAGCAGGTTCACCTACAGCAGAATGCACAGGAATGCATGCAAGTGGGTTTTGAATATCTTCAGAGAATGAGATTCAATAATCACTCTAGGCAGCCTGTTCCAGTGCTTCATCACCCTCACAGTAAGGAAGTTTTTCCTCATGTTGAGGTGGAACTTCCAGTGCTCCAGTTTGTGCCTGTTCGCCCCCTGTCCCATCACAGGGTGCCACTGAAAAGAGTTTGGCCTGATCTTCCTTACACGCATCCTTTAGATATTTATAAGCATTGATAAGATCCCCTCTCGGTCTTCTCTTCTCCAAGCTAAACAGTCCTAGCTCACCCAGCCTCTCCTCATAAGAGAGATGCTCCAAGTACCCTAACCATCTTCGTGGCCCTGCGCTGGGCTCTCTCCAGTAGCTCTTTGAATTTCTTGAGCTGGGGAGCTATCTCCGTTACAGTTTCCTTAACTTCCTCCAGAGAGACAGAACAATTGCAAAGAAGCCACTACGATTTTTCTTGTCTTCCCACTACACTCACTTGCTTTCTGTGTTTTAACTACACTTGTATCTCCTTACATGGAGTTATATTCAATGTTTTTCCCAGACAAAAGGCATCCAACAAACAAAGCACTGTCTTTAAATCTGGAAAAATTAATCTTATGAAGGTAAATACATTGTTGTTGAATTTGGCAATGCCTGTATTATCTTAGCTGGTGATCTGTTTTAAAGAAATTTATTCAGATGCCATGTAAAAATATACAACATTAAAAAAACATACTAATTCACTATATTTGATAACGGATTGAATTTTAAATAAAATTATATAATCAAAACATGAGATACTTTCAATTGTAAGAACAGATTTACAGTCATTAACTTAGTTGGAGCATAAACTATATAAAATTCTCAACATTTTTGAAACTTTATGACGTTTGGGTAAGACTACCAAACAAAGCAGACTAACCGCAGAAAAGAAAATTCACTGGTTGCATATATTTGCTCTACTCTGAGCCTAAACTGAAACATTAATGGTACATGTACACTCATTCTTTTCAAAAATTTTGGACACTTACTTTGAAATGTGAATTTCACACTCTTTGGGGAAAAAAAAAACCTGAAAATCTTAAAACTTCAGGTCTTTTATTTCAGGGATCTCTACCTGAGGACTGCACTCCAAAATGAATACAAAATTCCTTCTTTTTTAAGCAGAGAAGTGGAAGCAAGACCCATTGAAATCTCTCAGAGGGTCATTTTTGTAACACTTGGGGGAGACTCTCCTATTGTCTTAATGGTCCTGAGATGCAAAGATAAGCATGGTTTGAAACTCTAAAGCAGCTAGAAAGTTATCCATAATTCTAGTCCTAAACCTGTTATCTGTTGGGTACAGTCCTTCACCCATCAGCTTCTTCAGAGAAAAAACAATCATGCAAAACAAGGATGCATTTGTTCTAAGCATTGACAATAAATACTTGATGGTTCCACTTTGTGAAAAAAAGTCATGCATTCTTTCCATTATTTCACTAAATGCTCAGATATGCCTGAAAACTGCCAGGACCCCCAAACGTGATTAATTGCTGGTTTCCTCTTGCAGTGTCTTAGAAAATGATCCAAGAGAATACAGAAAGCAGCTGTAAAGTGAACACTAAAATATGACCACAAGAAGAAAATAAACTCACTAACTATACCTTAAGCAGGTAGCATTACTTGCACTGATTCTCATATATATAGGGAAGAAAAATGCTCAAATACTTAATGCAGTAAAAACCTGTAAGGGACAATGCAAACAGTCTACTTTAAAGTATAGATGTTGTCTTGGCTTTGACTGGAATAAAGGCAATTTTCACAAGAGGCCGTTTGGGGACACAGCTGGAGGGATGGTGGTGGTGGTGGAATGGGAAGCTGACCCAGACTGACCAAAGGGATATCATGACATCACGCTCAGTATAGAAGGCGGGGTAGCTGGCCAGGAAGCAAGGGGCTGGGGGCATGGTTTGCAGTTGGCTTCATGGCAT
Source organism: Cuculus canorus (assembly GCF_017976375.1). Classification (NCBI taxonomy): domain Eukaryota; kingdom Metazoa; phylum Chordata; class Aves; order Cuculiformes; family Cuculidae; genus Cuculus; species Cuculus canorus. The sequence continues at coordinate 63,450,983 of NC_071405.1, read as the reverse complement.
GGTTGGTGCTGTGGGTCACAGCTCAGTTTCACAGATTCTGGATAGGCAGTATGTGGGACATCAGTTTTCCAGGCATCAAGTGGTTTGTGCTGGTTATCATTCGTTTTGTATATCCTTTTATTGTTATTGTAGTTATTGTTTTTTCTTCTTTGCTGTCTGTTAAACTTATTTTATCCCAACCTCCCAGTTTTACCTTCGTTTCCAATTCTCCTCCCCATCTCATCAGGGCAGGGAGGAGTGAGTGAGCAGCCAAGTGGTTCTTTGTTGCTGGCAGGGGCTAAACTGTGACAAATGTGCTTGCAATTACTTTGGAAGTCAAAACATAGTAACCTGAAGAAAAGCATGTTGCCTCACTAGATTCTCATGACCACCTGGCAAAACAATTCTTTTTTATTCTAATCTGGTTTAATTATTTAACTGTATAGAGAACCAACTAACAACAGCCTCAAGGTGCCATTAGAATTTCTCTAAATAGTACTGGCTACAATATTGCTCTTTTTGAGAAGATTTTTAGGAATCCACTAGATAGCATATCATCCTGCTCATTGGAGTTCAACAGCACAAAATACAAAGATACTTCACTGGAGGGTGAAAAGAGGGGAGACAACGGACAGGACAAAGCAGTTGGAAGAAACTTGACATTCATTCAATGAAAAGGCTTCAGTGAGGTGAATTCCAATGGAAAACACATGTGCTTCTGCATTAGTTTGAGTTTGGGATAGTTCCCTAGATACGTAAAGGAAGTGATTCTTTCTAAATCAAATGAAAAGACGATATAGATGCAGGTATCATCAACACCTTGAAGAAACTGCATGCACATTTCTCTCATGATCTTCTTTGACAGCCGTACAATAAGAAGATTACAAGCCTGAGCAATTCACCATGTCCGAAGTTAAGAATCATTTATGGAGAGAGAAATGGATCACCACTCCCTGCAAACTCTCTAATAGCAGGCTCCCTGTCAGAGGAGGGAGCCTAGTGGAGTGCCAATTCCTTCCATCCCAAGGTAACAGAAATGTGAGTCACTATCATCTAATGGAGAACAAAGAAATTGCACATGACTCAGTCCAGTGCCCTCTAGGCAATGACGATCTAAACTGACGTTATTGCCATTCCACATCCTGCTCTGAAACCTGTCTTCCATCCAATAAATAATACATAAAATACTACTGGTGTAGGTCTGATGTTACTGTCTCCGTATATTTCTTAGAAAAGTGAATTTACAGATGAGAGATGAAATAAAATATCAACACTGTCAACTTCTATTTTGTTTCAATGACATTTATGTACTGCTTTTAAATTGCCAGATATGAAAATCAACATGCCTAACACTGCAAAAGCATATAAACTAGTCCCTACAGCAATGAGGCAAGTATAGACACACACTTGTATCTCTTCCCCAATGTTATAAATACGTAAAAATAATTTATTCATTAAAATTCAAAATTAGCCCTTTGTCAATTTACAGTATTTAGTTCCAAAAAATTGGCAGCAGTCCAAATGTCAAAATTGGCTACAAAACACTTTGCATTTCATGATAACTTTCAGTAAAACTCTATGCTTAAATCACTTTCAAAACCAGAATTTCAGTGTTTTTAAAAGTCTCATCTGTAATTTCTGTTCTCATGCTGTGAAAACAGATCCAGTATGGGAAGTTTTCCTAGTAGTAACCATGGTCTTTACTTGATATTGAAACTGTCTGCAAGTTCTCAAGTTCTACAAGAGCAGCAGACTTAAACAGAAAAGAGGATAATCACCCTTCTGAAGAGCTTAAATTGTGCACAGAACATCTAACAGACCCCACTTGAAAGACCAGTATATAACTAGTATTCTTACTGCTACACCTCTGGGTATCATTTTCATAAACACATATTTCTGATAAACACATACAGAACAGAAAATTCCTTAGACTGAAGTCATAATTTGTCATGACACATCTCGAAAGTAAATGAAACACTTCCATCATAAACTTACTTTATGAAGACTTCAGCGCACAATAAAGGTTGTGGTCATCATAAAAATAATGAGAATATATTAGTAAATTCTGATACGAAAAAAATTGATATATTTACTTCACTTTCCATGCAGAGGCGTTCAAAATTCATTCCCTCTGATCCTTCAACACTAAGTAAAGTTATACAGTGATTTCTGTAAAAGGCAGCACAACTGAGAAGGCTCACTTTCTTATCTTACTTCACCTGCTCAAACATATTCCTCCAAGTAAAGAGAACTACTGAAAAAACACAGAAGTTGCAGAGCAATCATACCTTTATATGCTCCAAAACGGCTGTTGCAACATTTGTATGAAGATCAATGAGTCTCTTCTTTTCCAGAAGCTCTGGAAGAGAGCTGCAGAGATTAAATACAAACTAACCTGCTAAGCTGCACAGTTAGTTGAAATGTGTATTTTACACGGTATAAAAAATGTATAGAATCACAGAACAGTTTGGGTTGGAATGGACCTTTAAAGTTTATTAAAATCTAAAATTAAAGAATACAACAGGATTGAAACTAAAAAATTATAAAGTATTGAAGTAATGATTCTGATAACAGAAGGATGTTATCAACATGTAATCTAGTGAAACAGATTTTTACCTAGACTAGCAAAAATACGCATATTGTGGCTAATTACCCCTATTGAAATCTTGTGATCAACAACAGCTATATGCCCTGCTTAAATAAACAAATAATCAACTGAATTACGATTATCCAATCAACATTTAGTTCTTGCCTGATACAAATACAAGTGTCAATACCTGCCAAATAATATCTGGCAAATAATTACCAAATAATATTTAATAACAGTAATAAAGTAGTAGTGATGATGATGATGATAACAATAAGAACAACAACAACAATGATATCTATTAAATAAACACAGGACCTCTGGATGTCTTGGAATTCGTCAGAGGTGCTTCTGCACAGAACACAATTCTCTATCCAGGATTGGTAACTGAAACGTTTTGTTTTGTGAAATGGGCAACTGAATGGTTACATTTAATTCATAGAAAATTTGTTACTTAAAGTGTTGTGACCTACATGATTTTCACCGCTGTCACTTGGGCCTAACGTATAAAAAAGATGGGCCAAGGTCTTAAATACCTTCACATCCAAAAGCACCCCAGACAGTCAGTGTCTTACTCAGAGTAACGATAAGCAGATGAAAAGGTACTTAATGACACTAATTGCATTTCCTGAAGAACCATGAAGTTCAGTAGTCATACTTTGTTTCATCCTTTATGCAATTATAAAAATTGACGTTATCTTTTATAACTGGCAACTAATGTCCTTATAGCTGGAACGTAACTAGTACTGCCTTTATAAAGGACCACCTTTAAAAAAATCTTACTTTACTTACTAGTAGATATTTCAAAGTTTTCTAGAAATTGTAAAGCCTAAGACTTAAAGTCAGCCTTGCTGTTTAGCTGTCTGTCATCGGCTAGCAGGAAGAAGATACCCTTCACATGACGGACAACAAAACAGCAAAGCCTAGTTTAATTCTTCCAGAAGAAACATGCCTGAATGGAAGGTCTCAATGGTATGTGGAACTCCCAGCATAATCCTAAAGATTAGAACTGAAATATTGCAATAAGAGAGTTTATTGTGTTATACTCTTTTCTGAAGGGTGAAAAGAATTTCCCTACTTATGCCATATTACAGAAAACAGTCATATAGAGGCTAATTGAATGGTAAAACTTCCTGATAAAGCTTTAGTTATACGGTTTCATTCTTTTTTTTTTTTTTTTGCTACCAGTTCAAAGCTTTTGTCACTTCTCACTTTCTTATGATGCTGAAAACCAGCAACCTGAAAGTACAAAACTTCAAAAATTTATAGAGGGAGTCTGAAAATGTCGGCTCACATTTTTTTGAAACTGATTCATCATACATCCTTTGCAATTTCAATCAAATTTTAGCCAGAACATAGAATACTGTGTCCAGCTCTGGAATCCTCAACATAAAAGGATATGGAACTGTTGGAACGGGTCCAGAGGAGGGCTACAAAGATGATCAGAGGGCTGGAGCACCTTCCCTACGAGGACAGGCTGAGAGAGTTGGGCTTGTTTAGCCTGGAGAAGAGAAGGCTCAGAGGAGATCTTATAGCGACCTTCCAGTACCTGAAGGGGGCCTACAGGAAAGCTGGAGAGGGGCTATTCATAAAGTCTTTTGGGGATAGGACCAGGGGAACAGGTACAAATTGGAGAGGGGCAGATTTAGACTAGACATTAGGAAGAATTTCTTCACCATGAGAGTGGTGAGGCACTGGTTTAGGTTGCCCAGGGAAGTTGTGTATACCCCATCCCTGGATGGTATACCCTGGAGGTATTCAAGGCCAGATTGGATGAGACTTTGGGCAGCCTGATTTAGTGGGAGGTGTCCCTGCCCATGGCAGAGGGGTTGGAACTAGGTGATCTTTAAGGTCCCTTCCAACCCTAACTATTCTATGATTCTAACAAGTCTGAATCTCAGACTTCCAGTATCATTCATGGCAGCTAGGTCTCCAAAAGCAGGAAAGTAAATTTCCTGTGCAGAGTTCTAATGACTTGCCAACAGATGTTACAGTAACTACATTAATCAAAATGTAATTAATTATACACTGTGTAAAGCAAGCAGATGCTTTAGGAAGTGGATTTAATTAACAGTTTTTGTAAGGAAGGAATGCAGAGGTAGGTAGTAGGGTTTCTTTGGTGGAAGAGTGTAAGCAAATCTATGATGCACTCTGATCATTCAGCTTTGCTCAGGAAACACTCCAAAGCCTTGAGTAAAGGGCTCACACACATGCCGTGGAAGTTACATGTGCAAAATTTCACCAGAATTATAAAGTATTTCAATCTATTAGTAAGCTGAGCAGCCTACTTTGAAAGCTATTTATTTCAAAATATATTAAAAGTGAAATGACAGAAAGAATTAGAAATGGTTCAAAATTAATTAAACAATAATGTATGAGCTTACCTGACAGCCGAAGTAAGCTTAGCTGTATTATCAGAAAGCATACTTATTGCTCCTTCATCCTCCCCTTCTATACCCTGAGTTTTGGAGAAGAGTTTGGAAAGAGGAATAGAAACAATCATAATAAATACACACCTGCAAATACAGTCAGTACATTTAGAACATATTTTCTCATAATGGTCTGGATTGTTTTTTAAAGTTATTATGGAAGTTATATATATTTAATGCAAATAAACACACAAAAAAATTAACCTTCTCATGAAATATAGTACTTCTAGATCCACTTTTAAGATCATATTATGCCTAAAATTCAGCATGTGCTGATAATTTTTGTGTGTAGAGCAATGGAGGATCTCTACAAGTCCTAATATGCTTTATTGGGAGGATCTCTGCAAGTCTTAAAGCACATATAGGTGATTAAACTTACCATGATACTTTTAAGTCTTTTGACTTCATCTTCTTGGGCTCTGTAGGATTCCAGTTCCTGCTGAACAGATTCAGCTACTTCTGGAAAAGGACTAATACAACACTCTGCATTAGGCTCCGTTACATCAACAAAACAGTAGAACCAGACAGGTTGCATGATTCAGATGATCACGAAAACTTTTCCAGAAATAACAAAACAAAAATCATGCAGCAATGTCAAATCAGTGAAAATAAGGACATCTTACTCTAGGTTTATTTAGCCCTTCTAAGATATATCCCTGCTCTCAATATTTTTATATATTTTTGATAACAATTTTGTGCTGTGTAACAGAAGGCTAATATACAACACAGATAATAAATATTGATGACAATCATTCCTTAAAAAAATTCCCACAAAACTAAAAAATATTTTCAAAGAAGCTTTAAAACAGAAGTACCATAAATATGGAAAACACTTAGAATTTCTATTGACTAAATTAACATAAACTTTGTATCTATAGTGCTTACCTGCCCTTGTGCTTTTGCCAGAATTTATCAGATGCAGTTAAATCATAGGACTTCTTATTTTTTTTCTTAGGCCTAGCACCTGCTGGAGAAGTTTCCATTCCTGTTGATTCCTCCAAGTTAACTCTATTCAAATGGAAATCCTAAAAGAAGAGGAATCTTATGTAGAATTTGACAGTTTTCAGTTATTTGATCAGACTTTTATACTTTATTAATCAACTTCTAGAATACTATCTAATAAAATATTAAATGCAGGTATTTATTAGAATTTCATAAGAGGGCAGGAAGCCTCTAACAGGAATGTAAGAACACCAAAATTACTCACACTTATTGAAAAACACCGACGGAACAAATGTTAAGCAAAGACATCTGATTGTCTCATATGCAAGGAACCTTCTTACACTGAACTCTGAGCACTATTTTCTGGATGGAAAACAAACTGTTTAGCAATAACTGAGCTCTAACAACTGGTCAAAAGTTTGAAGTATAAAAGGTTCTGCATTGCAGATAAAAATGTTTCTAGGGCTGAATTTCACTTACATAAATAGAGCGAAGGTATCGAAGTTACAAAGAAACTCAACATCAGCAACAGGAATATCCACTGTGAGGACTACTTAGCTACACATTCACAGGTCTTTTCTTATTTTTTAGACACCAGTGGAATAGTAAATGTATGCTAAAGCAACAATTTGCAACAAAGTTGCTCTTTCTCCATATAGCTTTTCTCCTTCCCCAGAGGCAGGAATCTAGAAATCACATCTCTTTGCTGGACGACACAGTTATGTTCACATAATATGTCACCACGCTTTCCCTCTATGTCTTCTGGTTCTCTCCCAGACTACTTTTGCCAAGAACAGCTCTGTATTTTCTGCAGTATCCCTCTGGTTTTCAACAAAGATTAACAAGTACTCCACTTTCTGACTTTATTCTAACACTTCTAAAGAACATTTAAATTTGTTCTTTGCTTGGCAAGTAATGATAAAGACAGTCAAATGTCCGACTATGCAGAATCTGACATGAATCTTTTAGAAGAGAGATTTTTTCCCAGCAAGGAAACTACTTAACTATGTTCATTACAATATAAAGAATTAAATCACTGTAAATGAAATAGTAAAAAAAAAAAAAAAAAGAATAAAAAGTAATGTTTTCAAATTTTTCTAGCTATTCCTTGGCATGGTTCACACCTAAAATGAAATACTATAAATAATCCATGCCAGAATAGAAACAAAGCCAAGCAACTACCCAAACGACACACATGCAGTCATGAGCAAAACTTGATCTTATAAGATGTTCTTAGTGTTTCAGAAAAAAAAGAGTATCTTTCAATTACTTCTGTTCAATCAAAACTGAAAGGAAAAAAATAATTTGATTGCTAATTCAGCTGCGATTTTTAATGGAGATCTATGTTTTGGCTCAATTAAAATCACCAGTGACCTGAGTTTCCAAGTTAGTTTTCACACTTATAAGGAATTTTACCAAAATCATTCTTATTGACTAGCATTCCTCCTTTCATCTGCCCATTTTGTCCTTATAAGGTTTTTTTATACATGCCTCCCACTTTTCTGTATCCACTCCTGAAAGTTTTTTTTATTTCAGAAATGGGAATCTCTTCATACAATCCTTTTTATATGTAGAAACACCACCATTACAATCTAAGTGGATGCAGCACACATCTTTGTGGCTGAGTTAGCATTTAGTCCAATACTCCACAGAATTCCTAGCCTATTGTAACCGAGAACTTAAACGAAAAACATTAATGAGCTTACATTATCACCACCTTGGTAACACTTTCACAGTTACAATTTATGGCCTTTTAAAAGGCTACTGTAGTTATTTAAAGAAATACTATGCTAAGTACGTGAAGAACCTGTAACATCTGAGTTTAAGGTGAATAACTTGACTGGTTCTGAAATTTTGCGCTTGACATGGAAGCACAGGCCACTTGGTTACAATTCCATTAGAGAAATTCGTAATCCTATCAACTCAGTCAAAAATTAGATGCAACATGCAATAAGTTGCTCCAGAGATACTACTGAAACTTGATGCAATATAGATAAATATTCAGTGGTCCTCAAGTCATTCTTCCAGTGTTATTCTACTACCATTTCATATTTGTAGCATTATTTGTTCTCAGCTTCCACTACATCTCTGATCCCTCTGCATCTTCATGCACCGAAGTCCTACGCCAATGCATGCCCAAGGCAACCTGTCAGGACCTTCTCTATCTGGCAGCTGAGCAGGAGGCAAGTACATGGAACTTTGCATGTATTTACCATCTAGTAAGTGAGAATTTCCTAATTAAATGGTTGGCAGGTATCACCGAAATAAGTGTAGACCTTTTGCAATAGTGTTTACCACCGTAAAAATTCTAATTTAGGTTTCCGTCTCCTATTCTTTCACTAATTTTCAAAAGAAACTTGTAGAAATTCAGTACTTCTATTTGCAAATCTCTAGCCAGTTCAACAGCTATTGGAGAAGACACAGTGCAAATTGTGTTTTTCTCATATATGCCCTTCCTAAAGAAAGCAGGCCAAAATTGTTTATTTGTAAAAAGCACTCAAGTTTAATAGGAAGGGACTTTTCATACAGAATGAATTACTTCAAATAGAATTTGCATACAGAATTAATTACTTCAAATAGAATTTAAGTGTCCTAAAACATCCCATTAATGCTAAAATGTTTTTATCATATCAATCAAATTTCCGGACAATACTGTACATGTGACTCTACAGTTCACAATCAACTTTGCATACATAAATGTGTATATTTTATTCTGTTATTCCCTTAACAGTCTCAATAATAAGCCCAAATTACTCCTCAAAGCTAAGTATTGAAATGATTTGCATGACTAACTCTACAGTATAAAAAATCCTCCAGATGTCAATTACTCTTACTTCAATTATCTTTTATTAATTATGCTGTAACTATATATGAAATGCATAAATCTTAGGTGACTAGTATTTGCTTTCACTCAATTACATTTCTACTACTAGTTTCACAAGGCAAACTTGAGGAAACAAAAGTTGCTTAAGGCTATCTAAATTTCAAAAAATTTATTAAAAAAAGTCTATTTTAGATTCCTCACAGTAGGTTCATATACCACTTGGTACCTCTCTATTGAGCACCTACACCACCTTGTGGAGAAAATCAGAAATAGGTATTTTTAGAAATTTAATATTAAAATCTGTTCAAGAACTCATTTAAAGCATTTCTTTTCCAAAATCAAACTGCACCTAATAGAGTTTGCAGTTTACATAGCATAAAAGACCATGCACCACTGAAGAAAAAGCTAGCGATTGCTGAATTACCTATCTTCTTATAATATCAAGATTTCATCTTTTTAACCAATTTTAGAAATTATTGCTTAATAAAGCTTGGTGCTTTTTACTAAATAACTTCCAAATAAAAGAAACAAAACAGACTTCAGATTAAGAGAGAACCTGGTATTAAGTTTAATAACAGAGTGAAAAAATAGTTTTGGGAACAAAATCAGATTTATTCTTACCAGAACATCATGCACTAAAGCCTGGTATGTCCAAGTATGATGTAGAGGAGTTGCTAAATCTATGTTTCTGTCAACAAGGACTAATAGGGGCCTTTGGAAGCTGAAAAGATGATACTGTATTAGCACTTCTTTAAACATATTTAGAACAGCCCAGTAACATACTGAGTGATATCAGCCACCTTCTACATCATATTTCAAGTTAAAAGCCAAACTATGTACTGCAAAGTTCCTTCAGCCTTCCCCAACGCATCTGGAGCCAATCATTCCAGAAATTCCACGATTCACTGTCTTCGTTATGATAAAAAGATTATTTTATATTGTACTAAATGAAATTACCAATGCATAAATATTTAGCAGAAGTTTAAACACTAAACAGTAACTATCCTCTCAGGTACTAATATCTCATTGTGAGGATACACATTTCAGCTCCAAACAACTGTTTGATTTGGTAATACTCGACCTTAATTCCCATTAAGAACCTCAGCTATAAAACCCCTCTTTCAAGGGTTTTTAATTTTATTTTTCTTGTCTTTGCTTGTATATGAAGTTCATAAAGAAAAAAATATGAACTTCTGAGATGCACTGTGATAAATCCATTACAATTTTTTGGAAAAACCATGCAGACACGCCTAAATGTCTTGGGCTATGGCTACATGAAAAATTTACAGTGAAGATACTGTGAATTCACAGAACATTATTGCAATAATTTCTCTTAAGCATATTACCCTTAGAGTAAAGGGACGTCTAAATTACAGTGTATTTGAATAGAATAAAAGCACGTTAATTCCATGCCCTGGATGTCCTTGTATTAAGCACTTTTATGTAGATATATGATCTCAAGAGCCTTAGTTACCTGATTCTGAAAACCAAACTAAAGACGTGAAGCTATTTAACTGGTTAAAATTCCCATGTTTCCTTTTCCTTCCATTTTAATTTTATGAGTGTAATCATGCTACACTACCAGGAAAACAAGCCACCCCTCTAAAGGAAAAATAGTGGTTACAATCCAGTTCCCATAAAAATGAGGGATCTAGTATTTCACAGCTATTCTCTCTCCTAATACTTTTCAATCTAATTCAATTTTGTCACCCTTAATGTTTTTTGTGTCTTTTATCCAAGTTCTGCTCTTGATTTGAGATAAAAACACTGTGACTATTCTCTATCCATTCAGGAGATCATAACTGTTTACTTCAGCTACAGTCTTTCCAATGCATCTCCTCATCTTTTCATGGACAGTGTAAACTCTTGTAATACACTTTCCTAAGGCAGCCTGTGGAGTATTCAACTATCTTTGGGCAACGGTATAAGTGGGAGGCTACTGAGAACACGTTACCAGAAGCATGCAAGCATCCACAACATCTTTTCTCACCGCTCTTTCCCATCAAAGGATTCAAATGGTCATGACTTAAGAGTCTTGAGCTATCTAATTATCCAAGTAGTAGTCCTTAAGCAGTCCTACTCTGGCAGATACATGGATCAGTTGAAAAACACTTACTCTTGATGTTACTACAACTTATAACAAGTGAGAAAATGGGTACCTCTTTCTTTTTAATGCACTAAAGGTTGCTAACAGATATGTTCAGACATTCAACTACATATTGTGGTCCTGTAAACTGAGTGTATTTGCAGGAGCTTGCCTCTTGCTAGGTTTAGAGGGTAAACAAAATTACCTGGTTCATTAAATCATTTTTGTCTCACTGTCCTAGGACTGCACACTTATTAGCTATAAAAATCATGCCTGTTAAGCTACAAGGCCAGAAAATTCCTATAAGCGCATATAAATTCATGTATATATATATATATATATACAGTTAATACTAACACCATACCTGAACTGGCCAGCTCCAAGCGTGTCACCTGTAAAAAGACTGTTTCTGGCATCTCTTAGATTCTCTCTGAGCTTCTTATCTAACTTCTGAGGGGGGAAAAACAAAACAGCTTTTAACAAAACAGTGGTTTCCTAATCTCTTTAGATAATCAACATATCAAGATCTATTCTGCTGGTTTTGTAGTTTATCAATGTCTTGCCTGCAGGAAGCCTAGGTCCACTGCACATGTGAAAGAAGGAGACCTCTTCCTTCTATTTCCTCCCTCCAGCGTTTATATCTGTACCTACGACTGCACAGAAGATATTTCTTCTATGTCCACTAACCTCATTTCAGGCAATTAGAACACTCCCCCTAAACATGCAAATAGAAAACACCAGTATCAGGCACCAAGGGGGTACCACAGCAGAAGCAACAAAATGGGCTGTCAGACACTGTCACACTAAGTGTCTCATAAAAATGAGATTACTCTTAATGTGAATGAATGCATGCACACCGATCACTTCGGTTTAATCAGTATTAAGGCTTCACTGACAAAGATAGATGTGAGGAAGACGGAAGCAATGAAGCCTAGTGACTCCTAACAAAGACACCACTGTAGAGATTTTTAATTGTGATTTAGTTTGGTAATTTCACATTGATATGACAACCAAGTTCACTGTCAGCTTAGTTTGATATAATAAAAATGTCTTGTACTAGGATTTTACAGTAAGAGAGATAAAAATTTCTTACTAAGATACCCAGGAAAACCAAGGCCAGACAGCCACTTCCAAAGCTGTGCAGATATAGCTTAACGGTTGCAATTATAATGCCTGTCAGAAAATCTTTATAAACTCTAAATTAGGAATGAATATTCACATTCAAGTTTCTCATCAGATGATTCCATAATATTACAGTTTCTACAGATGAGTTTCAGGGCACTGAGATCAGAAAGGAATAATGGTATATCTCTTTTCCATTTTTGTTTCCTTCACAAGGCAAAAGATACAATAACACTAAATCTCTGCCTAGTATTGAGAAAAGTAAACAGAGTCTTAGGAAAGTTTTAAAACAATGATACTTGTTTAGAAAATAATTTCTTACCACTGCCACCATTTCAGCTGCAGTTCCTCTTGAGCATCTGATTATAGGAATAGCTCCTAAGAAAAGATATATTGACTTCGATCATTCTGAGATGACATTTTTCAAGTGAGCAATATAAACTTATATTAAATTTGTCTCTTCAAATCTTTACCTACGAAATAAAAATACTATATAGAAATATTAAATAAAGTTTTACAAAAGCAAGAGAATATCTCACACAGGAATTTATAAGTATAGTTGTAGACTAGAAAGATAGTTTATCCCTTCCACAGTACATTAGCTATCTCATAGAGAAGCATTAAAAGTCAGTTTCAAAAGGTTAGAAGTCCCTTGAAAGCAATATTAATAAAGTACTATAACACCACCACTGCCACAATATATCACTTACAATATACTGCAGGGTAACATTACTTTCAAAAGCACACTTTCCATCACCTTTCCGGTTGCAAAATCTTTAACTACTGTTTCTCACTGATCTATATGAATATGAAAATTCCAATAACACTGAGTTTAAGTGACTGACTAAAAGAGATTTCATTTGTATTGTGCTAACGTTTGAAAGAACTCAATAGGTCTAAGGGAATTTCCCTCGAACAGACTGCCCCACAGCGATCCCCATATCCCTTTGTAGGAATGCTATCTCAAACTGACTGATTTCAGTGAGAATTTAGATTAAATGTCATCATGACAAATGTGTAAGTGAAGCATCAAGAAAAAAATAAAAGAAGTAAATTTAATATATTTTCCTATTCTTTGAGTTAGTTCAGTTAGATCTTTGCAGGGTTTTGTAAGGGTTTTTTTTCTTCTTTTACCGTGGTTTTTTTTTTTTTTTTGGAGAGCTACAAATCCAAACTCAAAGCAATGTTGATCTTCATCGCAAACTAGGATTTTGTAAAAACCATGACTCCAGACCTTTGCATTTCAGTATTCTTTGCCCACTGATACTGAAGACCAAGACTTAACTCCCAAGCAAGACAGTCTATATTGTCTTTTACAGTGATATATAGCAATAAGTTGAACAAGGTCATTAACTCACTCATAACTCACCCTGTAAACTGCTGAGATTTCAGTCACAGATCTAATTCTGCCTTTAATTTGCTACATGAAATCACTAAACTTTTAGCTATCTAATAGAATATGGATCTTTTCTAAAATGAAAAATATGGAAAATATGCTAGAATTTGAAAACTTACCAAGTGTAACAAAAAAACAGAAGAGGCTATCAACAATAGTGTCCATTATAGTTTCCATTTCTGTGTCCGTTATATCTGGTCGGTTAATGGCTAAAACAGCGTGGGAAAGAGTTAAGGACAGGGTTAAAGACTATCCTTTTCTTACCTAATGGCTGTTAAAAGCCAAAAGCTTTTGTTGCAGAAGAGATCAAATTGTAAAATGTCTCTCTTGGTACAACCATTAGTTTCCCCCAATCCTCCTCTTCTTTTTTTTATTTTTTTTTTAGGAAAAAAATGGGTGAACTTAATTATTGCTCATTGTATAAAGTCAAACACTACACATCTTTTTCCAATTATCTCTGACAATGCATACCATAACCTCTGGATTGCATTAGTATCCCAGTATTAAGAAGACCACATTACAGAACAGAAACGGCCATCCACTCGGAAACAATTTTTCAGATATAAAATCCTCAAGAATTACTTGTGTAATTTAAAGAGACTTAAGGTATGCAGTTATCTATATTTAAAGATTCTAAATACCACCTCTTGTAATGGAGTCTTTTCTTCCCCCCTCTTTTTTTTTTTTAAATAAAATTACTGTCAGTCCATACATTTCTATTAAATAATAAACACTGACAAGAATATAATAGCCAACAGGAAATATCAAATCTCATCTTATCACAGGTCTCAAATCAAGCACTATCTAAGGATTCATGCCATAAATCCCATGCTCCTTTGTTTTATGTTACCTTTAAAAAATTCTCACATAACTACCCGTCTCTAAGTTCAAAGCTCTGAAGATTAATAAGCCTTCCATCTCAAATCTATGATTTGATATTATAATAATTATAATAATTTTCTGACTTTGAAGGCACGTGTCGTGTCCCCCCCCCCCCGTCCCCCCCCGTTTTGTCCTCTTAAGAACTTTAGAGAGATGGATTATATTAGAAATTTCTATCAGCAGTTACACTTACAAAGTCAAAGTTTTTACTGGGCTGCTAGGAAGGCAGCAGCAACAGAACTGCCCCTCTCAGCATTTTTTTTATATTCTGAGTTCAAGGTTCTGAAATATCAGCACCAAGAAAGGCAGACTGTTCCCAATACCTGTGTTTTTCAGTAATGATAATACTTTGAAATGAAGTGGGGCTATCACCCTATAGTTATCTCTAACCAATGGTCTCACAGTTTACAGGGCAGAATAATCTTATTTTTACTCCATTGCCTTCCTCAGTTTTAAAATGTAATACCCTCTCTATTATTATGTTTAAGATACTCACCTGCATACTGCCAGTGCCTTCTAGTTTTGTGCAACAAGCACATATTATCCTTGTTTAGGTACCATAGCAATCAACACAAATAGCCAATTTTACTGATTCTTAGGTCAACCTTTGAGAAACTCCGTTAATAACCTTTCACTAAAACATTCTGTCACGTTTTCTATATATATTCCTCTCTCTCCACTGTAACAAGCTTATGTCCGGATGCCTCTATTATAGAAAAGTAACATTTTCTTCTTGTTTTACCAAACTGATCTGAATTTTGGTAAAGAAGTATTCAAATAGCATCAGTAAGGATAACAGGGCCATTGGCTTTATAAAACCTATTACCCATTTACTCTTCCTTCTACACAGCCATAGAAAAACAGAACCAGAGGGAGTGTGAGGGAATAGCCAGTCAGTCCTCTTAGGCAAAGATGAGTTAAATCTATGTTATTTCTGTGTCTAGACCAATCCTCAGAGCCTCCCAGTCATGAAAATGCTTTAATGTTTACAGATAATCTGTTCTACTATTTCACTACCTTTAATGTTAGAAAGTGGTCCTAATATCTGATCAGAAATCTTTTTGTTGCAATTTAAGCTCATCACTTCTTGTGCATTATTACATGGACAAGAACGTGAAAGCCTTTTACATAATTGAAGAATGTTATCATGCTTATTTGTCCTAACATTACCTTTCCATCAATGCAACCATACAGCCAGGAAATCAGGAAACTGAAAACCTTTTTTGACGTATTTGTTATTAGTTCACCCATTCAGCTACATGTGTGGCCGCACACAGCACTGCTGCTGGAAGAACAACAGCCATCTTTCATCACTGTCAGATTCACACTGACCTATGTAATTTATGAAACTATACACAAACTGACAGTCTCCTGCTAGGGTTACTCTTCAAAAGCAAAACCCACCACTCTTTTGCCCCTGCACTCCTACTGCCTGCCTGTGTCAGCTCTAGAACTCACACAGGAAGACGGATCAATTCCATGCTCTAATGGAAAACCAATCACTTTCTAAGGGATTATATTTCTGTCTAATTGGCTTTTGGGAACAGCCCACTTCTAGATTGGTTTAAACACAGTGTGAAACCATGTGTTGTGTGGCAAATTTCAGTGGCCCAAGAAAGGAAAACAAACCACACAGACACCAATGGGTGCCAAACATTTTCAGTCACTTTCATGCAAATTCCTAGAGCTGGTCAAATATCTTTACACACACACAAATACATCACAAAATAATTATTAGAACTCTTAACCAGCAGGTTTTAGTGAAAAATAAAAAAAAGTCTTTGTTTTCAAACAAAAATGCCATTCATTCTGACAAGGGATTCAAACCCCAGGGTGAGACAAAACTCAGTATTATGGATCCAGTTTTAAAGGAAGTTACTGATTTTGGAAATTGAGCAACAGAGTAGGCTAAATGTTAGGCACATGGAGACTTCTAATCTCTACCTGGTCACTAGTGAGTATTCTGTACATTCAAATAAATCAAGAATTAACTGCTGACTCTGTGTCTATGTACAGTGACTACACTAAAGTAATGAGGAGCTGCTGCTAAAATAGGGCTATCTTGCCTCAGACTTACAGTTCTGCTACTTCCCTTGCATTGGATTTGCAGATCACAGAAATAAGCTGGTATTTTCTACCAAATGAGTCAACTGAACAAACACGCTGCAGCTCCAAGACTATTGTTTCTTATGTAACAGGAGGAGAAGATGAGGGGAACTACAGCAGGGGCGGCAAGACAACCTACCCTGTAATAGATAATCATATGAGTAAGAGCGGCAGGAGATACAGCTCTCTGTTGATTTAGTATATTGAATGGATCTGCAAAGCATAAAATTCAGTTCAAAGGAGGGAGGAAAACCACGTGGACCATTATGACAACTAGTATGTATATTGACTTGAGCTGCTATAGTACCACAAGTGCAGATGTAACTGACCTAAGGCAGCCACTCGGTTTCCCTGTCAGGTTCCAAAACAGCTGACATGCTTGGCTCACACCCTTGCAAAAGCAATCAGCATTTCTTGGTTCCTAGAATGCCTTTTCTCAGATTCTTCCCTGCACTACTCCAGCCCTTGATCCTAATCACTTCCCTTTGCACAACCCCAAGCTTTCAAGTCTTGAATAAGAAAACCAGGCATCAACTCATCACTGTCCAGGAGATAGAAGAAATGCTATCAGTTGAAGTAATCTTTCTTGCTTTGCATTCCTTATAGTAACTTTCCAACTGACCATTCACACAGAAACAAAATATTTAAGAGCTTCAGAAGGGATTATCACTAAAAATGTGGTGCCTAAACACAGCAGCCGCTCACAACATCTATCTACATGTGCAAACATGAATTTTTTCCAGTATTATTCCATTTACAAAAAGCCTTACTATCTATATATGTCTATACTGCAGTTTCACTTTATTTTATTTGTTAGTTAAAAATACATAATTAGTTTTCAAGACTAGAATAGTCATGTAGTAAAGATGCTGAAATTAATATCTAAGAACTGCTTGCTTTATGACTTTAAAATACTCATCTAACAGATTATCCTGAATTCTGAGCAGACCAAAGCAAAATAAAATCATTGCTTGGGATTAGCTACAACTTCAAAAGTAAATTTCACCTTTTGGCATTCTGGTACAGTTTTTATACAAATCTTACTTACCACGATACGAAACAAGTTCTTTGTTTTGGTTACACAATACGAACATGTCATCTTCCAAAGTAATAAAATTAAGATATTGATCAAACACCTAGAAAACAAGCAATAATAGTCAGAACAGTCCAGAGTGAAGCAGAAACAAAACTATCTGTGATTTATTGTTACTTCTTTACAAAACTACCTATTAAAAGAAATAAATGCAAGATATAATATATGAATTAGAAAGCCCATGGAAGGATTGAGTGATAACGTAAAACATTAGAGCACCTGAGAAGTGCTAAAAGAAAACTGTCCAACTTCAAATATTAATTTGGACAAATTTTTAGTAGCAAATCATCAATGAAAAAACATATGGAGAATACTATAATATTATAGGTTTATTTTTTATTAATATGAAGGACTACAATATAAACTGGAGAGAGGAAAGAGGGCAATATATACACAATGAGAGATTATAGTTCACGAATTCTAATTTTTCTCTAACATACCTGTACATTCAGGAAAAACTTTAAACCTCTCTATAGCATAAACTGTTAATCGACACCACAATAGAAAAACAGATATAAGAAAGTTAGTTCACAGTGCTACATCAATTCACTGCTGCTGAAGACCTAAGGCTTAATCAGTACTGTTAGTTTTGATTTCATTTCGCAATGGTTTCTTTATCTCATGCCAGTAGTACTCCCTAACAGGAGCAAAAAAAGTGAATGTATTTAAGTATATATGAAAAGAATCAGTTAATAATTTGCAGGTTTTGGTACAGGCATTCAATAAAAATAAGAGGGTACATACCTGACATCTGCCTTTAAACCATAAAAGTAAACATTTATTTTTGTTCTTGATTCAGTCAGAAAACCTGTGCATAGCACTGAATTGGTCACATATGAATGCAGTAATACCTGTAATGGTAGTGTCTTTAACATTAGAGACTGAGGGATTTTTCTCACCTTAGACACTTGAGTTACTGCATTAGCACCTATAGCAGCATTTGCAATATCTTCCAGTTTACTTCTTGAAATGGCAGAAATAAAATTTAAATAGTAAGATTCGTAAAGCTGGTTTCGAAGATCCTAAAAGGAAGGAAAACCACAACAATTTTTGTGAGGAAGTACTAATATATTGCTAATTAAAAAAACATTCATACCTTTCCTATGTGATCTTCCAGTTATCCATAGTCAAACTAAATATTCGGAAGTGCTTAGTTGCCTGTTCACACAGCCCCGTAACACAATGGTTTGACTACATAACTAGATAGAACCAATCTAACACAAAACTGCAAAACCCAGGAGATTAAGACACCAGGGAGCAACTATTATTCCACACTGTACCACTGGTCAAAAATACCCTTTGCCCTTTTTCCTTCCTTTGGCAAAGATGTCAACCTTCCATCAATTCCTCCCAGAGAATGTGAAAAAACGGGCTTAGCCTAGTCTAACCTCCTGCTCAAAGCGGAATCAAACAGAGCAGGTGGCTCAGGACTGTGTCAAACTTTTAACACCTCTAAACATGGAGACTCCACAAACCTTCCAGGCCATCTGTTCCAGCATTCGGCCACCCTCACTAAAATAGCTTTTTCCTAGGTTCAAGCGGAATTACCTATATGTTGATATGTGCCCACTGCCTCTTGCCTTTTCACTCCCTAAACTCTCTCCAAAACACAGAAGGCATACTTACCCTTCTATTTACTGCGAAATCAAAGTTTTGCATGTAAAAATTCTGGGCAATATTTTTATGGAAACTATCTCTGAGTATATAAAAAAATGCAAGCAAAGGTGTTCAGAAATACAGAAGAATGAGGTATAGAACAGTCACACTCCAATGAGCGCAGGATTCCTTCACACACAATGTTGTGTCCACTCATTTGAAACATTAAGCGTGCAAGATACCTGGCACATTCTGTCAATATTTTCTTCTGTTGGCATGACAAAGTAAACAGCTGGAACATCTGGAATAGCATCCCGATCAGAATGCAAAAGCCTGAAAGGAAGAAAGAATATGTGCCTAACGTGTCCTTCCTCTAATCTGTGTAAAACTACAAAAGTTAAAGAAATTATTTATTTGTACAGACATCTAATTTCCTGCAATTTCTCCCAATATTTAGCTAGATTTTTAGCAAGAACAAGACATGAAAAAAAATAAGAAATGATATTTGCATAATTTTTGGCTGAATGTATTCAGATGTCTCCAAAGTTTATTCAAAGTGTAAGAAAAGGCCTTATCAATATTAAAAAAATAGATTAATCCATTCAGAGAAAGGCAAAATACTGAATCCACAAAGTTCATATACAAGTTAATTGTTGGAATGATAACAAGAACCTTGTGTATATCATACCATTAGACTTCTCTTTCCTGCCTAAAGGCAAGGTGCTTACATGTTTCTCTCACATTTCTACTGATATGTCAACATGTAAAACTGTTTCCATTTCTAGCCTTCGCTTAGCAAAAGTTAATGAACTTTTTTAAGAAAATACAAGTCTGAACAGTGTTTGGAATTCTCTTTCCACTCCCTGATTCTGAATAATGCCATCTGATTTTAGGAACAAGTCAGGGTGTAATCTTTATTTTAGTAGTTAGTTATTGAATGATTTTCAATGATTCAATGATCATGATTTTATGTAATATTAAATAAAGTTCTTTTCAGAAAAAAGTACTTACAGATGCAAAGTGATTCCCATATCTCTCAGCTCTTTCACTGACAGCAAAGGTGAGATTATATCTTGGCCAAATCTGTCATAAATGAGAACCTGAAACAGATAGAGATCTTCTTAGAAAGTGCAGTAAAAAGTGTATGCTGTAGAATACAGGATACAGTGGATACAGATATTTAGGCTTAAGGAACTATTACACTAATCTGAAAAGTGCTAAATATTTACTGAGTTATAATAAATTATTAATTTGTCATGGACCTCCATTTGTGCTTGCTAATACATAAATCAAAAATAAAGAATGGAAGGCAACTCAATAATAAAGGGGGAAAAAACATTATCACTTCCACCTCCTGAAAAGTGGCAGGTAAAAGGAGTCTGTGGTCAGAAATTCGCTGTTCCAAGTGCAGAATTTCTCTGACCGCATCTGGGCAGAACCAAAGGGAGAAGCAGAAAGGAAAAAAAAAAGAACTAGCAAAGACATACAATAGACTGGATGAAGAGACAGAATATATGCTTTGTAGAAGCAAAAACTTCTCACAAATTACAAGTTACTTACTTTTTAAAGCCAATAAAGGTAGTTCAAAGTCAGCTTGCCCTAAATTTAAGGCTATCAATAGTTCTTCCCTTTCTATGGGTTTCTTTCTGACTCTGTGAGTTCACCTGTAAGGTATCATGTGGGTTTCTGCCAACAGGTATCAATGAGACCTAAGTATATTTAAAAAATGCCCTCCTCAGTTGCTCATTAAAATATCACCTAAAGAATAAGTCACTGGGTCTCCAAATAGCCAATATCTCAAATACGTCTTTTTCTCATAAATCCTGTTACTAAATTCTGTACATTCATAACACAGGAAAAATTATTTTGTACAAGTTAATAACACAAAGAAGATACGTCAGTTAGTTACAATTTGAAAATCTGAACTTTTTGGAATGCTATAAAATTCTCCTATTTTTGTTCAAACAGTTCTTACCTTCCATACTGGTTCTCCTGTGCTGTTTTTAACAGGAGGAACATTGAAGTTCAGCATACGTTTCAAAGCCACTGGAATATAAAGCAGAATAACGCTTTAGTCTCTTTACACTTAACAAAAGAGACTCAACACATTAGCAGGATTTCATTAAACATTTCTTTTGAGAGGAAAACCATCACAAAATATAAATGCAACAAGTCACATCATTATATTTACGCAGCTTTGACTGACTAGTGACACATGTTAGCTAAAATTTATGGGCTCTGGAAGACACTGCAGAAGGAAAAGGAGGAAGTCCCCAAACATGAAGAATCTCTCTCCTCAGTTACATGGGCTATATACTGTCATGGTTTGCTTCAAAAATAATTTCAGCACCTTCCTGAAGGTGCATTCTGTAGTAGGAACTAGTTTGCTTTATTCCCCTGATCTGCTTTTCCTACCCCACAGCAACACTATACACATAAACAAAAAATGCCTTTACACCTGACTAAAACTGATACACATTTTGAAACATCTTGACAACTCACAGGAAGAAATTGCTGCTTTAAAAAAATACCCCTAATTTGCAGCAAGAAAATTCTCTGAAACAGGGATGAGCTTCTGTTTGACTTCTCACTCAGCACAGAAACCAAAGCAGATTCCTTCATGTGCCCCTAGCTTATAAATCTATGAAGTAAAGAGTCCTCCCTCATTTATCTAAGCAATGCATTATGTGCTGCTCTCCCAACTCTGACTAGCAGCAAAAGACTACTTGCATCAATACAAGTTAGTGGCTATTCTCTTCAAACTCATAAACAAAATCATCACATAGCTCTGCAAAGGGGAAAAACTTTCAGAAATTAGGGTAATGTATACCACTTTTCTTATAAATAGACAGCGGTAGAAATGTTTTAACTTCTGCCTCTTTGGCTGAGTGAAGCTTGTGAGCATACTCAGCGCATTTGCCTATGGTTTACAGCATCACAAGACAGCTCGGTAGAAAGAACCTTAGGAGCCTTCAAGTCCAACCTCCTGCTCAAGCCAGGTCAGCTGTCAGGCCAGGCTACTCAGGGCTTCACCAAGTCAGGTCTCCAGTGATGGAGATGGCCTGTCTGCACTAAACTGTCTTTGTGGTGTCTGTTTTTCCTTATATGCAGTTTGAACATCTCATTCCAATTCATGCCTGTTTTCGCTCACCCTCCTCCTATACACCCCCACAAAAAGCCCAGCTTCATCTTCTCAGTTCCACACTCTCCAACCTCAGATATCAGAGAGCTGCTGTTAGGTGCTCCTGAAGCTGCCTTTTCTCTGGGCGGAACAAGTCCCAGTCCTACAGCCTCACCTCACAGCGCTGCAACCCCTGACCATCTTGGCAGTCCTCTGCTGAACTCTCTCCAACTGATCAACACCTTTCCTGTACTTTCCTGTAGCCGCAAACTGAGCATGAGATCCAGATGTCACCTTCTAAGGCTGAGTCTATCATTTAAACTATAACTTGGCATATGGTCTCTACTAAGCAAGACAGTAATCAGATTACTGATGTGCTGTGACAACCATGACAGACATTCAGCAAGTCTCTGAGTTTCTTTTTTGTACTTATATCACCATTTCATACACATTTAGGCAGAATACTCTCTGAGGCAAGGATCAGGTTTTTACTGTGCTTGCACAATTAAATGCTTTGACTGGTTATGAACTAGGACAAAGGTCACAACAGACGGTGTACATACGTGGCAATACAAACGCTAATTGATAATCAACACTTTCCTTTTTCTGAATATCATTTAGTTGTTCAACCTACTTCCTTGCACATATCTCCTTGATGGATAATAACATGGGTTGAGTGGTAAAGGTTGACTGAAGTAATCAAGTAACAAGGGTGAAGCACAACAGAAAATAATAAAGCTGTACGGAATAAGGGCTCAAAGACAGTGAGCTTTATCAGAAAGGCAGACAAGAGAAGAAAAGTAAAGGACCACAAAGAAACATCAAATAGCACTATTAATGGTAGATTGCCACAGGGATGAGATTACAGAAAGGGTGCTTCTGGTACAAAAAAAAGAATATAAAGAAATATTTAAGATCCATACAGAAACTCAGACTGAAATTTTCAGGCAGATGATTTTAGGCATTGCAAGTTAAATAAACGCACCCAGAATCCCCCATACCATCAGAAAGATAACACAGTGAAGGAGAGGGTGACAAGATTACAGCTCAAACTGCTGACAAAAACTTCAGCAAGCAAGGGAAGATGAGGGCTACGGGGTGGACAATACACTTCTGGTGTACGTTCAAACCAAGCGGCTCAAGACCCCACAAACAGCATTAAGGCAGAGAAGGAAGAGTCAATCACGGACTTGTAGTGACGTGTAAGAAGAGAAACAAACCCTTCACCCACAGAAAGCCTCCCGCGCCCTCAGCTGCAGCTGCTACTCTCGTATTGTCCATCGCCTCAGAGCCGGCGCACACTCCGAGGCCCCTGCCCCGTCGCAGCAGGGGCATTACAACAGGATCGCTAAAGGATATTCCCCATGGATCGTTCCCAGGGGCAGAAAGGGAGATAGAATAGAGGGAAGGCAGGACGCGCTCCCTCGGCCGGGAGAGGCCCCCGGAGCCACGCTCCCCCGGCCCGCAGGGGCGGCGGCCGCCAAGGTGCAAGGCCGCCGTAGAAGCCGAGCTGGACGAGGCCGCGCCCAGACGACGCTGCGGAGCCCCGGCAGGAGGCACGGGCCGCAGCGCCACAGCCTCGAGAAGGGCCGCGACCCGCACTTACCCGTCTGCTTCTCCCGGATGCCGGCCGCCATCTTCCCGCCCCGCCCCCGCCGCGCGCGCACACGCACGGAGACGTGGCGGCCCCGAGCCCCGCCCCCTATGGGCCCCTCCCCACGCCCCTGGCCCCGCCCCCTCCCGGAACATCTCCCCCGAGCCCCGGGCCCCGCCCCCTGAGCGCCCCCTCCCGGAACCCCACCCCGAGCGCCTGGCCCCGCCCCCTGAAGCCCCTGACCCCGCCTCCCGAGCCCCTCCCCCGAGCCTCTGGCTCCGCCCCCTGAGCCCCCCCCAGTCCCTGCTCTGATCAGCTGTCAGGATATAACGGGATCCTATGAACGAGGCACTAAATATCTTTGTCGTTCTTTCAGCCCAGACGATCAGAAGCACTTATTTAGCCTCCCCACCTCCCCTTGGATTACAGAAGCACATACATGAAGCTACAGAAAAGTAGGATAACGTTTCCAGAGCTAAAACCCATTAAACCACCAAAATAAAAACACTGAAGAAAGTTATTCCAACAGAAATTTAACCCTTTATTGCCCTTTGAACATATACATAACAGTTATTTTGAATAATTCCTCATTATTTCAGCAGTGATGCTACACCTGTCAAGTACAATGTTACTTGAAGATGTGACATTTCAAGCCCTTATCCTGCAGTTCAAGTTAGAGCTAAAAATATTTACAAAATTATTTACAAAATTACTAATTACCATCAGTTTAAAAAGGACATCATTTTTACATTACCAAATCAGTTGCTTTTTTTGTATAAACATTAATATTTTGACAATGATTTTCTGTATGTATATGATTTGACATTTCCGAAGTTTCTGCATTCTAATTTTTTTTAATGCAACTAGCAATCACCGTCCTTAAGTAAAAAACAGTAAAGCACGAGCTTTAAAATTTAATAATACAGAATCAAGATAAACTTTAAAAGCATATTTTGTAGCCTCCGGAGCTGCATTTCTTTCTATTTAAATCAGAAATTTTGGTACCATTTTCAAAATGCGCATGCAGAACGTCAGTGTGAATTAATGACTAATACTCTGCTCTACATTTTAAATACACCTCTCAAAATCCTCAAGCTTTCCAATCCCAACACTGAACATCTTGATGAAAAAAAGAGTCAAAGCTGCAGCACGCAATGATTTAGGTATAAACTGATAGTAATTTCTTCTCCTTTTGACTATATTTCACACACAAAACAGTTAAAAATGCCAACACCTGCTTTTTTTTCCTAGTAAGCAGCCTTTGTGTGGGTGGAAGCAAGTCATAGAAAATTCTTATCCCTTGGTTTTTCAAATGTAGATCTAAAATACTTAGGTTTGTTTTTGTTTGCTCGTTGTTTTTTGTTTTTAATGTGCTTTTAGTAAGGAGACCATACTAAAACCACTAATACTAATCTGTTATTGTTTACTAGAAAATGATCACTCTTCAAAAAATAGCTTATTTGATGTGATAATTCCAGATGTTAGCTTGGGGTTTGATGCAAAAACTGCTAGGTGAAGTTCTTTGGCCAGAGTCGGAGAGGACTGCACAAGTTCTCTCTTGTGGCCCTTACAAATCTTATAAAAGATGTAACTTCTATAAAAAAAATCTATTTAATATGCAACAGCTAATGCATATACAATCATTCTCCTTGTGTTACAGAAATACTGAAAGAAAGCAAATTTCCCCAATTGCACTTCATTGACCTACTATAGTAATTAAAAACCTGATAGCCATTATAGCTACAAAAACGGCTTTTACAGTTTCCAGGGGGAAGAGATATTTCTGTGTTTTGATGGATTGGAAGTCAGTTTATTCAATGGAATTTTAATGAACAGTTAAGAGTAAATGTAAAGCTAGTCTATACAAATAAATGCTAAAAATGAGAAGAGACAAAGATTATCTCCACAGCAGCAGTTAGGAATACAACATGAATGTATCAATGATTATATTAGAATGTCTAGACTAAGCTGATCAAATCAACAGTACAGAAAATGAAACTTGTCCTGAATGTCTACATCACTGTCAGAAAATGGGAACAAGTTCTGCATAAGAAAAATCTTTTTAAGCAGTATTAGACTAGAGGACTTTACAAATGTCATATTTCCATACAGCATTGTATAGCAGATAGTTTTAAAGTTAAGTAAAGATTTCTGTTAGAGCTGGCGAATAGATTAGTTCTACTTTTATATTAAAACCTATCAACTTCTGAATTCAAAACTAATAAGCAATAAAAGGTTTGAACCCTACTTTCGTTTCTCATACTTTTTGAAGCTTCATATTCCCATGACTTTATTTTATCCATTGAAGATTTTAAAATGCAGCTTATTTAGTTCAAAGTTCTAAACCATTTCCCTTGCCACTGCAGGTACCCAAAGACCAAGAAATATCTACTTCTTTAAGTTCTGTATTTCCCATCCAGAAAAATAAAATAGTATTACAGAAGTCATTTATCTCTAATCAGGCAAAGAAAAAAAGAACACTGCACTGGGTAAATCACCCATTTTCAAAGTGTAATACTCTGTCTTCAGGAAACTCATTGCAATATTTTAAAACCACGAACACACAACTTGAATCCTTATGCAAATAAATTTGCATAACCACTTATGTTGTAATGGTAACGGACCTTTCTGAGGGGTAAGAATTTATTGGCAGTACGACATTCGAAAATTATCTAAAGATGACAAACATGGAAAATGATTGGAATAAAAAAATCATAAGAGAAAGAGAAAATGCTTTGCATACAAATAACATTCTCCAAGAGCTCATGCATTTATTTTAAAGGGGATTTTAATATGCTTTTGACTCAGAACCAGAAAAATACCACTAGCCCCATCTTAATTTCAAATATTCTTAAATTTCTAATGACAGGACTTCAATGAGATCAGATGGTTTTAGCTATCTGATAGTGACGAGAAATGCCTGATCCAAATCCTTACTTAGAGACTCCAATATACGTAAATAAAAAGTGCCATGCACACTTCTGTTACCCAGTGATGGAAACAAGTCTGTGTAAAAAGAGCTGAGATAAAGAAAGAGAGAGAAGCTGTAGAAAGATTTCAAAATACCTGCATATTGTTAAATGAACTATGTAATTTAAGCACCCATCTGCCTCTTTTAACCCCTCATAGCAGTTTCAAGTTTAGTGAGTCTTTACTGCCACTTCCACAGTTCTTGGGTTGCAGTACACTGCTATGCAATTAGCAATACAATTTGTTAACTAGAGGAATATTTGCAATGAACCACAAACCAGAACATGAAAGCACACTAGCTTGTATGATTTTTATATTTTTTTTTTTGGTAGAAGGACCTATCCATTTACAACTGACTGTGGATGTACTTTCTTACCAAGGCATATATAGCATAACCTATGTTTAGGACATAGTATAGGCAGTCAAACTGATAACAGGGGAAATTGTAATTTCAAAAGAGAAATCTGCATACAATTAAAAAAGATGTACATAAGTTTCCTTTTAGTTTCATATGTAGTATTAGTAACATTAAAGTGCTACCATGTAGGAATTTCACTACTTATCTTTTATGGCTTAATGTTATTCACAGAAATACTGAAGAATTGAAATATATTTCACACAGTTGAAGTTGCCCAGAAAGCACCTACAATTGAAGAGGAAGAGTTTAGACTAAAAGCTAGAAAAGCATCAGGCACTAATAAGTTTGACAGTAGACTGACTTTAGCTTAATGAATTGCTTTAGTACATACTCCTATGA
The DNA here is from genome assembly GCF_017976375.1 of Cuculus canorus. Lineage (NCBI taxonomy): Eukaryota > Metazoa > Chordata > Aves > Cuculiformes > Cuculidae > Cuculus > Cuculus canorus. The sequence continues at coordinate 63,423,499 of NC_071405.1, read as the reverse complement.
AAATACTGACTTCCAAGGTAGATAAAGTAACATGGTAATGAGCAACAAATTCTTATACTTTCATACACCACAACATGAAGTTCTACTCATCTAACTAATTTTGGAAGACCACTTATTGTTGCATATTCAAGATTTACTTCTGGATTTTACTATTTCGGCTATATGTATAATTCAAAACTAATGTATAACAGTAGAATGCAGAAATGTGTGCAAATGTTGAAGATTTTGTTTAACAATAGAATCTCAAGTTCAACCACATTTTATTCTTGCACCTTATTATTTCGCCTAGGTTTTCTCCAGACCTTAATTATATTTTAATGCACTAACCACAATAACCTTAAAGTTCCAAGTTTCTTACTTTTTATAGGTTGTATGAATCATTAAAATGTAAATGAATCATCAATATAAAAACAATTGCTGAAAAAATATACATGGAATGACTTAAGAACTCTATAACAATTTTACTTGAGACAAGCTCTAAAGCAGTCATCTTCAAAATTTACCTGATTTAACTTTGATAAATAAATTTCTGAAGTATGCAACAGAATCAATATACTATTTCCTGTGGGAAATAGCTAGAATGTTACAACATGTGGTAACATTTCATGTATGTCTACAGCAAAAGTAGACATCTAAAATACTTCTCCAAGACACTGCCGACTCTTAACGACAACTTAGACAGGAAGATGATTCAACAGAAAGCGTATTTTCATTTGAAAATTGTTCTCCATCCTACAAAATTACTACTTTTAGCATATCTTTGGGGGAAGAGCGGGAAAAGGCACAGAGCATGCTGTCCAAAAATACAGTAGCAATTTACAAGGAGATATTCCTGTGGCAAGTTTCCAACATCCAGCTTAGTAGCAAAAATATTTACTCTTTTTCAGCTCTTAGTGTGTTTCTGATGGTGAAATCCATTTTATTTTTAAACTGCTCATATGTCGTTGTTTTAGGAAGCTCTAAGCAATTAAAGAGTCTGTTTCCAACAGGATACCTTCTATTAAAAAATTTAATAGTAGGTTCAGGATCAAAACCAATGGATGGTATAGATGAAGAGCCTGTTACAAAAAACAGAATATCCTCCAATGTCACCAGAGACTCACCACCTAAAAAAAAAATAAAATAAAAAGGATCAGGTTGTATCATTCATTACCCATTATCTTGCATGTTAAGAGAAAAAAAAAATCCTAGATTGGGAAACTCCAGATCAATAGAATGAATGCATACGCAGTCAGGTAGCCAAATAAGAAACATTTTCAGAAGAAAACCACATTTGAGTTGGTTCTGAAAAATGTTAAATGGGTAGGAAAAAAACTTCTGAAAGAAGATGCCACTGTTTTCTATCTTTGACACACCATCCAGTTAGTTCTCAGCCAAGCTGAAGAGAACGGATGAAAAGATTTTTTCTGTACCACTCAGCTTGGTTGTTGCGATGTTTTATATTGTTGGTTTTTGGTTTATTTTTAAAAAAAAAACCCCAACTCACAGGAGTTCTAGTACTGATCTTTCAGATGTTTACCTCTCTCCAGTTTGATTATAACTGGGCAAGTTTCAGAAATTATTAGTACAGAAGAGGAGGAAGAAGGAACAAGTAAGAACTGATAGCGACCTCAGAGACTTCATTTATTTACCACACTGAACTCTGAAAACCAAACCCTCTATGTATACCAGCAGCTAAATATCCTGAACAGGAAAAGAAGTGAAGGCAAGAAAAATAACTTACTTTTCACATCTTGCAAATAAGCCATCCAAAAATCAGCACCTTCAACTTTATTTACATCTGATGAGGAATGGATTGTAAAGAGATCACAAATAATTTCTGGTGAAAGTCTTTCAGGATTGTAGCACAGTATACTAGAGAATGCATCTGGGTGCATTTGCATTTTCTCTAGCACGCCAAGAGTTTCCAAACCTTGCCTAAAACTATGAAAAAAAAGAAGGAGAATGCATCAGCAAGCCAACAGGTAACTAACTGTACTCTCCATTTTATAAAGCTGTCAGGCTGCCCATAATAAAGTTTCCCCACCTGCAGTCTCTAAGTCTTGTCAGCAAGGTGTACCTAGTAGTCCTATTTTTTCTTTTTTTTTTTTTTTTTTTTAATTCTGGAAAATAATTTAATTCTCATGTAAACATTATAAGTGTTTCTGCGGAGTTTTTTGGGCACATGAAAGAAATACCAGAGATATGCAGAAATTAATTTTATTTCCTGGTACTTGATCTTATGGTTCTATAAGTTTTTACGTAAGAATATACTGAATTTCTTTCTTAAAAATATCCCTTTTGAGAACACAGTTTAAATTCCTTGTCCCTAAGCAAAAGTAGGTGTCTTAAAAGATAACCTTCTCCAATCAGCATGTATTTACATGCTATTGTTTGTCGTGGTGGCAAATGTAGATAACAGTATCCTCGGCTGTGTTAGGAACTGGGATGCCAACAGGTCAAGGGAGATGATCCTTTCCCACTGCTCAGCACTGGTAAAGCCACACTTTTGGGTGCTGTGTCCAGTTCTGGGCTCCCCAGTACAAGAGATATGGACGTACTGAAATGAGTCCAACAAAGGGCCGCCAGGATAGTTAAGGGACTGGAGAGTAACCCTACAAGAAGTGGAGAGCACTGGGACTGTATATGTTGGAGAAGAGAAGGCTCAGGTAGAATCTCAGTGTGTAACTAATATCTGAAGGGAGCGTGCAGGGAAGTCCGAGCCAAGCTATTTCCAGTGGTGCCCAGTGCCACGCTGAGAAGAAATGGGCACAAACTGAAACACAGGAGGCTCTCTCTGAAACTTAAGAAACACATTTTTACTGTGAGGGTGACTGACCACTGGCACAGCTTGTCCAGAGAGGTTGTGGAGTCTCTATATCCATGGAGATACTCAAAACCCATCTGGATATAGCCTTTGGCAACTGGTCACCTGGCTTGAACAGGGAGTGGTGGACAAGATGACTTCCAGAAGTCCCTTCCAACCTACAGATCATCTGATTCTGTGATTTATCTAAATTTATTTAAAAATAAACAAATCCAAAACACAACAGCTCTGCAGGTTGGAAAAAATTCACTTTTTTCCTAAAAACATTTCAGGCAACTCCCTGAAAGTGTAGGATCAGTGGCATAGAACTTTAACAGCTACAGTAACTAACTCTGCACTTGCAGTTTGCTCGTTTTTGCACATTTTAAGCCTACCTCCAAAACCGCACAAAATCACATTTCCCCATAAACAAACAGGCTATTTATCACCTTTCAGCTGACGGTTTTAGAATATGATATAGATTAATCAAATATGCCACAGAAGGCCTTGACTGAAAGAAAGACTTATTACTCTCAACATCATTAAAAAGTCCTCGCATTGAATACCAGATTTCATAGCTCCTGGAGATTCAGCCGATTCAAATTTCTCAAAGATAATGCTATAAATGTGTTAAGTATGTACCCAGCTATACTTGTTGGAAAAAATTAGCATCCAATGCTTTTCTACTGTGCAGATGAAGAATGCAAATTGGAAGTAAGGTCAGAGACCAATCAAAAAAAATAGTCAATGGCTGCAACTTTCCCAGCTTTTTGAAGTCATCGCTACCCTCATGGAGATACCAATGGTCAACTTACATTTGTGCACCTTATCACCCACCTAATGGCACACACAGACTCCCTAATTAGAACTCAGGGAAACTCATCTGAATTCTAAATATGCGTTTAACACTTCCAAGAAAATCTAAAGATTCTAAATGCAAGCGATTATGAATTAAAAATGAACATAAGCTAGAGAAATTTTGTAGTACCAAAGACTTTGTTATGCTATAGTTTATAACTGTGAATCTCTCCTTTTCCTAAGGTGAAAAAGGAATATAACCAACGAGAAGTGAAATGGAGCAGGTATGTAGAGGAAAGATTTCAGTCTTTCAGTTTAACTCAGTAACAACTTAAGCATTGCTACTTACTGCTCTTAAAATTATAGCACATTTCAATGGTTTAAATGGAGAATAAGCAAGAATATGCAAAAGTTAGTTCTGACAATATACTATTTTTTGTATTTCAGTAAGGAAAGAGTCCAGGAAGAAACAAACCAAACCTTTCTAAGGGTGAAAGAATTCTCTTGATTACATGGTGGATCAGTATGTCATTTGCCAGCACATCCTTATCACACAAATCTGTTACAGGTCTTAAACATCCAGCAGCAGCAAGGAATTCATAACATTCATCTATTGTAGACTGTAAGCTGGACAGACTGTTTGCATATTTTATCTGTATCAGAAGACAAAAGTTAGGAATTTTTTTTACTACACGAATGTGTCTGTATACATATATATGTATAAAAATTAAGCTTTTTAATCTGAACTAAAGTTATATTCAATAAGCCATTTCTCATTTCCAAATATAGTCTTGAATAAGGATTTGCCAATAGTTTTATTTACCATTTTTATTGTTTTTGCTACATCAACATCAGCAACATCTTCCAAAGATGGTTTCACATTCTCTGGACCATAGACAAGACAATTGAACAGCGTTTTGGAAAAGAAACCAGGAGATGGGCCACCATGAACCAGAGAAACTGCAATCATTCTACCAGCTTCAAAATAAAGATTCTCTTTCACAGCTGCAAATAGAAAAAAAAAAAATTTACTGTACATGCATAAAAATAATATGTGATCTTCAATTTTTTATAGAAAAACCTCATAATGCAATTCCTTCGTACATCAGGAGATGCAACAAATTAGGTCTGCCATCTCCTACTGGTTGGAACAGTAAGACCGCTATTTTTTATGTCGGAGTACCACATTCCTTTACTCCAACTCTTCAGCCACTACCAACCACATGTAACTTCCTCTTCCATTTTGTTCCCAATGCACATTTAATTCTGAAGCATAAGAGCTCAAAGAAGCTAACTTTGGGTCTTTAGGGAGAATGCTATCAAAGATAATGTTCTAGAAATTCAAGGGAATGAAAATAAATAACAGAGAAAGTGAGTCATGAAGAAAGAAATTCACTTGTAGAGAACAAATACATTAATTAAAAAGTTCAAGTATAATTATATGCTGTGTTTTTTCCTTGGTTGTCATCAACTTCCCCATCTAAACAAAATCTGTTATTACAAATTCTACCCATCAGGGCTATAATCATGAACTGACAATCATGCTGGCTCAAGATTTAAAAACCTTTCAAGTTACATGGTTCTTAATGTAGTTTTGAACAAAACATTTAATTACCTTGAAAATCAAGGGACAAGTTCTTTGCAGAAGAGCCCTCAAACAATGGTGAATTCTGAAGGTGAAGCATTAATAATTGGAAGAAACGCTGGTTTGATGCAGCAGAAGTATCTGTCTTTGATCTATTTTTGCAGTTTGTGAACATTACTTCAATGGTGTTTGTAGGACTGAAGTTACGCTGTCTAAATCCTTTTAAAGCAGTATGCCAGATATTTTCTGCATTGATGTTAAGCCTTGTAGTTTTTTTATTAACTTGTAGCTTTAACTCCTTCAGTATATCAGAGGCTTCCCTTCTTTGCTTTCTTAAATGCCTACAAGAAAATTGTATGTATTTCAGATGAAACCTAGGATTCATAATTAGCAGCATTTATACAGAAAGCATCCCAAAATCTTGACTAACAACACCTCTAAATACTTTGTCAAATTTAGGCGTTGCCTAATTTAGGCGTTGCCTAAATTTAGGCGTTGCCTAAATTATATCAGTAAAATATTTGGTGTAGATTCTTCAAATTTTAAGTTGTGTAGTGGCAAATTTTAAAGTAACTTGAAGAACTACCAAAAAGGACGTAGAAATAATTATCTCGGCACAAACCGAATAGTTATTTACTTAATTCTATTACACCAACACCATGCCAAATAATTCTCGCACCATGATTCTATATCTGAGCATTGTGAAACAAGTGAGAAACTGAAGCTTATCATGTTTGTATCAGAAACGTTTTGCAACCAAGTTAGAATACACTGTCAACTATCCACTAATATTAATTTTTGTCACTATAATAAAAAATACATTTGAGTAGGAAGAAATGCAGTTCTCATTTAAAAAAATAAGACACTAGTCTAAATAAGACCCCCTCTTTGTTTTTAACTTGCAACTGAAACTATTTCAAATACCCCACCTCCCAGAAATACTCAGTTCCCTCAACAGAATTTTTATCACACATTACATGAAGAATTCACAAATGAAGTACTCACGATAAAAAATTTTGTATCCTTAAACTGAATATTCTATATTAAAAGATGTTATTTTACCACCGATTTTAGCATAATCACAAGCTATTCCTATGGTACAAATACAAAAACATTGAAAATATCAGGATGTATTTAATTTGAAGAAAGTAATTAGGATTCTTTTGATTCCCTCTTTTCTAGAGAACGGCTAGCCATGCTTCCATAAGAACAAATAATGTGTTTCTGGCTTTTGATTCCCTCAATACCCACCTACAAATTCTCAACAGGTATCTTATCACTTAGAAACAGCAGAAGCCTTTATAAACTTATGACTTCAGCTCTTCAGTGTACTCACTCCATTTTTCCAGTGACGTATGTATACACAAAAATACATATAGCCACTATACACCCCGCCTCCCACATGGTATAAAGTCATGTGCTAGATTACTTTTCAATGTAAGAAAATTAGAAAAAAAATACTTTTTCCTCAGGGAGCAGCTCCTGTTTGACATCAGCGGCGATAAGGACATGGTCACTCTGTTGGATGCTGGATGTTCTAGGGGTAAGCAGGGTGACGAGTTGATCTGGCACAATATCTTTGGTGATCTATAAGCGAAATCAGCATTTTAAAAAGAGATGCAATTGAAGAATGCAAAATCACTTCTTATTTCAAGGTAGCAATATACTTTCCCCCTATTTCAGTACTGAATCTCATTTCCATTTTAAATTACATGAAGTCAATTAGTGCCTCAACTACAGTTTTAAAAAGAATAATTCAGTACTTTATTATGCAGTGCTTTTAAGACCTGTTTTTAGTTGCACCCCATATGCAACCAAATGACTGATAAAATAAGTAAAACATAAAAATATTAGTTTCTATGGACTTGAAAAGTTTATTACGGCAGAAGAAAACATTCTTTAAATATCTCTGTAAGCTGGATTTCTAGCATACTGTTAACATAGAAAAACTACTGATATGCAACTTCAGCCTTGAGTTTTACCACTTGTACACTCAAAGTTATTCCTAAATTGTCAAGATTCCTTTTACAAGGATCCAATTTTATCAAACTAAAAATCGTTTTGCATTCCACCACGTGAAAAACTAGAGCAGATTTACAGAGTTCATGGCTTACTCAGAAAACTTCTATCACTAAACTTTACTGAAATTTTATTCAATTTGCAATTTAGCATACAAAGTTTCTTCTACGGAATAACCCATTGCCTCCTCATGTTTAAACACTGTTCGATGATGTAGCCAGATTCTGTTTGAAAACAGGAAATTACACACTGGAGAAGAAAACTGCGTTGAGATCCAGGTGACTGTCGAGGGCATTTTGGAGATGGCTCTTCCAGCAAAGTTGTCCCATCTGTCTTTTCAGAGGTAGCCAAAGAACACTCTTTGCGTTTTCTGTACTTCCCTGTATGATTAAATTAGATTAATGTAGTGAATTTTTTATCTGTAAAATACATACTATTAAAATTTATCATTAAAAAAAAAAAAAAATCAGTCACATCCATAATTTTACCTGATTTTGCAAAGATACTTCTGCATTCCGTGCATTCCCAGTTTTGGTCCCATGACCTCATTGATGAACAGGCCAAATGAGTTCCACGGGAACCACAACACTGACAACGCTTTATTTCCCATTTACTAAAATTAGAAACTTGTATTTAGAATTAGAAGAATGAGGCTAGTTAAAACAAAGTATATTCAACAGTAAGTATAATTCAGACACTAAACTAACAAAGCATAATTTTATCAATCTAGTAAGACTGCACATAATCAAAGGGACCTTTCTTCAGACAAGATGTACTTAAAATTCCTGGCTGCAATAGGACAGAACAAAAAAAGCAGCTACACCATGTATTTGAAAGGGGCTATGAGTTAAGTGTGCTCCCCTGCCTTGAAGTCAATAGCTGGCAGACAATATTTTCTCCTCATGTCACTGGCTAGTGACATCTTCTGCGTTTTATGGGTATCCAACATTGGAGTAAAACATTTTATTTGGACACTGTCTTGGTCTGACAATAAAACCACATCCTGATAAGTACTAATGCACTTAAATAATAAAAAAAACAAAACAAAACCCCAGGGAACTACTTCATTCTAGGTTGTACCCATCATACCTATCAGGTTGATGATAGTCTCTTCCTTTCTTGCAGAGACATCTTCTAATGTCACAGTGTTGATAACATTGCAGTAGGTCTTGATATGCATTCTCTTCAAGTTCCCAAGATGCATCCCTATAAATAAGGGGAAAAAGCCTCTAATACAACTTTATTTCTGATTTTTTAAATGTGTTATTCTGTACTTTGAAAAGATGTATGTAATAACTGCATGAATATATTTCATCCATGTAATATTCTAGGTAACAGCTAGACAACTAGAAGGAGGAAGAAACAAGTCTAGGAACAAAAATAAAAGTATAAAATGCACAGGCTTTCTTGTGTACAGTTACTTTGATTTAAGTATTTATTATTTTTCACATGACCTCAGTGCACATTTCCTCTGTTTCATATTATTTCACTTTCTCCCTCACAGCAGACATGGATATTTGTTTTGGCAGTCTACTCAAGCTACCACTGCAAATGGTCTCACAAAAAATAACTCAGACTTTTTTCACGCCAAGTACAGCAAAGTTCATCAAGTATCTTTACTCTTCTTCCTCTCTAAAGCAAAATTCTACTGTTGAAGGCAGAACTGAAATTTCACATATTAATAGATGTAGTAAATGACTTACTTTTCTGGAATGTGTATGCCCATTCTCAACATTTCTTTCTGAAATTTGTCCTTGTTATTACATACTGTGCACCTAAAGAAAAATATTCCAGCACTCAAAGCTTGATACTGTGTCAAGAAAAAAAAAAAACACACACACAAAAAAAGAAACCAATTATTGAATTACTACCATCCTTAAGATGCCAATAAATAATGCCCTAATATCTGTAATCATTACATTAATGGATGCTGCCCCGACACGGATGTTAAAGCTGACACCAACTGTGATGTTCAATTCAGATGGTAAGCATTTTCTCTTCCCTTAAAGAACAAACAACTCACTCACAAGAGCTCACATGCAAGAATCAGGTTCATAAACAAAGCCACAACACAATCCCTTTCAGTCAACTTCTCCAGATCTAGAATGAGTTTACAAAAAGACCCTTACAATTTTTTCCAGCTCTAGACAAGTAAATAGAACTGTTGATGGATAAATGACATTTTTAGCATTTATATTCTTCACATAATGCCTTGCAACAAGGCAAATACCTAGGTGGGACTTCGGTGTGGTAAAGGCATGAAGTATAGCACACATGCAGAAACATGGGGAGAAGAGGGGAAACTAATAGCATAAAACCCAAAATCCTCCTTTAAGACACCAGTCTCCAAAACACGACTTAAGGAATGTCCTTCAAATCTAGTATATTTCCATACCTACTGCCTACATTAACTCTTAAGAAATTTTACATAAAAGAAAGGTGATCTCCATAGATGCAAACAGAAAAGAAAGGGAGAATCTGTGTTACCTGCAAGCATTCTCGATGAAACCAAGCATTTTTACAGCAAGGGCTTTTCAATACAGAGTACATTGGAAGCTGTTCAACCAAATCCAGGCATATTGTACACTGTGAAGTTCCTCCAGATTCTTTATGCGGAAACTTTTGGACTGGTTTATGTTCCCAACAGTAGGATCTAAAAATAATGACTTGAGGTTACCTTATTAAAAAAAAACATTTTCAGATTTTTTCCTTATAAAATTTGAAGACAACAAAACGGATTGGCTGTGGTAGCTATCTTTTCATGAATAGACAGTATACAACAAGCCAGAAAGGCAAACATTTACTAGTTTGTACTAGGATAGAGTTAATTATCTTCACAGTATCTAGTATGGGGCTATGTTTTGGATTTGTGATGAAAACAGTGTTGATAACACAGGGATGTTTTAGATACTGCTCAGCAGCACTCACAGAGTCAAGGCCTTTTCTGCTTCTCACACCACCCTGCCAGTGAGGGGGCTGGTAGTGCACAGTAATTCAGGAGGGGACACAGCTGGTACAGCTGATCCCAACTGACCATAGGAGTATTCCATACCATGACATCATGCTCAGCAAAACAACCAGGGAAAAGAAGGAAGGGGAGATGTTTGGAGTTATGTCACGTCTTCCCAAGTAATTGTAATGCATCATGAAGCCCTGCCTTCCTGTAAATGGCTGAACCTTTGCCAGCTGATGGGAAGCAGCAAATTAATTCTTTATTTTGCTTTGCTCGGACAGCTTTTGCTTTACCTGTTAAACTGTCTTTATCTCAACACATGAATTTCCCCTCACTTTTACTCTTCAGATTGTCTCCCCTTCCCACTGGGGTAGTGAGAAGGCAGTTGTGTGGTGCTTTGCTGCCTACCAGGGTTAAACCACAACACAAATGTAACAAATTATGTACCTAACAGACTAAGTCAATAGAACAGTAAGGAAGGATGTTGCCAGCTGATGCTCTGTAAATTAAGAGAAATCATATACCTCCTTTCTCTCAGAATTCCTTTTAGCCCAATGGTGTTTCCTGTCCTTAGAACCTGAAGTTCTTACTATATTTCAATGTAACCATTACGTTAAAGGAGCAATTTTGATTTTGCATAACGATTCTGTCTAGGTAGCATGGTAAATCTTATAATTTAGCACAGTATCAAAGGAATAAGGCAGCTGAGAAACACAGCTCCAGAAGAAACCTTTGTGAAAATGAATTATTTTTACATGCGCTTGACTTCATATGAGATGTTTATTTAAGAAGTTAAAGTGTCTCCTTCAATCCACCTACCCCTACAAAGTGAGCTTACAGTACGCCAAGTACAGCTGTTATCAAATGTGCTCAAGAGCATTTTGGCTACAGGCAAGATAAGGACAAACGATAGTAAAAGAAAATAAAACATTATTTTAAACATAATTTTCCTGCAGTTCATCTTTAATATGCAGACCTAGAAATCTTGTGCTTTCAGACACAATGGAATGGCATACAGTAGGTTCAGACATACTGTATGCCAGATAGACAAACCACTGCCATTTCAACAAAGGCACGGGAGGCAGACAAACAAAAAACTAAGCCATTTTGCATTTTATTGCTGAGTTTAGGATTTAATACTTAATTTTTTAGACAATGTAACAACTCGTAGAAACAGCAAATTACATCTTTAAAAGTGTTAAATTTAGTTTGTAAGTCCTAGGTAAGCAATATGCTTGGACCTCATGTTCTCCATAAGCCAGATTCTTTGTCTTAGATAGCCCAGATGTCATCAAATAGGCTGTTAAGAAATATAAATGACAGCCCATGAAAAAAAAAATCACCTCCTTTATAAATATAATTAATTGAAAATGAAAAAAACAACAAAACCCTTGAACTTACCTGAAGTCTTCCATGAACTGGAAAATGCATTCCTTTTGTAACCCACATGGAAAATGGTAACCTCGTTTGCATTTTGGAGCTACACATCCAATTGAAGCACCCTTTCTCTTACAGATATTACATTTCTAGGAGGAATTTGGTTTAGAAATAATAGAATATTAACACCTAAAGTCCATGTAAAATTACAGAAATTAAACCAATTAAAAAAATTATACAATGTGCAAGAAAGACTATAGGCAAATAGCCTGTAACTGTGACAAGACTTGCATAAGATACATAGTTATTTCACAGACTTTGATGATGTACTGTTTTATATGCATGTTGGCTGTGACATATAAACCAAAATACAACTTATTTTACCAGCATCTATAGTTTAGCTCCATCTATAAAACTATATCATATCAGCTTGAAGCTCAGCATAATGTCCTGAGGCATTACCCGTGTGCAGTTTGCTCTCATTCATCTGCAACACACTCAGGAAATAAAAATATTAACGAACTCCTTCAGGCTTTGCTGTCTCTTGTGGCTTCCATGAACCAAATATACTGGTAACTCAATGTATAATTCAGATGCTTGAATGGGCTCAGCACACTGCCCACTAGAGAAAGAAAACAAAACGCCACAGGCAATACTAAGCACACTCAAAGGTTACTTTTTTCCCCTTGTAAGCCCCAAAGGCTGCATTCTTACCAGTTTTGAAGCTCTATTAACTTCTTTTCTAATATCCGTAATTAAGAATCCATCTATACCTTCATCTTCTTCCCCTCTCTGCCAAATGCCACTTGACATCAACTATAAAAACAAATTAAATTAAAACATTCATCTAACTAAAGATTTAAAATTGCTGTGTTTGTCAAGTGAGAGAGAAGTTTAGTCTAACAAATCTTGTGTGCAAACATTTTAACGATTATAAAACTGATCCTGATAATACATATTTGTTGATATGACACAATAGGGAATAGTAACCAGTAACATGACAATAAATATTTCATTATATCAAAGTCTTAAATAATACTGTAGAGCCCAAGATGGGGTATTTTACCTTCCTTTTGAAGTATACAGACTACTCAGATAATTGTCAAATAATTACTTTCAGCATATAAAGCTTCAGAAAAAGTAGGATTAAATTAGTTTAGTTAATGTGAACGACAATTGTGCTGTGGAGATAATGAAGCACAGTGGGAAGTATCTATACTGAAGTGCAACCTAAGAGGAAAAGTAATTCACTTTAGAGGAGAATTAAATAAAAACAGAAACAAGTAACTAGACAAGTCAGAAGAGCCTGATGATAATCTAGATTACTTAGTAAGGCAGTTACACCACAAACCTCAAATAACTATGTGGTTTCATAACTTGATGCCTCCTATATTCTTTGCAATCTCCTTTTCGAGTTCTCATTTTAACATAGTAACATTTTCTAACTACAGAGTTTTATCAATATATTAGTCAAATAAATGTAAAATTTTATACCAAAACCAATTAAGAATATATTTATTCCAAATGTGAGCTGTTCAAGCAAAGGAAAATGAAACTGCACCACTGACTGGCCTCTTTCTAGAAGAACACTTCTTTTTTTTTAATTTAACATTCATTATATTTAAACAAAATCACAGGGTTTTATTTGTTTTTGAAAAAAAATTAGGGACCAAAACCTAAGAGATGACTGCAAGAGGCTCATCAGAGTAAGATATCTTACAAATCGTAAGGCTCAGTGTTGCAAGCATGCCCTTTGCAAGTTGTTTTGCTCCATCGGGAAAGGACGTTTTCCAGTCATTTCATGTAGCCTTATCTATGTGTCACGGTTTTAATCCCAGCAGGCAACTAGGACTACCCTCTAACTCCCTGCTCACGCCCCACCCTCAGGTAGGTGAATTAAAGGAAGAAGAACTAAAAAAGAATTTGAAAACTTGTGAGTTGAGATAAACACAGTCTAATAGGACAGTTTAATACTAAATAGGTGAGGGAAGAGAGAATAAGGATAATGATAATAGAACATACAAAAGTGATGTGCAATGAATCGTTCACTGTGTGATGACTGATATCTATCCTGCTATCCTGTCCTCAAGCAGCAGTCCCTGAGCAGTGAATGAACCCTGGCTCCCCGGTCAACTTCCCATTTATATACTGAGCATCACCAAGATATGGTATCAACATCTCTTTGGCCAGCTTGGGTCAGCTGCCTGGCCATGCTCCTTCACAGCTTCTTATACACCTGCTCACTAGCAAAGCATGGGAAACTGAAAAAGTCCTTAATTTCTTAACAGTAAGTAAAAAATATCAGTGTATTATCAATGTTCTTCTCTTAGTAACTCTAAAACACATCAGCTGCTGAGAAGAAATTAGCACTGTCCTAACAGGGTATAAGCACTGCCCCACAACTACTAAAACAATATGCATTATCAACATTATTCTCAGACTAAACCCAAACCACAGCAGCTACTTGGAAGAAACTTAGCTCTATCCCAGCTGAAAACAGGACAGTATCAGACAAAATTATCACAAACAGACCTATATTTCCTTCCAGCTCCTTAAAATTTATTTAAGAAAAGAACAAATTCTGTCTTTATTTAACTTAAGAAAACCTCTGCTCTACCTAGTCTTTAAAAGATTCAATATCCAACCTATTAAGCCATCTGCAATCAACACAATCTTTAAAGAACTGGCGGAGGAAAAAAAATCCAACCAACCCTAAAATTGTTCTTGATATTGAAACTTTTTCAACTTGGAAAAAAATTTCCAACTATTCATTCACAAACCCCCCCTCCCCGATTTTTCCTTTAAAGTAGTCATATTTTAAAGACCTGCAAAAATTTAGAGTTTGAAAGGTAGTTTAAATATACTTTTAAGAATATGAATCTCGGAAAACATCAAGTTTAATAACAAAAGATAACTTGACTGTAGTTTTTATCAATAGCTTTGTTCAAATTACAAGCTTTTACTAAACAATGACTAATTGAAAAGTAGGACTCCTCCTTAAATGTTGCGACATCCTATGCAGTATCAAAGAATAACTTGCAGCTAAACAAGAAAGGAGCATGAAGAACAAGCAGGAGGCGCTAGAAGCCTTGGCCCAGTCCCAGAGACACAACACTACTGGCATGAGTGAAACCTGGTGGGATGAATCCTGCAACTGGTGTGACATGATGGATGGCTGTAGGCTCTTCAGGAAGGATAGACAGGGCAAGACAGGTGGGGAGGTGGCAATACATATACTGGAAAGGCTGCAATGCATGGAGCTTGCAGTTAGAGATCACTCCCTGAATGAGGATTAATGGACAGATAATTAAAACACATTGTTGTGAGAGTCCGCTATAGGCCACTTAACCAGGATGAGTCATTCTTTAAGGAACTAAGGGATGCCTTCAAGTCATCTGCCCTCATCCTCACTGGGGACTTCAATTTGTCAGATATCAACTGGGAGTACCACACAGCTGGTACAAACAGGCCCAGCAGATTCCTAAACTCTCTGGACGATAACTGCTTGGTACAGGTGTTGAGGGAACTGACCAGGAAAGGTGCCTTCCTCAATTTGTTGCTTGTTAACAGAGAAGGGTTCATGGGTGAAGCGGTGATTGGAGGCTGCCTTGGTCACAGCAACCATGAAGTAGTCAAGTTTAACATCTATAATAACAGGAGAAAAACTGACAGCAAGACTGTGGATGTGAAAGTGGAAGACTGCAGTCTGTGAAAGCAGACTGCAGATTGCTCAGGGAACTGCTTAGTAAAGTCCCCTGGGAAAAAAATTTTGAAGGTGCTGGGATCCATCTGTACTGGTCACATTTTTAAGTACCACCTCCTAAGAGCATAGGACCAGGCAATTCCAAAACGCTGCAAGTCAAGCAGGTGAGGCAGAAAGTCAGCAGGACTGAGCAAAGATATTCTTCTCTAAGGCATAAGAGAATAGTGTACGGCCAGTGAAAACAAGGATATGTGACATAGGAGGACTACAGGGATGTTGTTTACCACTGCAGGGCAGAAATCATGCAGCCAAAGCTCAATTAGAGTTGAAGCTGGCCAGCACTGTGGAGGATAATAAAAAGGGCTTTTTAAAATATGTTAATAGCAAAACGCAGGCCAGAAAGAATATTGGCCCATTACTTGATGAATTTGGATGCCTTATGAACAGAGATATAAAAAGGCAGAGATTTAATGCTTTTTTTTTTGCCTCTGTTTTCAGTAGTGATTGGGCTCAGGCCAATTTAACAAGGGCAAGTGCTGGATTTTGCACCTGGGACACCGCAGCCCTGGATATATATACAGACTGCAGAGCAGGATGCTGGTGAGCAGCCCTGTGGAAAGGCATCTGGGAGTTCTGGTTGACAGCAAGTTGAACAAGAGCCAACAGTGTGCCCTGGCAGCCAAGAGGGCCAACCACGTCCTGGGTGCATCAAGCAGAGCATTACTAATAGTTGAGGGAGGTGGTTGTCCTGTTCTACTCTGCACTGGTGTGGCCCCACCTCAAGTACTGTGTGCAGTTTTGGGTGCCACAGTATAAAAACGATATAAAGGCACTGGAGAGTGTTCAGAGGAGGGCCACAAAGTTGGTGAAGTGTCTAGAGGGGAAGCTGTATGAGCAGCAGCTAAAGTCACTTGGCCTGTTCAGCCTGGAGTCTGAAGGGATACCTCATCACTGATCTCTTCTCTCTGGTGACCAATTAGAGGACCTGAGGGAAGGGCAGGATGACACGCCAAGGAAGTTTTAGGTTGGATATTAGGAAAATGTTCTGCACTTAGAGTATGGTGGAGCACTGGAATAGGCTCCCCAGAGAAGTAATCATGGCACCAAGTCTGACAACATTCATTGGACAACACCCTCAGATAAATGTTGTCAATGTTGGGGTTGTTCTATGCAGAGGCACATGAGCTGGACTCGATCGTTGCGAGTTCCTTCCAACTCAAGAAATTCTATGATTCTAAGAAATGAGAATAAGAGGACAACTTTTCCCTGCTTTTTCCACACGGGGTAGAACTCTCACATTCCAAATTTAGAAACCACACTTCTCTTATAGAAGTGAATACACAGATGCAATCTATTTCCTTTCTCTACATGCATCCTTCATTGCTATGCTAGGTTGGGAGAATTAACTAAGTAATTAATATAAATGACTCACAAACACAATTCAGTTTTGAATAAAGGTTTGTTGGGATTTATTTATTTCAGCTACTGCACCTGACAACTACAAGCATTCAAGCTACAAGTTAAAGCTGACAGTTCAAGCTTTAAAACAATGAAACTGTTAAAACAGCTTAGACAGGTTATTACTATTCAATACTTGCAATTTTTGCATTTAGGTTTTTTTTTCAGTTAAAACAGACAAGCTCCAAGATCAATACCTCAACTTACCAAGCAGTAATAATGAACAGTGATATCGTATTCCACATAGGTCTTTTTCTCTCCATACTTTTCAGGGCAGTCGTCTGTCCGTCCGCAGAGAACACAGACTAAAACATAGAAACGTGTTTATAATCACAGTGGATGTATTGGAATTACCAAGGATCAGCTGTAGACCAGTAATTTTCATCTCTTTTAATCACATGCATCTTCAAGTAGATTACTGGAACAAAGGACAGCAGACACCCCTCTCTCAATGTTGAATTCTATTGTAAATACAGAAGAGGGTGCTATTTGTCCTGTCTCTAGCTGCTAAAAAGAAAATACTTCACCAGTTCCACCCACCTGCTGGTTCAGGAGGGGGCTAACACCCAAGCTAAATTCACAAGCCAATTGTTCACTGAGACCTTCTTCCCAAAACACTTAGATAATTACCAAATGGTAATGTCCAGATGCATGCAAAATACCTAATCTAATTGTTTTTAGTATTGTACATAAAGACACCAACATATTAGAATCCACAAAGCAACTTAACTGTTTCTTTGTATATTTATGTTATGCAATAACCTTTGTAAAAAGCATATAAATGTTAATCCTGATTGTATTAAGTCATACCTACCATTGCTTCTAAAATGCATGCTCGTTTCAAAACATTCCAGGATTTGAGACAATGCTGGAGCCAAATAAAACTTTGAGCATTTCCCCATTTCTGCAGTTCCTAGACCACTAACATACTTCCACAGACATTAAATGTCTTCCCTTTGATTCTCAATAGACACGCAAGACACGTTTCCAACGTTCTAACATCAGTAACAGTCACAGTAGTGATGAAGAGAAGTACTGCTTCAGCCTAAGAAAGTCTTGAATGATACATTTCAAATATAGCTCCATGTGATTTTGCAGCTGAATTCCCAAGGTTACTTTCTTAAAACATCTGCAGAAAAGACTATTTTTAGATATTCCAATTACAGCAAACAAATCAAAAGACAAGTTTTTTACTTTTTCATTCCAGGAGTGGTTCCAACACAACTTGATTCCTGGAAATCCACCTGTTCTTTAAGCCCAAATAAAGCAAGTTATAATTGGTAATATATACGCATAGTAAAGATTTTTATAACTGGCTAATAAAATCCTTACTTACATGGAGTTTGAATGTCAAAATTATTGCTTTCACTCATCCTAATGAATTCTTTCGGCTGTCTGTCATGAAAAGGAAATTAAGCTTTAAAAAAAATGTAGAGCATTAACAATGACCATTACATACCACTTTTACATTTTATTTTATTTTAAACTGAATAAAGCTCCAAATTCAGTAAAGTAAAAATGGGATTAAAATGAAGTAATGTAGTTCAACTGCTGTTGTGAGAGGAGTTCAGAAAGCAGGATGCAAATATTCAGAAAAAATATTCTCAGACCAATGAAACATATAGCAACTTTTAACTGTTTCCTTTAGCTATCAAACAAGCTAAGTTCTTTTCAAAAGAGAAAACAGAAGTCCATTGCAACAGCTAGTTATTTATAGACTTAATCTTATGGAAGAATTTATAGTTAATTTATGCATCAAAAATAATGATCCAAGGACAACCAAAGAACGAGCAGTAACTCCTGCTCAAAGAAAAGATTGTAGTGACATGAGGAACTTTGAAAAAAAAAATATTAACTGGGTAGGATAGCGACTTTTTTCTCCATTGTTTGGAGATCCTGGCCTAGTCAAAGAAATCCTGATCCCAAACTAAATTAAAAAAAACCCAAAAACGTGAGGAATCCAAGCCAGGGACATAAATATAGGGGAATTTACACTGTTTAGAATGATGTATTTCACATTCTGAAGCAGAGACTAAATAATTTAGAAACACTAACATAACCCATATCTCTTCGAAACATCACGTGCTCCTAAAAGTTAGATCCCCAAGATAAATTAACCTGGATATACCAGAGCTAGCCTTCACTGTGTACCATGTAATGCATGTTAGCCCACCTTGGAAAAGAAAAAAAAAAAATTTACATGCTTCTTCACCACAGCACTGAGATGATTATTGTTTCTTTAGTGCAAATTAGCGCTCTTTTAGGAACATATCTGTAGATCTTTGACTTGCCTTCTCTTAGGAAGCTGAAGAAAGCATTATTTAAGTTCTGCAAAACAAGAACCACCGGTAATTGCCAGCAGATCCAGGCTTGACATTCACCTATGCAGATGTGAGCAGAGAGGAGCCAATGGGAAATCCAATGTCCAAACCAGAAGCCTAACAAACTCCAAGTTATCTGAGCCAAGTACAGGCTTCAGGAACAAACCTCAGGCTAATCCAAACTTTTGCAAATAAAACACTGCAGCAATTTTACTGGCGTTTTGGGAAAGCAGTTGTATTAAGAATAAAAAGCAGGCAGAAGTCTCAGACATAAGGCAACTTCTCTACACCACTGCACTTTGTTAAAGGGAACTGGAATAGTTGCACACAAAAGATCTTTGCCAGAAAACGGACTAGGAGGAAAACACTCATTAAATAACCAACCAAATTAGGTCAAAAGACTCTTTAAGACCACACGCTGCACGCCAGCTTGACGAAATAATTAGTTCTAGGTTCTAGTTTGCCCAGAAACACACTTCCTTCTCCCTAAATTACAAAAAATAAAGACACTTTTTCGGGTACAGGAAGAGCAGAAGACAGGCACGCAGCTCACACACATTGCCTTCTCTTCGTAATTTTCCAAGAAAGGTCACTATCAGCTTCACAGTCCTGAATCTGCTAGGGTAATATAACAAAATAAATATATGTGTATATATATATATAACAAGACAAGATAAGTTTTTTACCTCAGTGTGTTGTAAAAACCCCTACTAAGTGGAGAAATCACGTACGTGGCTGGAAACAAGTAAAGCACTTTCCTACCTTTCCCTGGCTCCAGCAAAACATAAACAACCCCCCCAACACGCTACCTTTGCCGCTTACCCGCTCCCTGCAGCCCTCAATTGCTTTTACTTCTCTCAAACTCTTCCAGGGAAATGAACCCGGAGTTCAAATTTGCAATTCTAAAGATACCCGAGAACAACCATTGAGGCCCCATGCATAAGTCCTACAGGGCACTCCACAAAGACAAAGAAATTTCGCATCAGCCTATTTGCAAGACAAGAAAACATTATGACCCAGAGTTTATAAAAACTTAAGTATGAATAAAACATATCTACTTCACCTACATAGGCTAAAAAGATCCTGAGTGGATATTTCAAAGTGCTAAGTTCTGTAACTCTCTACTGCTCGAGAACACAAGAGTTTTAAAAGTTTTCGAACTAGAAGAAGGGAAAAACAAAACAAAGGAAAACAAAATCCAACCCCCAGAGCCCCGAGAGGCGAAGTTCCCTGTACACGTTTTCTCTGGCACGCTAACAAAGGCCCTCCCAAACCCCGCCAGTGCGCGCCCCGAGTTCCCGTGCAGCGCGGCCTCCCCGCCCGGCTCGTCACACGGCGCCGCGTCCCGAAGGAAACCGCCCCCCTCCCGCAGCCACCGCAGCCGCGACAGAGTCTCCCCCCGGTGACACCGCACCGGCGCCGCTCTAGCCGGGCCTCCCGAGGACGCCGCTCAGCTCCCGCTAGTTCCCCCCACACATACACCGAAACGCGACAGGAAAAGGGAAGACGACCTCTTAATTAGTTCTTAGGCCACGTTCCGCTCACCGGACGGGCGGCAGGAGCTAGGCTGCTCCCCTCACGGCGCAGCTGGCGGGGATCTCACCGCGAAGCCCACGCCGCCCGCGCCAACCGACACCGCATTCAAACCCCAACATCCGGCCTCACGCCGGAAGCGCGCAGCCAGCCCCACCTCCCCCCGCGCCCCGCCCGCCATCCGTTGCATCGGCACTCGGCCGGCTCCGCGGGAGCAGGCGAGCGATCCCGGCGATCGGGGTTTGACTGGCGGGGCTGAGTTAGTTTACCCTCAGCCCTTGCGAACTGCTTAGTGCAGCGCAGTCTCTTCCGGGAAGGCCGCTCTGGAGCGCGCGGCTGAGGAAGCTCGGGTTTCCTGAGAAATCCACCTTCTTCCTTTCTTTTTCTTCCTTCTCCTTTCTTTTTCTTCCTTCTCCTTTCTTTTTCTTCCTTCTCCTTTCTTTTTCTTCCTCTTTCTTTCTTCCTCTTTCTTTCTTCCTCTTTCTTTCTTCCTCTTCCTTTCTTTTTCCTCCTCTTCCTTTCTTTTTCCTCCTCTTCCTTTCTTTTTCTTCCTTTTCCTTTCTTCCTCTTGTGAGAAACACTCATTCACTGGTAAAATATTAAAAAGGACGAAGTCTTTGAAGCAAAGGCAATAATATTTTTAATTTACAATTCAGCGCTGAATGGGATGCCCTTCTAAAAAAGGCATAACATAGAATAATAGAATTGTAGAATCATTAGGTTGGAAAAGATCACTTAGATCACTGAGTCCAACCATTCCCGTCTGTACCAAACCATGTCCCTGAGCATCTCATCTGCTCATTGTTTAACTACCTCCAGGGATGGTGACTCAACCCCCTCCCTGGGCAGCCTGTTCTACTCCCTGATGACTGTGAAATTTTTTTGTGTTTTGCCCAGCCTTAACCTCCCCTGGCGCAGCTTGAGGCCGTTCCCCCTTGTCCTGCCACTTGGGTCAAGAGCCCAGCTCCCTCCTCTCTACAACCTCCTTTCAGGTAGTTGTAGAGAGCCTTCTCTTCTCCAGGCTCAACAACCCCAGTTCTCTCAGCCGCTCCTCATAAGACTTGTTCTCCAGCCCCTTCACCAGCTTTGTTTCTCTTCTCTGGACATGCTCCAGAGCCTCAACATCCTTGTAGCGAGGGGCCCATTTAACAAAACATCTTACAAAAGCAGTGGGTGTATATACTAGTTTTAGACAAAGAACTGTGTAAATCCTCAATGTTCTTTTTTTTTTTTAGGTTATACAACCATGTCTGGACTCCCTTCAGGTTATCTCCTGACCTACAACAGCTGCATCTTACAAGACAACTAAGCCTATTAATAAATTCTTGCAGCCCTAAGACAAGTTATCTCTTGACTTAGAACAGCTACATCTTACAAGACAGATTTATGTGATGAAATAATTAAGCATACAAACCAGGTGCAGCAAAACTTACCAATTAATTCTCGCCCTTTCTTTCTACCTTTTCCTTTCTTCCTTTTCTGTTTCCTTTTTCATTTGCTTTTTTCTTTTCTTGCTGTCTCTTCCAGCTTGTTCTCAAGGTGCCCACTCTATTGCACTGTAAAGCAACAGCGCTGACCTGTGTTTTTCCTATAGCTGGTGGGAACTTACCGAAAATGCCAATAAATAAAACTCTCTTGAGACTTGTTTTGGAGTTTTAGAAAGCAAGCATACTTTATCAGGAGTGGGCAACATGTGGGAGTGACCTCCATCAATCATGGAAGCTGGACATGAGCCGGCAATGTGCCCAGAAGGCCAACCATATGATGGGCTGCATCAAAAGAAGCGTGGCCAGCAGGCTGAGGGAGGTGATTCTGCCCCTCAATTCCTCTCTTGTGAGACCTCACCTGGAGTACCATGTCCAGTTCTGGAATCCTCAGTGTAAGAAGGATATGGAACTGTTGGAACAGGTCCAGAGGAGGGCTACAAAGATGATTGGAGGGCTGGAGCCTCTCCTATATGAGGACAGGCTGAGAGAGCTAGGCTTGTTTAGCCTGGAGAAGAGAAGGCTCTGAGGACACCATAGAGCAACCTTCCAGTACCCGAAGGGGCTACTGGAAAGCTGGAGAGGGACTGTTCACAAAGGCTTGTGGTGATACGATGAGGGGCAGTGCCTATAAATTGGAGAGGGGAAGGTTTAGACTGGACATGAGGAATTTCTTCACCATGAGAGAGAGTGGTGAGGCACTGGCACAGGTTGCCAAGGGAAGTTGTGGCTGCCCCATCCCTGGATGTGTTCAAGGCCAGGTTGGATGGGCCTTGGGCAGCCTGAATCAGTGGGAGGTGTCCCTGCCCATGGCAGGGGGTTTAGAACTGGATGATCTTTAACGTCCCTTCCAACTCAAAATATTCTATGATTCTGTCTGCCACGAGACAAGAGCTGGTTACAGAATATATTTCCCTCTTACATGCATACGTCTAATTTTTCCCAGAAATGTTATGCATATTCTATTACTTTCGAAGGCCTAATTTTAATGTTATGAAACTTTGCAACAGTCAAAACTTTTGTTATGGAGCTGGTTCCAGCTCTCTACTTAACCTTTCCCTTCAGATTAAGTAAGGATTCCAAACAGAGGTGATTACAGAGGAAGAGACTCTGTTCAGCACAGAGTATACCAAACACAAGACATTATCATATTCAAGAAACAAACAATGTTGGGAAAACACCGTTTTGAAGAAAACAGGGTATCCGAGAGACGTTCTGTGTAACTCTGAAAAAAACTCAACTGCCTAGACGAAACTCAACTGCACTCTAGCCCAAGTCAAAATATTCCACTTTGAGATATTCCACATATTGTATCAGGAAGCGCATTTGGACACAATGATAAATGCTGCAGTGAGCTGGATTTCTTCAGCTAAAGCTGTGTATTTGACGTTTACGTGGATGTTTTTCCGCCTGAATGCAGCTGTAATGGCAGACTGCATCGAGAGGAAGCTGAATCCCATGGGCTTTGGGATCTGGGCAACCTCTCCTTTGTTCTCTGCCTGCCGCAGCTGGGCTGCTGCAGTCCCGAGGCCAAAGTGATGGGATTGCTGAGCAAGTGTCCCCAGTGCAACACCCACCCACCTGCCAGACAGCCTTGGATGCAGATCTGCCCCCTCATTACCACCTACCCAGGTGGGTTTCTCCAATACGTGGGACAGACCTGTATTCCCACCATCACTGATGACTGTCAGACGTGGAGTGTCTGCAGTACCTGACACCCAGATCCAAGTTGTCTCCAGCAGCTTGGTCCCAGACCACTTACCCTGTTTGATAGCTACCCTTACTTGAAGGTTGCAAGTGGCACATACAGGCAGAACAGAGAGCTTAGTCAGGGATGTAGTTAGGACCTGTCTAAGCAAATGTCCTGATTAGCAGCTTGTTTACACACAAGTGGCCTCTGCTATCCCACCGCCTCTATATTTTGCTGTGCTTGTTCATCCCAAAGTACCTTCATTCATCCCACCATTTCCCCATCCATGGCCTTTTCCCTAAAAATCCTATAACGTATTTTGCACAATCATACGAACACCCTAAAATATCCCGTAAGGAATTTGTTCTTTCCTGCAAGACTTGTGAAAATCTTCCTTCTCCATTATCAGTTAGAAAGTTCAGTTGAATCTCCTCAAGATTTTGAATGGTTCCTTTGATTGCCCGTAAGTGTTGTGAGATTTCTGGTCTTCAGTTATTATTATCTGGTCTTGGTTATTATTTGGGCTTCTATATCTGGGGATTAATTATTTCTGTCTGTTGTATAAAACAGATGTTAATCAAATATCCTCAGAATAAAAATATTATTCAACATATCCTTACATTTTCAAGAAGTGTGGAGTATCATTCGCATCTGCATCCTCTCTGTATTGCTGACTATTCTTATACATAAAAGGAAGTGTCACACTGCCAGTGAAAATTATGATATAAATTTCTTTTGTGAGTCAGGGTTTAAACCACAGTCTTCCATATTCTGGATACATGTCCCAAGTAATGGTCTGCTGAATAAAGAAAGGACATAATTATTATTATCATAATACCTCCATCTTTTGTAATATATACCATTATTTCCTTTGCTGTTTGCTGGTTATTTCCAAATACAGAATATTTCAGTCTGGGTTAGCTGATAGTGTTCTGTTAGATTTTTTTAACTATTGTTACCAGTAAGAAAAAGCCCATTTTTTTTTCTCTTTCAGTCTTTATCAGTTATTCATGTAGCCTTACCCAGAAGGGAGAAAAAGATCTAAAGGAAGAATTAACATTTGAATGTATCTGCATGTTTTGTGAGTTTTTTAATGGACTTTTTTCCTTAATGAGGCAACCTCAAGCATTTTTTTATATTTATGAAAAACTCTGACAAGCGATAGCATCCTCCTCTAAACATCTGAAGTATGGCAGACTGTCTAGAAGTCCAAATCACATATGGAGATGCTTTGTCATGGCATAGCTTAAGTTTTTAGGACCCAATGGTGATGACAACATTTCATACTCAGTTGGCATTGTTATATATTAATAAAATCAAAAGAATAACTAATCAGGTCATTATTCTTTAATTGTTTTAGGGAGAAGCCAGCTTATTTAAATTTAAATTTAAATTTAAAATCTTGTTTGAATAATAGACTCTCTTGGTTCCTTTGTTTTCGTGTAACTCTCTGCCAACTACTAGATCACTATTTATCACAAAACACAAGTGTTTCTTTCCTAGTTCTCTCCTGTTTTCTTTTCTGGGCCTTGTTTGAATGTTTTGACATGAAATCACTTCTGACCGTTCTTGGTGTCTTTTGAACTTAAACATACCACCTCTTGGCAGCGGGAATTTGCTGACAAAGCAGCAATTTCAGGTCTCTTGGTACCGAATTGCTCAGATATTAAGCAGGTACGTGAGCAGCAGTGGTTGGGGGTGATATTTCTCCTGCTGTGAGATGGTGTGGTTTCACGCTGCAGAACTCATCATCTGCTGCCTGCATTGCTGTGTTCATTCTAGGATGGGAGCTGAATGTGTCTGTATGAATGCCGTACCACTCTGCGCCATTCCTTGGCCTTTCTGACAGGACATAAACTAAATGGCTTATAATTTTTTTGCCCCAAGCTAAAAGTTTAAATTATGCTTCTATTTTGATACACGTGAATGCTGTGATCTGTGATCAGCACTCTACCGAGGGCAAAGCAATTGCATGAGATCGATGAATCCTGGGGGAGCAATTGTGATATTGGGGTGAAAATTATTACACACATTGCATCTATTATCCTTTCTGAATGTGAAAAAGCACCTAGAATTAAGTTTTTTACATGTGATGACCATATGTAGCTATGTTTTTGTACTTACTTGTTTCTTGAGATTTTTAGGCTAACTGAAAAACAACTTGGAAAGTTTTTCCTTTTTTATCCTGTAAATAAGAAGGAGGAAAGCTTCCACTTATCATCTCCAATCTAAATGAATAAAGTATAGCCTGTAGGTGTAAATGTTCTGTTTTGCCTGAGTAGTTTATGTTTTGTTTTATGTTTGAAATTTATATTTAAATGTCAGCAATGTCTGCCTTGCAGACAGTATTTTGTAGGATCCTTAAATGCAGATTTCGGGTGATGTTGATGATACTTCATGAAGTATTTGATTAAGATGCAAACAGTCAGTCACAATTTCTTTTCAAAGACTACGATCCATCCTGTTTTTTAGACAGAATGTTGTTAGGTTTTAAAGAAAACCAGTCTTCATCTTCAGCACTTTGAATTTGTTTATGTAAAGAAATCACAGAATCACAGAATGACCCAATAATTTTTACAGATACAGGGATCAAGCTTTATACACCAAAAAGGAAGCTGCTGTGACAGAAGTAAATTGTAGTGGGTTTTGAGTTTTGTTGGGCTCTTTTTTTGTTTGTTTTGCCTTTTTTTTCCTTTTTTTTTTTTTTAAATACACATGATTTTAAAGACCTTTGGGTTTAACTGTGATGCTAATTTTGGCTTCCCAGACGATGGTAGATCATCCTTCGGTGCACCCTGGAAAACCTTAGTTTTCATCAGACCCAGGCAAGACAGAAACAGTTCCACTCCTTTGTGAAACCCAGCTCCAAGATCCAGAATGCTTGTTGCAGTTTCTTGGTTTGTAACACTTTGTATATCTTCAAAAGATTAAGATGCTAATTTCACCGTGGAAGATTAGTCCTGGAGTCTAACAAAAGCAGAAGAAAAATGGTGATGGCTTCAGTGAACTCTCTGCTGATATACTGCACTTAAGTAAAAAGCAGGAAGGTATTGGGGAGTTATGATATCTAAATTTTGTTTGCTGCAATAAGGAAGGAGTCAGGGACGGAAGGGCCTATGCAGTGTTCTCATTAAGTTTATGGATCAATATAAGGAAAATACACCAGCCAAGGAAGCATTATCCACTGATGACAGAAGAGTATGTGTTTTGATTTTTTTCTACTTGATACTGATGATTTCTTTTGTATTTACAGAGAAAGGAAATTATTTGATGTTAATTCTCCATTATTGATTTTCAAGTGCTGAGATGAGGTTAAATTCTCAGCTCCAAAATGGCTGGACAACCTCAAATCTTGATAATTTTAATGATTATGATATATTCTTCACTTGAATTCAGCTATGCTGCCCTTATGTAAGCGTCCTGTGTTCAATTTACTATCCTCCTGTTCTGCTGAGGAAGACCTTCTCTGGAGAAGGCGAGTAAGTTTTGTTGAAAAGTTTTCGCATAAGTGTTAACTCATTGCAGAAATTCAGAGCTGAAACTCACTACCACAATCCATGATTATCCAGACTTCTCACATTCTGCAAATTGCCTGAGATCTGAAAATTGTCTAGACAAAGGATTAAAAATAGCAGGAGATTATTTAGTTCCTTAAACACATTCTTTTATTGGATCACTATCAAGGGAGTACAGCCTTTATTATTTTCAAATATGCAAATAGTTGCAAATAAAGAATTTTATTATAAAATTAATAGCTTTTAAACCAGAAGCATGGAAAATTATTCCTATTAAAAATCTATTCTTTGGCTTAGGGTTTTTTCCTTCCTCTAAGGTATAAGTGTAATAGGAAAAGGTTCTAGTATACAGCTATAGGACCACAGTATTAGAACTGTGCACTGGGGACCAGCTCTGAGGTATAATTTAAAAAGCAAACAGAAAAGTGCCAGTGCCCGACCTTGATCTTTTAAATATATTAATAAAGGTGTGTTTCTTACCACTCCGCTGCATCACTTATGATGAAAAATACAGTGCTATATTTAAATTCTGCATTTATTGTGTTGATCTACATCTTATTTATGAACAGTCAGAAGAGAAGTGAACTCTTACTCATGTCAAACTACATATCAAATGAGTCATACCAAATTATTAGGTGCTGTAGAGGGTGTAATGTACCCTAAATGACTGATCTCTTGCTAGCCTGCAGTTGAGTGAGATATGAGGACCTGAAGTCATCCCTTATCTGCAACACTCGTAAACTGGAAAAGAAGAACTCTTTTTTGGCTATTTTTTATTTTGGTAATCATGTCTGAGAGATAAGTATCCTGTGAGATTCCAGCAGTTTTTAACTATTTAACTACTGAATCACTCTCATTTGTCCAGAAAATTATTTCAAGATGTTCTGTTTATTCACAGGTGTGACAAAGACGGTATGTAGAATACTACTTTGTCCTGGAAGCAGTATAATGGCTTTGGACAATGAGTGCTAGTAGCTAAGAACTCCTTCAATCCAGTGAATTTTCATTAGTACTCTTGTCAAAGGACGATAGGTTTGAGTGGGAGAGGGCTTTTCTGTATAAATTCTGTGAATCAACTGTGGTTGATTAAAACCAGTAGAGGGTAAGTTACCTTCTTTATTGACATGTACTTCCTATACTGCTTTTAGGAGAGCACTCTGTCTGCCAAGTTTACTCACTCAAAATGATCTTTGGTTAATTTCGCCAGTGAATGCTTTCAACATTCAAATTTTAGCTCAGTTCACTATAGTGCTAATCCTTCGCTTGGTGTCCCAGGTGTTACAGCTGTGCAGGGAGTGTGATAAGGTGGTGATAGTCTGAGCAAACTAGAGTCAAACACCTATCATCCTGCTTATGGAATGATGTTTATTTATGTCAGTAATTGTCATTTTTCTCGTAGCTGTACAGTTCACAGTTTATTGATAGCTTTCCAAATTATTAATTGGGAAGCATTGTTTGCTTGACTTTATGTAGAATGGGACAGTATTTGGGACCTTTTTGTTGCCCTGTCATGAAAAGTCTGGAGATGAATACTGTGTCTCCTTCCTGAGGTTCACCGTATTGCTTGAACAGTATTGTTGTAAAAATAGAAATAAAAATTAACTTTATTTGATGTCCGCGCTCCCTCAAAGCCCCCTAACCTTTACACTGTTAAAACTGTCTTTAGTTCCTTTGATTCCGATCACTATGGACTTAATTTTCCTTTCATTGATCCTAAATAAACATGTGGGAGCCTGGTGTGTACTACTTTCCAGAGCTCTCAAACTTTGTAAGCAGTTACATTTTAGTTGTTATATAAGCAAGAATATCCAAAATAACTTCATCTGGATTAAATGCTTTTGACAAATGATAGTTATTGCCTTGGGGGCTTTATCTGGGTCTTTTGATATGGAATAAGGTAGCTCACTAGGGAGCAGCAGTGCGGATGTCTTCGTGCCATGCTGCCGCTTCACTCATGGGGGCTGAGTAGACAGATCATCTTCTGAAGTCAGTTTTTATATTGTCTCAGCAGGCTACAAAACAAGGTGTTGGATGCAGTGATACGGCTTCCTCCTCTAAGTTATAAAAAGGGAAAATACCATTTCATTTCACATGTCATTACAGAATACCAGTCACTACCAGTCCGGTGTTGATCTAAGCCAAAGACGTCCAAGGAGAGTAACTCAGCTTCTTTCATCCCGGTTCTCTGTGGGACCACCCTGACTCAAGCGCCTGGGATTCTTTTCCGCATTCTGGCACTGGCCAAAATGCATCATTTACCCCTGTCTCAGCTTCCCAAGTTGTAGTGTATGAAAAGTCATGTTTACTTTCTTTGCAAGATACTTTGCATACTGTTCTTGGAAGAGATGTGGACATTACTACCTTTTGATTTTCCTAAGATTATAATTTATATGCCTAAGCATAGGCTTTAAAAATTATTTACATCAATACTATAAAAATTCTAAAAGAGTTTCATATATCAATCAATTGGATTGCTGTTGTTATCTGTTGTTTCTTCAAGTGTAAAATATTAAAATCAAAGCTTGGAATCGAGTTCCCTACTGAAGCAGTTGCCAGTGAAAATTACAGAAAATCACCACTAGATGGAGTAAATTATTTTCTAAATTATTCTTCATTGCTCTGGATCTAATAGAGTTGCAAAATGATTATGATCACTGAGTTGCTAAGTGGAATATGATAATTTAAGTAGCTCACCTGTATCTTGTTGTAATTGCATTATCTGTTCTTTACGCTTTACAATTGTATGATTTTTTACCTCATCTAAAAATATTTTTTCATACTTTCATGTTAAAACAAATATTTTAATAGAATTATTTATCAGACTTGCAGCATCCTGTATCAATGCTCACATTCTCCATGCAGGTCTCTGAGTTATTATGATTCTCTTCAATCCTGTCATTTCAAAAAGGTAAGTTAAATTCTAGTGGTTTCATCCTTTTTAGTAATTATAAATCGATAAATATGGTGAATTGCCAGACTTACAATTTTTAGCTTATATTTAAATCAAAATACTGCTATGCACTGTTCTGAACAGCAACTTGGAAATCATCAACAATCATGAAATCCCAGCTGTTAGACGTAAGCTACGCTAAATTTACAAGCACAAAGATCCTTCTGTTGGGATAAACTTCACCTTAGACCAGGATTTTATTAATTCCCAGTGTCATCTAAGTGGAATTCTAATATTTTTTTTTCATGATGCATTACTTAGACTAGTCTAGCTTCTTTATTTGAAGACAGCTAGCCAACCAAAGAATTAATTCTTTTTTATTCCATAAAATATAACTTGTTTTCACCGAAGAGTTTTTTAGATGTGCCAGCTTTCTTCCCATGGGCCATTACTAGCCTGTCATTTCTGAAGTGCAGAATATACAACCATTCTCAACTTCTTCATTTTCTGAGATTTTTGCTCTGCAAAACCGACCCTCTGTCATTGTCTTTTTTACAAAAAAAAAAACAAAAAAGGGAGAAAAGACCTCCCTTCAACAGCATTGCTCTTCTTGGACTACATGTAACAGGCAGATTTTTAGTAATTTGTTGAAGAAAAACACTTCATTTCTGGCAAAACAAGCAGATAGCAGTACTCTTTCTCTATTCTCTACTCTTTCACTATTTACTGAATATAATAACTTGTTCCCAACTTTTACCAGACCTGGATCTCTTCAAACAGAGCTCTTAACTTACTTTGTTTCTTCTGTTAATAATAAGAAAAAAGTAATTAAAAGAAAAATCTCTGACGCTTAATGTTTCTTTTACTGGGCAAATTAGTTAATGACTTCAGGGTATTGATTTACCCCATTTAATATTCATTTATACTAAAAAAGGAATTACTAATCTGAAAACAGAAGATAACAATTTTGGGTATGTATACTACATAGTGACCCCCCCCCCAAACAGAAAGATATATATTGTTTAATTAATATAGGAAAAACAATGAGAAAAGTATAACTAAAATCTGTTGTTGTCTGTAACTATACAAAATCATAACTGTTTAAAGAAAGCAGATGACTTGCATCTTTTTTTAAACTATCCTCGATGCTGAAAAGAAATTAAGAGATCTATGTGAATCCATTGCTTGCTTGCTTTTTGTCACCTTGTGTTTAGTGAAAAATGTAAACAAAATTGATGATGAAGAAAAGAAAACCAGATTTTTTTTGAGCTAAAAGCCTGTGCTTTATTGTATATCTAAAACCTGAGCCCTGTTATTCCTGAATAACATTACTTTAGAACTAAAACTTTCAAATTCAAGGTTATCCATAGGCAGCTTTTTCTATTCAGTTTGATGAAAGCCAGACTGAGAATTTATCTACGTTCTGCTAATTATTTTTGGTTAAATGTTGTCCAAAGCGCAATTATTTTGTGGAATAAATTCATGTCGTTTTTATCAACTATTGCTGTTGGGCCATAGGTTCAAAAATACACAGTACAATTATTTTCATACATAATGATGTAGCTTAGACTTTATAGTAGTTTGTGGTGTCTTTTCACATCCAAAAAAGTAAATTGGTTTGTGCAATAATTGTATTGAATAAAGGTCACTTGCTAACAAGTGAATGCATTAGAATAAGCAATTTATATATAAGCTTAATTTTGTAAAGTTTACAAAGATTATATTTAAACCATATGTAGGCTCAGAGTCAGCTATCCTGTATATCTTGTGATATAGTCATCTCTTGGAATAGTTCATTTCACTGTCCAATTAATTTCAGAGTTATACTCTATGGATTTGACGTGTTTGCTTTATGCATTCATATCTTTTATCAAGAACTTTAATGGCTTACTAACCCCCTCCTACGAATAATTCTTTATTCCTTTGAAAAACTGGAAGGATGTGGCAGAATAGAAGCAAGAAGAGCTTTTACACCTCCTCTTGTCAGTCTGAATGATTCACTAGTCATGGTAGGCTGTATGCTCTATATCAATACAATTAAATAATCAGTACCTGTAAGTTAAATCACTTCTCACACCCACTAGTAAAAATATGACAATAAAGCTATTCCCATTATAGTTGTCTTTTTTCACTGAAAGCAATTACATATAGTTTAGAGACTACAGTTACAAGACATAAAAAGATACCAAAAACTTTTTCTCTGTAGGTAATAAACTAAACAGAAGAAAAGATACGTTTCTGTAGAAGTACAGTATGTAATTTTTCCAGGGACAAGACATTGAGAGATGATGAAGTCTCTTTTGTTTATTTAATTGTAGCCTCTGTAAATATCATTAGGGTCCTAAGCAAACAGTATTTTTCACTTGAGAATTAATTGCATGATATGATAGTTAGGGAATGAACATATAAAGTATGATTTTGAAAAGTGAAGCACTGGTTTAACACTTGAACTCATTCAGTAGGAAGGTACTTAGTCTTGCTGTGAGTTGTGTGGCTAGATCTTCTAATTGGGTCTAGTCAGCTCAAAATCTCTCCTAATTCCATGTAAAGCCTATGGTCTCTGTATTAGATTTCCATTAGAAAAACAAGTGGCAACAAAATATTTTGCTCTTTGTTGACAGTGTTCTTTATGTTTAATTTTATCACTACAAGCCTTTGTAAACAGTCCCTCCGCAGTTTTTTTGTAGCCCCTTCAGGTACTGGAAGGTTGCTATAAGTTCTCCCCAGAGCCTTCTCTTCTCGAGGCTGAACAACCCCATCTCTCTCAGCCTGTCCTCATGTGGGAGGTGCTCCAACCCTCTGATCATCCTGGTAGCCCTCCTCTGGACCTATTCCAACAGTTCCATATCCTTCTTATGCTGAGGATTCCAGAGCTGGACGCGATACTCCAGGTAGGGTCTCACAAGAGAGGAATAAAGGGGCAGAATCACCTCCCTCGACTTGTGAATAGTGAAGACATATTGTGCATTCTAAAATGTGTGTTCTAAATTTCTCACTATTTCTTTAAGGCACTGTTAAAATCAAATTAAGAAACCAGTGAGCTGGACTTTTCATGGTGCCTGGATATGGTTCAGAATAGATTAATGAAGACGCAAGTTCAGAGATACTAATTCTCATTAATCATAATGATGTTTTTTACACTACAGTTACCATACTGGTTATAACTTTGGTTTAGATAAAGAACACTGTCAACAAATCCACTACATTGTAAAATAAAGGTAACTTGCTTAAGTTTCATAGCTAAATGCCAAATCAAGTTTATTTTCAAACTTCAGTACATAAAGTCTGCAGTTTGTTTCACTGCAAGCCAACAAAATAAGTCTGTCAAGACGCATTCCTCAAAATTTCTCGCTCTGTCCTGTAACGTCTTTATATAATACTTTCCCTGCCAGAAGAACTTTAATATGACTTCTTGTTGAGATAGAAACTCATCTGCCTTTTAATTAGACATTTATGCTCCTTCTAAATTGGGCAAAAGGACAGGAAGTCTAAAAGGCCAAAATTGAATTATTTATTCTAAAGAAGAATAAAAATCTTTTCTCATAGTAAAAACGTAGAGTTCTGGAGTGACGGAGGTATATACAAGAATTTACAAGGCAAAATGAAACATTCCTGCACAACAATGCCTTGGGGTGCTTGTTTTCTAGCCTTTTTTCATTGATGGCTAAGTTTTCATTATCCTTCTTCCATTATAATCATAGAATCATAGAATAGTTAGGGTTGTAAGAGATCTTAAAGATCATCTAGTCGCAACTCCCCTGCTGTAGACAGGGACATCCCACTAAACCAGGCTGCCCAAGGCCCATCCAACCTGGCCATGAACACCTCCAGGGATGGGGCAGCCACAGCTTCCCTGGGCAACCTGTGCCAGTGTCTCACTACTCTCATGGTGAAGAAATTCTTCCTAATGTTCAGTCTAAATCTGCCCCTCTCCAATTTATACCCATCCCCCCTCATCCTACCCCCACAAGCCTTTGTGAATAGCCCCTCTCCAGCTTTCCTGTAGCCCCTTCAGGTACTGGAAGGTCGCTATAAGATCTCCTCTGAGCCTTCTCTTCCTGAGGCTGAACAACCCCAACTCTCTCAGCCTATCTTGGTATGGAGGGTGCTCCAGCCCTCTGATCATCTTCGTGGCCCTCCTCTGGACTCGTTCCAACAGTTCCATATCTTTCTTACATTGAGAATTCCAGAGGTGGACACAGTATTCCAGATGAGGTCTCACAAGAGAGGAATAGAGGGGCAGAATCCCCTCCCTCGCCCTGCTGGCCACTCTGCTTTTGATGCAGCCCAGGACACAGTTGGCCTTCTGAGCTGTGAGCGCACACTGCCGGCTCGTGTCAAGCATTGGTAGAGTCATAGGAAAGAGATTGGCCACAATGGTGGCTTTTGGGACGGAGAGCATTATTAGTATTGATACATTATGTGAGATGGTACTTTGACTGCAGGAAGCTTTTATTTTTAATTATTTTTGGCTAGACAGCTAAGGCGACAGCAAAAGTTAGTGCTGGTACTTTTATTACAGGATTCATGGCTGATCTTGGTTGTCTAGGCAGAGTTAACATACCTGATAGATTATTGTTGGAGGATGCCTGTGAACTAGTCAGGTAGTGCAGCACTGGTCACTCCAAGACTGCAAAATGCTTCCCTGCCCCCTCACATTTTCTGCAACACAGCTCTGTTTCCTGAGCCAACTACCTTGCATCCATAATGTCTTATGAGACTCTTTTAAGGGCCAAACCATTCAAATGCACACTCAAGTCTTCAGCGTGCCCTCGAGGCCTTCCTAAACCCTTGAGGCCTTCCTAAACCCTTGAGGCCTTCCTAAACCCTTGAGGTCCCGTGGCATACCTTGCAAATACAGGTACGCTGAAGTGGCCCTTGTTCCTCTGCAAGGGCACCTACAGTGCTTTGTAGAAGAAGTTGGTGCCAGGATGGTAGAATGGAATGGACAGGAATGAAAATGCTGAGAATTTCTGTTATGTCTATCACAAAAGATACCTGGTGGTATTTCAAAGTTTTCTCTGCTGAGTTTCTCACCCGTGCTGCCAGACCGGCAGCAATATTCACGAGTTTTATGTCATCTGCTGTGCACTGACCATACTAAGTGGAATAAAAGGTCTTGTGATGAGCAGACTCATGGGAAAGTGAGGAATGGCCTGGGATGCTGCAGAGGAGTCTATTCCCACAGCTGAAAGCTGCTCCTGACTTTTTCTTCTCCTTTTGTGTGTATGTGGAGAAAAGTGCTTTTCCCAAAATTGATACCGATGACAAGGCTACCCTTTGGCACATCCTGGGAGAAGGCAGGAAAAAGGCATCTGCTCAGTTCATCAGATATTACTTTGCAGAGTAATATACTTGAAACCTGCAATTAATCCGGACTAATAAAGCCTATTGTGATTGGATAGGGACGTTAGGTATGACGAATTGTTAAAACAGGTTATTTAGAAATAGTGGCAAGATTTGCTGGAGTGGAGGCTCCAGAGGCTTAGGACAGGAGGCATGCTGCCTTTTGAAGCCACAGGCTGGAGCAGGATATGAGTTGCACCTCTGGTGATCTATTCAGGTCATGCATGTGAAAGTTTGGCAGCCCCAAGTCCAGGCCTGGGCATACATTTTTCTTTCATTTGTTACAATACCACATTGTGCATTGATGTGGTGCATCCCCCCAGCAGGGGTGTTACAGCTGTGGCAACATGGGTATTCCAGGGAAAAACACAGAGCAGGCAAGATAACGGATGGTAATTAGTGAATTTTGTGAGTGCGGTATTACGAGCTGGTCAAGTGGCAGCGAGTATCTCTTTCCTTTATGTGGGCATAAAGGTCCACATAAAGATCTCTGTAATGTTCCATTTCTTGAAGTGGCTTAAATTGAACTTTGGTCTTGGGACAGGTTTTGAAGTGTGTGTCGTGATTTTTCCAGTATTAGGTGTAAGCCACATTTACATCAGTATGTGACTCATATCAATAATTAGATTGTTACTCACACAGCTTAGTGAGCGCTCTGCTTATAATATTTAAGTCAACTATTTCCTTTCTGAGACAGAAAAAGTACTGTGAATAATCCTGCTATGCAGTTTCTGATTCCGTTGTGTAGGTCTTTGAAGTAATTCTTCTGATTTAATTATATATCGGGTATTTCTCCTGATGCTTGCCAAAACTCAAAGCATGTCCTTGTATATTTGAGCCATATTTTGTATGTATATCTTTCCTTTTCATTTATTCAACGGTTAATATAAGCCAGAGGATAAAAATTAAGTTTTTAGCTCAAGTGCTGACTGATTAGTTTTCCAAAAGAAAGACATCAGCGGTATTATATATGATTTTAAGATGCACAACACTGGTGATATTTATGAACACATGGTAGGTGTGCATAAATGAGTATGTTTGCGTGCATGTAAAGTGGCATTTTATTGAAGGATCTGAGGTGGGTTGTCATGGAGATTAAAAGCATTGAAATGTTATTCACTGGTATTAGTTTTGTTTGCTGGGCATAAGGATATTCATTGTGCTACTTTGAAACTTTTAATTCTAAAAACAATTACTTTTTACCTGTATTGCAAAGGCCATTCTAGGAGGTTAAGTAAATAAGGTCCTGATGAGTACATTCAAACTAAGGAAAATAAACTTTGATCTGTGTTTGATCAAAATTAAAGTTTTAATTTCTAAACCATTAAGATGCTTGTCTTTTAACTGTGTAGTGTTTCAGGCTATTTATAAGGTGGCAGAAAATTGTCAACTTCCCCAAACCTGCCTACCCCTTACCAAGAAAAAATAAAGTTCTAGTCACTGGTAAATGAAAAGATTTTCTTGAGATGGAGATGATATAGAAATGAAAAGCATGAAATACATCTTGCTAGCATTTTCTTTTGCAGTTTTATATACCTTTCTCTGTATTAAAAGCATGGAATTTTCTGGTGCTTTTTCCTCAAGTAATTAGCATAAAAACTTATATACAAGTTTACCTTTGAAGAACATTGTTTTCTGCATGAGATCATTGATGTGCTGCAGTTAGTATGGTTGTTTTTTAACCAATAAATCAATGAAAATGCTGCAACAAATGCTACATACATACACAACATCACACACACATTGAATGAGTAATACAGTTTTCATAACAGACTTGAAGTGATGATTATTAACTAGAATTATATATATTTATATTTAAACTGACACTACAGAATTCTTTTGAGTCTTGACAGATATGTGGAATATTTAAATGGAGTAATTGTAGTTACCAGACCTCCTGGGATTAACCTGATGGAAAGAAAGTGACATTTTGCAAAGAGAAGAATGAATTTATAATGTGGAAAAAAGCTAAAAATGGGGTTATGGTGTGCTTGTTTATAACCATTCAGGAGGAAAATATGTTTACATCGAGTCACTAACGTTGTAGCGATATACTTGACTTGCACTTAATTATAGACAGGCTTTGAATATAACTTATTGAGTTCTGTGTTTCCTGAAATGGAACAAACCGTACTGACAGGCAACTTTCCAGTTATTTTATTTTGCTACATTTGTGTTTAGGAGTTGGTTCTGTGCAATTTATATTTTCATCGGGAATAGCTCTACTAAATTCAACATGGTCTATACCAACATAGAAAGATTGCATCGAAAAGTGAACAAAACCAACCTCTCCTATTGTGACACAAATGACTTGTGGATAAATCACACCCTTTCACTTATAAGAGGGGACCTATCCTCTCAGGCATACTCAGATTTTCAATTAGAGTAGTTTCTTCAATGACAAACGCTGCCTGCTGAGCTCTCCTGTACTGGAATTGAGTATAAGCACAGAATCATCACATAATTTAGGTTGGAAGAGACCTTTTGAGGTCATCTGACACCACTCAAAGCAAGACTCCCTTAAATAGGTACGTTGCCTGATTGAGTTTGAGCGGTGGTGATACCACGATTTCTGTGGGAAACCTGTTCCACTGTTTCACTCTGGTGAAAATACTTTTCATAACATTTAATTGGGATTTCCCATGTTGCAATTTGTATCCACCACCCCTCATCTTATCATTATGCATGCTAAGAGGAGTTTGGCTCTGTTCTTCCATACCTTCCTAGGAGGTAGTTGAAGACAGCTATAAGATTGATGAGATCTCCCTTTTTCTTAGTCTTCTTAAGACTGAACAAACCCACTTCTTTCAGTTCCTTCTCGTACACCGTGTGGCCCAGCGTGTAGCTGGTTCAGATAGCCAGTGTCCATGGGGATTGTGGTTGATTGCTAAGAGCAAAACTAGAAAAATTCAGGACAAAGTGGAAAGAAATTGATTCAGAAGAAGGAGGTGACTAAGTAAGAGAGACATCAACTGTTCATCTAAGGGCTTGCGAAGACATTAATGTCAGGCGTATGTCTAATACAACAGATTCCATCCATAAGCTGGAAAGGAAAACTAAGCCATAAGAACCTAATAAATTACAGTTTAAGAGAAACCTTACTTTCATGGATATTGGAGTGATCTTAAATCATGTCCTGACTATGTACTAAGATATTTACAGAATAAATAAAAGTGAGGCAAGGTGTATGATGACTATATCTTCCTACATTGTAGAATTTTCTTTTCATCACAACTTTTACATTATGTATAACAAATATAATGCATTTTCTATTAATATAACATATTTATCATACTATCTCACCGTCCTTCAATCAGTCAGGACACCATAGTAATTTTCTTCTCCTAAAAGCTCCAGGCTAAGCAATTCATAATGCATGACTAAGATAAGGTGAAACTCACATGTGACCC
Organism: Cuculus canorus; assembly: GCF_017976375.1. Classification (NCBI taxonomy): domain Eukaryota; kingdom Metazoa; phylum Chordata; class Aves; order Cuculiformes; family Cuculidae; genus Cuculus; species Cuculus canorus. The sequence continues at coordinate 63,384,632 of NC_071405.1, read as the reverse complement.
TCCTTCTCTTTCTGTACGTGCCAATTAACATCTAAAATTTCTGGGTTTTGCAGCAGAAGTTTCTCCTGTTTTTCTCTCAGCACAGTCTTTGCTGAGAGCTGCACTTGCGCAGATATAGTATCCACTGCTATGCTCTTTGATCTCATTTCCCTCTTGCCCAGGCAGCAAAAGAGAATTGAAGAAAGTAGATCTGCGCTATGAATTGCTGCAATGGACCACACAACTTGTTAATTGCATATAAACATTTATTCGCAAAACATTTGGCCAAGTATTTATTGAAGGTAATTACATGCAATTCCAGTTACAGAATTATTACCCCTTCCCTGAGAAGTAATGATGGTAAAAGAACAATAAGTAAAGAAAGAAACCCAACCAAAATGCAAAGTCCCGTTTGAACTATTTTATTCCACCCTTCTACTATCTTCTGTCTTCATCAGGGTAGTGTCAGCACCTTGTAGTTCTACATTAAGCAAAGGGTATAATGAGTGGTTAATTCTCTTTCTTAGCTTTTCCTCAAGGGGAGAATCAAATGTGCACTCCTACGTCCTGTTTTGGGAGAGTTTTAGTTCTTAATTTTTTTAGGAGATTTATGCAGAAGGTGCCTTAGCTGCAGAAAGTTGTCAGAATGAAGGACTCAGGGGACAGAGAATTACAGAGCAGAACATTATTATGTATCCTAGTAACTATTCTTTTATTCCTGTCTCAGCCTATACAACCAGAATGGGACAGAAGGAGGAATAAAGGCCTATTTCCCTTAGTTCCTGAATCTGCATGTGATTCTACAAAGTGGTGCAGGCAGTGAAATGTTTAACTGTTGGGAGCTCTGCTGGACAGTGGGATCTTCTCAGATGTGTGGAGGAAGGTCAGTAGTGTCATCCCACTCGCAAGCTGTCTCTGGGGATTTCTTTCCAGGAGCTACACACAGTAGAGCCAAGTCACTTTGGAAGAGGGACTGTGGCACAGGTCTTTGCTATTTGAGAAGAATATTCTACCTACTAAACCAGGGGTGAGAGGTGTGTTTCCGAGTTCCTCTTGTTTGAGGCCACTTTCACAGATATTCATTCCTCATTGGAGATGAGAATCATAGAATCACAGAATCATAGAATCATAGAATCACCAGGTTGGAAAGGACCCACAGGATCATCGAGTCCAACCATTCCCAACACTCCCTAAACCATATCCCTAGGCACTTCATCCACCCGTTCCTTAAACCCCTCCAGGGAAGGTGACTCCACTACCTCCCTGGGCAGCTGTTCCAGTGCCCGATGACTCTTTCCGTGAAAAATTTTTTTTTGATATCCAGCCTGACCCTCCCCTGGCGGAGCTTGAGGCCACTCCCCCTTGTCCTGTCCTCTGTCACTTGGGAGAAGAGCCCAGCTCCCTCCTCTCCACAACCTCCTTTCAGGTAGTTGTAGAGAGTAATATGGGAGTCAAAGTGTTGAAGGCTGTGTGTAGTTCTGTAAAGTGTCTGACTGCACAGCGCCTGTATCTTAGAGAAGTTTTAATAAGATTTATGTCTTTTTTCCTTTTCTGTATTCTATCTTTTTCTGTATTTTTGTCTTTTGGATTGTCACTGTGAAGGAAAGGTAACATTGTATCAAAATGAAATAAAATCTGTAGATAAAAGCTAAAAGATGTCTCCTTTTCCTCGCTTTGTTCCTTCATATTTTTGCTGAATATTAGGAGAATAAAAAGACAAGGAAGAGAGGGAAATATTTGCCTAATATGAAAGAGAGAGTTACAAAATGAGCATTCAATTTCAAGAGAATGCCAGGGAACAACAGTACCTTATACTGCACTCTGAAAAATTGTAAAAAGTACAAAGGTTCGTAACATATTGTAAAGAAAATTCTTCAGAAATTGCTCTGTTATCTTGGAGGTAACAGACACACCATATGCTGTGTCTAGCAGTTGCTATGGCAACTACTTTTAAAATTTAAGCATGGGGAAACTATTGCCTAAAATCTCCATGACTTGGGGCCAAATCTTGCATGATGCTGAGCACCAAGGGGGAGTAAAAAAGGACATAAAAGAAACCTTAAAATACCTTTCTCGTTAGCTTTTGAAATTTTATTTTGAAATACTTATTTTTTTTCAGGAGACTGCAAACCCTGGACTCCTGAGAACACAGAAAAAGAGATGAATGAGATGATTGCAATATCTTAAATTTAATATTGTGTAAATTATTTGCAACGAAAACCAGGAAAAACCTACTTGTTCATAGAGACGTTTTACATAAAAATTGTGATATTTATCTGAATGTCATATTTTTGTTACTATTTTATGTGCTTGACAGTTAGTCAAGAATAGTAAAGGAAGTTTCTTAAAGGAATCTCACAGGAAGATTAATAATCTGCCAGTATTTATTAAAAATTAGCCCATGCAGGTTTGTTTTCTGTGGAAAAATATTTTCAAGCTTTGAATAATGTTTGCACTATCCCACCAGCAGTCTGCATAATGCGCTTCTGAGGCAAAAGAGACTTAAAATATCAAATAAGGATGCTTCTAAGCATCAGTGAAAAATTAGTGCAAATAAAATTAAGATTCTGTTCATCTTCACCTAGAAAGACCATGGTACAATGAATGCTGTTACCAACAAGCAGGGCACCTCAGTGACTAGATTTCTGTGATCAAGCTGCATCATAAATTCTGTCTCACCCACGTGCCTTCTGCAGTGCTTCCTAGAGGAGTCTGCAAAGGTGGGACACAATTTAGCCAGAATACAATGGTCGTGTACTGTAGCTCTTAAGAAAACTATCCATACGAATTGCATAATTAGTCAGGAGTCATGGCCTGGAGTCATTCTGTAATGATCTGATGCAAAGCCACTGAAATTGGTGGGATTGTCTCTATAGAAGTCCCCAGCCCTTGTTTGAGGCACCACCTATGCTGCTAACCTTATACTGATACATATCCAATTAATCATTACCAAAAATGTCTCATATTGTGAGCACACATCATGTAACACTGGCTATTTGAAAGTACTTTTTTTAAAAAAAATCATATTAAAAATCCTAGATTACATGAGAATCTTGAAAGAAAGTTTAGTTGGTCTCAAGGGAATTTGTCTCATGCTGTCACACAGGAGCGAGAACTTTCTGTAAGTTCCCCCTCCAAAATAATGTATGCTGAGAGCTGTTATCCTGTGATTCTACCTCTTATAAGCTGCCACAAAATCCACCAGAGAAAGAGTTTCAACTTCAGACCTAGTGTAGGCACAGTCCACTCAGGACTCTTGGAATGAATTCAACTATTTACATTGTAAAGAAAAATGTTTTAACATTCAACTACATGGATAATTATTCTGTCTTCCTCGTTTTGTCTGCTTCTCATTAATAAATGCACCTTATTTTAATTTCTTGCAAAATACTGTGATGGAGAGCAGCAATACTGACTTGCAAGTAATGTGACATTGACTAGATTATGAAAATGGCAAATACATTTCTTATCTGAGAAATTATTAATATGTAGTGATCTGAAATTAGTAGCAGGGGTTGGAAGAAAGTGAGGAAAAGGCTTCTGGTTTTGGCCACCAATCCTGTTTAAGTTTTGGGCAGGGAATTGTAGAGGGATCAGGACAGCACTGAAGGAGCTTTGATTTAGTGTGGTAGAACTAGCTGTTAAAATCATAGCTGGTATCTGGACCTACTATTAAAAAGGGTTTTAGCAAATTTTGTTCTCTGCTGCTACCTTCTATCTGGGGAAATGGTGACCATTTCTTGATCACATTGTGACATGTGACAAAGCATAGATTCTGTATGACAACCGATGACATTCTGCACTGTATCTGGACTGCTCTGAATCACCAAAACACTTCCACAGACCAAAGCTGCATAAAAAGGTTACGGTCACTGTTTGGTGGTTGGCAAGTAGCGTCATCCACTACAAGTTCTTGAATCCTGGTGAAATCATCATAACAAAGAAGTATCACCTAGAACTTGACAAAATGTTCCAAGAACCACAATGTTAACATCCAACACTGATCAATCGAAAAGGACCAATTCTCCATCACAATGCCTTCTGCACGTCTTGCAAAAGACTCTGCAGAGGCTGCATGAACTGGCCTATGAAACTCTACCTCACCTAACCTCCTCACCGGATCTCTCTCCCACAGATTACCACATTTTCAAGCATCTTGACAACTTCCTGCAAGATAAGGCTTTCCACAATCAAGCAGCAACTCAAAACACCTTTGAAGAATTCATCAGTTCCAGGACTCCAGAATTCTACACTAGCAGAATAAATCGACTTCTTTCTTGTTGACAGGAATATATAGATTATAATGCTTCTTATTTTGAGTAATAAATTTTATTCTAAGCTGAGATATACTGCTTTAAAGTTGATGGTTAAAACCAGCAATTATTTTTGCACCAGCCTAGTAGAAATGTCTAATATTTTCTTGGCAGTACATTTCTGAACAGGATATACATCATTTTGCTACAGATCTGACAATTCTGGATGCCACATTAAGGTATTTGCTTGCAAAAACCGACCTGCTGCTGAGTGTACGTTAAGGCACTGATGTTCACAGTATAGCTGATAGCTGGTGGAAATGAAATAATCTGTATTGACACATTTGGAAGTTTCACATCTTTTTCCACTTAACATGCTAACGTGATAATTGCTAGACTGATGATTTTTCCAGTGACACGTCTCCTTTTGTCAATATTTAGACCTGTGTATAGAAAGCTTATCTATCACACCTGGCTAATTTTCACTTAATTTAAAAATAAATGGAACATGTTTAGTTTGCAGGGTTAGCAGAACAAAAAGAGGCTTTTATAAACAATTTTTCTTGAAACATTCTTTGAAGGATAGGAAAAGATAATGACAAAAAGGATACAAAATCCAGCTCAAAAGAAGCTAGATTCCATGAAATAGTAAATGATTTTAATGATTAAATAAAACTAATTAAATATTGAAACCAAGACTTCATTTTGCTTACCATTTAATGCAAATGGAAACAAAACATAAAGCCAAATAAAAATAGCAACTAACACCCAATAAAACCACCTAGTAGCATACTCCAGGGGACAGGTAGATTTTTAGCCAAAGTGATTCTGTGTCTCGCTGGACATTTGTTCACAGGATTTAGGTTTATAATCCCAGGGCTTTATTATCCAAGCATTTCAGTCAACTAGACTTCTATCACAGCATGTGTTTGCTGTGTGCGCCATGACTTTAACTATTAGGCAAGAATTTGTTGCCAACAGGACATAGGTGGTAGTGTTTTGAGCACCCCAGAACTAGAAGGCTGTATTAGCCTTACTTCTTTCTAGCTTTGCTGCTTTTTGCAGGATTGAGTCTCAGGAATGAGTGAGACCAGACTGATCTGCAAGAATAGCTGTGATTACTGTGGAGTGAATCACTTAACCATTACTCTGAAAGGTTGAAGTCACAACATTTCATCGATGTACAATTGTCGTTCTTGCCTTAACTCTCTTCTCACACTAGTGTCTTGTAACTGTGTTCTACCTTTAGGATGGAAGGTCTGTTCTCTTATCTGGAATAGCAACACTTCTCTCGAGAAGAGTGGTATTCACCTACTTAAAGCTCTCATTCTATAACTATTCTTAAATAGTTTTGCTTTATTGTGATAACACTGATATTCCAGTCACATGACGGAGAATTCAGTCACAGTCAGATTTCACTCCGTCTGAATGGTTATAAGATTTTACATGCAATAAAAATGTTCCGCAGGGTTTTCTGTGTTATGATATAGCATAACTTTTGGATGTCCTTAAATTAGTCAAGGATTTTTTTCCGCATTTTTCTTCAGATAATGAGAACCCACCTTTGGGTTATATGTTTGGAAACTTTTGTCTTACAATCTGAAGGATGGCTAGTATTCTAGAAATATGCCACTGTGAATTTGCAACATACACCTACACATAAAAGAAGCATAATTCATGCTTATTTTCAGTAGGTCATCAATACTCCTTCCTTAATGTTAATTTGTTTCCAACACCACTTGAAAAAACTTTAATCTTGTACATTTTTATGAGATCCAAGAAAGACTCCTTTTCTTCATGACTGCAGTCATCACAACAGCTTTGTCTTCTAGTTACATGCTTATTAACACTTCTGCTTTTCTTTGCATTGTGTGGTTCAATTTGTGCTGAAATGTAGAAACCGACTGCTTTCACTGTGTGTCTGACACAGCGCTCCTTTGCTGAAAATCTCAGAAATTGTTTCCATGTGACTTAGGAACAAATCCGGTCTTTGCCATTTGACTATATTAATATTCTGTTTCAACGTCCATTTATTAGTTTTTATTTAACAGATGCTGTTTCACGTATTATCTCTCAATAGACGGCTTTAATTTATTCTTAAAATTCTTGTAGTTGCTTATGAAATTTCTCATATTGCTTATCTTTGATCAGATGTCAGGGATTCTGTATGCAGCTCTTACTGTATTTTTTTTTTTCCTCCTTATCCTTCACCATTATTGTGCAGGTCTTTAAAATCAGAAACATGGGTATGTGGAAAGAAAATGTGCTTTTGCAATCAATAGTCTTGTTAGAAATATTCTGAATTGTTCTGTCTTGCAAGCCTTTCGAAGGACTTTGCAAGTCTTTCTCATTCTGCTGGAAGATTGTGTCGTAGCTTTCTGTAACCTGCAGACACAGCTGAATATCTGATTTCCTGAGTGGTAGTGGTCTTTTATCCCACAAAAATCTGGAAATATTGCCTTCACTTCTTTCAATTCTCAGGTTCCTATCCAGACTTAGAAATTCAGGTGGCTTATTTTTTCCCAGCAAAAAAGAAAACTCACACAATCCCATAAATCGGAAGTGTCAGAACATTTGCTGAAGGCTCGTTACTTAAAAAGGTGAAGATTACAATAGATTTGTACCCTTTCATATGATAGTACCCATAAACTTCTGGAGGAATAAAACTAAACTGCAGCCCATGGATCCGACGTTGTCATCTTTCAGATTTTATCATAGTCTTGTAATACGTGGTGCATTTCTGTATGCTTCAGCTGCTAAAATTATTTGGATAGAGGGGAATCTGAGGATTTGTTTTGATAAAAATATAAACTCATAGACTCCATGTTTCTCAAAACAAAAAAATAACATATGATTAGGTTTTAACAGGAGTTTTAGAAATGAAAGTTAAATACAATTCTAAAATGTGTTAATAAATGCATACTTTAAAATGATTATAATTTTGGTCTCAAAGCAAAAGACAGGGAGTGTTTTACGACGCATGAATGCTTGTGGTTGATATTGTTGCGAAGCAATTTTGCCAAATCTGTGCCATTTTTGGAGCTACAAATTTCTGCGCTGGTTTGTTCTTCTGTAGGTATATTTGCACAGAAGGAGGGCATTAAGACTCTGGTAGGGGAATACATAAAAACAGCGAAGACCAGCTTTGCCTTAAGACTAGACAGTGTTATAATCACCCTCCACAGCTTTGGGAAACAAGAGTCTTGGTTTTGCATTTAAATCTGTTTGGCAATATATACTATGTCTCCCAGCCTCTTGGCTATTTGTAGAATTTTCTGTATTCAGGGGATTTGAAATACTTTAAAACAAATTGAGCTGAATGGGGATCTTAAACCATTTCCTGATTGGTGTGTCTTCTAGCCCCTAATGTGCTTTTCTAGGTCTTAGTTATTTCCTTTTCATAAAAAAATAATTGCTCTTAAAAATGTCTGCTTGGATTTCTTTTGTAAGGAGAGCCGAACTGAGAAGCTCTAGGCAGATTAACTGGGCTGCTTCGTTTAGTAGGCTCTCTGAGCTTTGAAGAATGCTTCAAAAGTATGGAATAAAGCTCTTTTTCTTCCTATTTTTACACAGGCTAACAACTTCCCAGTCTTTTAATTTGCTGTCCTGTTGCATTAGAGTTCATTATCTTTGTGTTACAGTTTAGTAATTCTGTCTGAGTTTCTGTCCTTTCTCTCTTCTGAGTCCCTGCTGAAAATGGCAATGCAGGGAACACAGCAGAAGCTTGTATACAGACAGAAGATATAATGAGAATAGCACTTCTCGTGGGAATTAAATACTGCATCACAGGGTTTCATTTGCAAATATCTGCAATGGAAAAGCATGTTTAGAAGTGCATTCAGATTCACTTTTTGGAGTCTCTTCTCTTCTGTACTATGCCTGCACTGTTCGCATTATAAAACAAGGGACGCAGTTAAGGTTGGTTGAGGGTTAGATGTGTAAATTTGGAGGAAGCAAAGTCAGAATGTGGTTTTTAAGGTACGCTAGAGGCGAAAGTGGCTTCGAATCTACAGCAGAAACACAAAGCAATTTAAAAATATCAGTTGATAATACATTTACTTTACAAACGAGAAATGTAACGAAGAAAGACGTCAAGTGACTTATCCAATGTTTCGCCAGCTGGTGGCAAAATACGGATCTTCAAATGACAGTTCCCATGTGCTGACTTCTCAGAGGGATTATCACATTGACTTTGAACACACAGATTATGTTCTGAGTGGAAAATCTGACCGATCTTTTACCAGTCCAGAAGAAGTCTTTTACAGCATAATAAAAGGTCTGGAGAATGGATATAGGTAGTTCATAGATGGAACTGCTAATTCAGTGAAATGGCTATGTACTGTTATAACTATATGTGGTTACAGTTACTAACTGGAAAAAAAAAAGGATATACTGTGTGGAAAAAAATACAGTGTCTCTTACATGAGATTTGTTCCCTTTGACCTTCAAAGGATCTTCCATCAACTGTTTTGCTTTTTAAATACGAAACTTGGGAAAAGCTTAAAATGTCGATGTAGGTATGTTTTCTTTTAATGACAAAGAATGCAAAACCTCCAGAAAGGTAATCTTGACTTCCGAAGAGATCTTGTCAGCTCTGTTGATGTCAGTATCAAAAGAAGTTAATAATTACCAGAAGAAAACATATTTCTCTTAGTTACTTTCTCATACAAAATTTCTCCGCTTAATCAGAGCAGCAGATCTGCTGGGGGTATGTACCGTTCCGCTTCACTTTCGCAGTGCATTGTCTAAGTGCTACTAGGATTCATACAGGCAATTATAGCATAATACCTTCTCTGGCACGACTAAACTTATGCTTGATAGGCTGCAAAGAGGAAAACCTAGTAGTTATCTTAAAGGTATATTTCTTGTGCAGTATAATTATACCAAAGGAGTGGGTTGCCTTTTTGCTATCTATAGGTCACATTTGGTCATAGTGCATATCATTTAAAGGGGACTATAGCAGATGTTGAAGGTGAACAGGTAACTTATGGAAAATGGTGAGTGAATTTCACTTCTGTATGATTAGCGTTTAGTTGAGAAAAATAAACCTTAGCATTATTAGTAAATGTCATGAGTTCTTCAGCCAGAAAAACCTCTATTCTGTGGAGTGTTGGTCCTGATTTTGATCTGTACACCACTTCTAAGAGAGTGTTAACTTGTGAAGCCACTGGAGGACTTCCCAATGAGAGTTTAATTTGTAACTGAATTGCCATCAAGATTGGTTCTGAAAATCATCCAGATGATGAAAAAAATAAAAATGCCTTACTGCAAATGAAGCAGTGATCATTCTTTCTTTTCTATAAGGAATAAAAGAAATTCTAATACAGTAGTGCTCTTTGGATTCTCTTTAAAATTTCCTTCAGAATGCAATAGGATAATCCTGTCTACAACTTCCTTCGGTTGGGATTGTGCAGGATGATTCAGACAATGACATCTTCAATTCTACTCAACAGGAATTATCAGCAGAATAGTGCACAGCAACATTTATTCATTTATTTATTATGTTCCATTTTAAAGAATTTTTTAAGGTCTTATAGCTTAAAAAGGCATGTCTTTTGCCCATTGTGTTTCTTTCAAAGCTGCATCCATGAAAAGTAAAAGGAGCTAGGAAATGCTAGAAATTCAAAATTTCTCACATACTAATTTGTTCTCCTTTGGATTTTTCATAAAGACAAATCAGGCACCACATTTCTGTGCCTTAGTTTCCTCAGCTGGAGAAAGAGAGGGGAAAAAAGAAGCTGTGCTAACTCCCACATATACTGGAAGGATAAAAGCATTTGATAGGCTTGAATTGAAAGCTTTACATGAGGATATTTACAATAACCAGTGCTCTATTTCGTCTGGCTTCTCATCAAAAGAAGCACAGGGTTAATTCTGGAAGCTAATTCTTGGAGCTATGCTGTTGTATAACTCTAACCTTGGTATTATTCAGTGCTATGTTCTAAAAAACACCGCACTCTTTTTTTTTTCCTCTTTCTCTCTCTCTCTCTCTTTTTTTTTTTCCTCAAATAGTGCTGCACCATAATTACAATTGCCGTAGAGGCAGGAGCTAAGCAATTAAACTCCCCATAGGTGTCCCATGTAATTGTTCCTAGCGAATCAGAAGATTAAACATGGCAACAATGCTCAGCACAAGATAGCCTAAACTCAGTTTTTCCTGCAGAACTGCAAATAGTAGCAAATCAAAAGACTGTTCTCCTTAATTACCACTGTATGAGGCATCAAGCTAAAAGCAGGCTCACTCTGTAATGTTTTCTATACAACTACAGTATGTACATACAATGCAAGCCTTAATGCACCGCCTAATAGACAATATTATATACACAATTATTGCTGACTTTCATTTTACAGGGATAAATCAGTGGTGAGCCCAGGACATTGGCCTCTCAGCTTCCCCAGCAAGCAATGTGTTGCCTAACCTAAGGGAACAGTTTTACTTCCTGAAGCCAGTAGAGACTATTTATACTTAAACACATTTCTTCACAACTTACACCATGTTGTACTAGGTGAGAGTTCGTGAGCTGGATGGGCTGCAATCTCTGTGAGGTTTGCAAGCTGGAGCTTGTGGAGCACTTCACTAAGTTTACACATTTTCTCTGCTTCTTTATTCTGAAATCAGCTACCCTGCTGAGCAGAAGTCTGTTTGGGACTTGAACTCAAGTCATCAAGAGTCAAAGAGCTGAAACAATAAAAACAATGTGAGGTTTAGGGGAAGAAATTGTCATTCTTGTACATTAACATCACATGTAGTGGTCCGATCAATATATTTTTTTTGTTGTTCTGAGCCAAAATAAGTCTTGGTGCAAGCTGAAATATCTGTCATTATCCTCCCTACTGCTTTTGCCAGGATTTTATGTGGTTTTGCGTCATTATTTCTTTAATCAGCTTTTCAAGTGCTGTAAGGCAGCAAGCTATCCTAGTAATGAGTTTCTTCCTATTGTAGGTTAACTGCTTGTTGAGATTTCCATTCAGTTGGAAAAACCATCTTGCTCTCTGACATGTTTTTACTGATTATCAGGGTTACTGGGTACACTGTGCACTGAATTTTAATTAGCATCAAGCTATATATTTTAGTGAGAAAAATGGGAAGTGCTTTTCACAAAATCTTTGGGAATTCAAGTGCAGTCTTCGAGAAGAAACTGATTCATAAGATTTACTGATTCACACATCAGAAGCAGATTATAAATCAACCTTCCCATTTATGAGATGCTCACCTGAGGCATAAACAAAAGAAAGGAAATTGTGAAACTCCTTATTTAAATATACAACTATTCATGTTGTTATAGCAAGTATTATTTTAATTACCCTACAAGGTCACCAGCTGGCAAGTGGATTTTAACTTCCAGCATAATAACCTGGTTTTATCTATGAATCAAAATAACTCAATTGCACTAAAAAATAACTCCAAACAGTTGCATTTTACGGGGGTATCTATTTTTTTTTTTACTTTACTAAAGTGGGAAAAATGAATTTATCAGTAAATTGCTTGAAGGATGGAAAGTGAAATAAACCTAGGCAAGCAGATTTGCACTGTTTTTAATACCAGTAACCAGAGATATGCACAGTTTTAAATTTTATAACATGTGTGTCAGAAATACACTTGAGCTGGAGTGCATCAACCATTTGCTAATTATGGCATGATAGACCATTTCATCCACCTAAGAAACCTAGGTGCTATCTTTCCAGCCTGTGGTTATGAAATCCATTACTTCATCTTCTTGAAATGATTGAAATTATTGTGTATTCCTTCGAATTATCACAGCCCAGCCACCTGGGGAGAAAAAGTGAACTCTCTAAAGCGGGTTGTAATTCCACGTATTTGCCACCAGTTAATTAAAAGGTAATGTCCGTAATCCATATTTCCATTAGTAAAAGGCAGCTAAAAAGATAAAGAGAATCGTTAAGGAAAAGAGAATCATTAAGAAATACTGTAGCCAAGGTAACACCATGTTTTTGTGGCAATAAGATACACACCTTTTGAAACCATTTTATTAGTGATGATTAGTGTACAAGCCCCCGACTTTTCAGGATTTATATTAACATATTAGCAAAGCAGAAGCATCTGTATTTATTCCTTAAAAAAATATTTCAAATGTTGCAGAATGAGCCAGCCTAAAGATGAAATGCAAGGTAGAGTTTTTCTGATTTGCATGAAGTGATAACCCACTGTTAACCTACAAATGATGGAAAGAGAGTAAATGAAAAATATACTAATGAACATGTTGTAGTGAAACTCTCTCGATGACTCTCTCTATGTCTGAGTCTATTTTCCTTCAAACATGGCCCAATTTGTGGTTGTTTGCACAGTTATTAATAGTTTAATTTTATTAGTTCACTGCAGAAAAACCTGATTTACATTTTGTGCAATTAAGTGATGAGTCAGGCTCAATCACGTAGTCATCTCAATTACTTGAATGCAGCGTTGAAGGTGACTTCAATATGTCTTTGACAGTGAACTTACAAAAAGCATTCTGAAAATACAGATTTAGTATTGTGACTTAAGATAAGTAGATGGCAAAATACGGAACTTCACTGCCTATGGCAAAATTGATGGGATGACTTAATTCTGATTCCAGTGACACCATAATTAATGAACTTCTGGTTTTACACTATTGTAAATTTTAGAAATGTAGACTGCAGCCATCTGTTGAAAAAGGTAATCTTGCAAATACAGCAAGAATATTTTAGGATGGGAAATAGTCTAACTTGTGTGCTGAATAGCTATGTGGGAATTTGCTGCAGTAATTACCCTCCTATCATTAATGACAAGTAATTGCTATAGCAACCCCACTGCCACCTGTCTCACACACGCTCTTTCTCTCTTTCAAACACGGACACACATACATAGACACTCACACATATACACACACACACTCTCATACGCTCTCTCATTGCATATTCATAGTATTGAAACAAAAGCAGAAAAGCCAGTAGCTTAATGTCATTTATTGAGTCACTGTTTTTCCTAATCAACAAAATATAACCTCTTCCTCCCCTGCCAACTCCTCATAAATATTTATTAAAAATAAAATGTTTGTGTTGTAGAAAATAGTGCTGTTCAGTCAGAGTATCTCTATTCAACACTAATTCTCCGAGGGAGAGAAAAGAGAAATCTCACAGCTTGATTTCTTTTTTTACTTTATTGCATACGCTGGGCCTGAGACTGATTTCGCAGATATGGATGGGAATTCTAACAAAGACAACCATCTAACATATGTAAAACTGGTTTGATATTCACAAGCGGGGTGGCTGCGATTAATTCTCATTAATTTAGCCAAATCAAAGCCCACCATGTTTTCTGAGGCTTTTCTCAGAAATAATACACCTTTTAAAATATTGCTTTACTGCATGAAAGCACTTCGAATTTGTCCACAATACTTTTATCTTGCTGGCAGTGGGCGGAGAGTGGAGAACAGGCTGGCTATCAAAGTTTCACTATGGCATCGTCTCTAACCTCCCTAGTCTTCTATTTTGCTCCTGACAATATCAGTGGAACCTGACTTTGAAATAATCTACAAGAATAACAGTTTCTTTTATTTGAAAGTACCAGAAATTCACTGTTCCCTATGATTAGGTAGTGAAAAAAAAGAGAAGAAAGCTGTTGCTGAGTCTTTTCTTCTGCAGCTCACAAAATGCCAACCTTGCACCAACAGTTACGAGCATTCTTCATAATGCAATGATCCTCCTATATCAGCACAGGCCATAAAGTTGGCTAACAGCCCTGTCACCACTAGATGTCATCAAAATACCGATAAACAGGGTTTAGATGTGCAAATTTAAAACCGCTCGATCTCCCTAACCCTAACACTCAACATGTTCTGATGTGAAGATGAAAGAAAACAACATTTAAAATATGAAAGAACAGTAAGGAAATGCAGGAACAGCACGCCTTGTCCCACATGCCTATTCCACCTCTTTTGATCAAAAGAGACCATTCATATTTTGTTCTTAATATACATATATTTTTCTATATAAGACAGATTTTTTCTCATTCTGCTAACGCCATCTAAAATGGCGTTAAAAATAACTCTGTCCTACCATTCTTCATGCTGCTGAGGAAGAGAAGGGAGGTATCTAATGAAGTACAATTGTATTCAATTTTTTCAGATAAACAAATCGTAAAGAATATTATTCCAGATAAAAGATGGATGAAAAAAAAAGTAAATATATGTAACATTTTTATGGAAATAAATACTACTGATTTCATTGATTTGTTGAATACAAAATTGATTAAAAAATTCAGATCAGCTGACTGGTAGTTTTAATCTTAAAATGACCTTACAGACTTCTAATAAAGGCATTGAAAACTATGTGCCTCCTTAAAACCACAGAAAACTCATTGCATCTGCTAGCAATCTATTTAATCCATTTGGTTTAAAAACTAACAGGAAGAAACCTGCTTCTGATCAACTCACTATTTAGTGTGGAATGGTCGTGCAAAGTATGGGTGGACTTCGGCTTTCAAGAAGGAAATACATGTACTGTCCCTTATACTATGTCTCATCTATTGCTGATTAAATTATTCATTCTTTTTCTGATGTTCTATCTCAAGATGATATGACCTGTCAAAATACAGGGTTTGCAAGCAGAAAGTAGCATTCATCTCCCAGACATGTGAGTCCTGTGCTAAATCTTTAAGCAGTATATGGTAATCTAAGGGAATTGTTCGTAAATTGTGTCCTATATTTTCTCACCCATATGTCTTAACTGTTTCACATATTTGAAGATTAAATGGCCACATATACTGTTAGTGGGAAGTTTCTGTCTGTTAACAACTGGGAATATTTAAAGATATTTTAACAAAACAAAAAAGAAAACTCTGCAAACATGTAAAACATGAAATGTGGTCTCAAAAACTTTATAGGAAGAGCTACTTAATAGCTTAGGATGAAGAGGAGACAAGTAGGATTTTTTAATGTCCATCAAAAATATTACTGTGCGATGAAAGAGTTGCCGGAGAGAGCGAGCGAGCATACCACCAGTGCTCTTTTCACAAGTGTCAGGGGCACATTCAACCAGTGCCCCATACCTTGATGCCCTGAGAGCTTTTTGTAACTCTGCTCTATTATAAGTTGAGAATTTTTAGCATTTTACAGAAAATATCTGTCTTCTTATGGATTCAGGACCCTATTCTGAGTCCTTCAGAAAAAAGAATTCCAGAGATTTCCCCGAATCTTGCTCTTAGAAAATAACTCACTGCGTTATTTCTGTGCTCAGTTCAGGCGACCAAATAAATTAATTTTACTGTTAGCAACAAAGAGGCATTTATACAATTTACCTCCTGAACATCAGTGGACAACTAAAGACAAAAACCTGCAACAGTGAGTGTTAAAATCCAGTAACTGCTCGAGACTCAAGAGCTTAATAGCGCATGAACTTCTTATTTATGCTGCTTAAAAAAACAGAGCCTGATCTCCTCCTGATCGTACCCATGTAACAACTCCTCCCACTGCAGGAGGCAGAGCTTCTGGGGGTGCTGTTAGAGGAGATTGAACTCTCATAGCTTGGTTAATGCTTGCAAGAAAACCCTCAACAGTGCCTTCATATTTGCCGATGGAAATAGTACATGCAGCTCTTAAGTTCATGGGCAGCAACACTGGTTATTTCTCTAATGTAATGGAAATAACAGGAGAAAATATACAGTTCACACCTGACTGTGGGTTCTGCAGACCTAAGGATCATTCTATTAAAGTCAAAGCCCATTAGCAGTGTGTAAACAACATCTTAGACACTGACTGTTCATGTTGAATATATTTTTTAAATGTTTTCAGTTCTCATTCAAGGCAGAAATGTCAACACTTTTGCCAGACAGTAAAGGGCAGACGTTAAAGGGTGCTACAATCTTGAGGCTGCCATCTGGTATCCTTGAGTGCCAGTCCTGATGGAAAAGAGAGGTGATACTTAAGAAGGATGACAACGAGAGGCAGTGGAATAGATTGAAGCGGGGGAGGCTTTGTCAGGAAATTCTGTTGCTCTTTCACATTGACTTTTCACTAAAATCTTGCACATAATTTTTTTCTTTTTTTTTTTTTTTTCCTGGAGATTAAAATTGCTGACCTCTCAAAATCTGCTTGGCATCTTATGAAATCTCAGTGCCTTATACATGTGATTCAAATACAAATAAAGCATTGATGGCATTTATAACGTTTTCTACAGAAGGCATATTGATGGGGATTCATGAGTCACAAACAAATTGCACATGTGAAAGCAAACTGTATTGGAACACATTGCACTTCCATCCAGAGGCTGTTTTAGGAAACTAAACACTACAGCTTACTCATTATGGGGGAAAACTGCATTTGAAATCGTAGTTGAATATATTCTCTGACACAAATGGATGAGGAAAGTTCTTTTCCTTTTCCTCTGTTGCCAAAAAGAGGGAGAAGCACCATCATCCCAGTAGGATGGCAAATGTTTGAAGGTCCAAGACAAAGTAGATTGTGTTATTTCCTCCCCACTGGACTTATGCTGAAAGGGAGTTTCCAAGTCATCCCCAGATAACTAGGGTTAAGGAAGGCAGAATCCATTCTCTTTTCTGCCAATAATCAGTGGTTGTATTTCCCTTTCTAAGCAGCATCTTCTAACCTTAAGACATCAAATCTGTATTTACATCCAGAGACTTTTGGTGAGATTCAAGATTTCTAGCTGTGGTGTCAGATACTTGGCATCACTTTGCCTGAAAATCAGTAATTATTTGTCAGATAGGTATAATAAATATTCATTCGGCTGATGAAAGTGGACGTTTACCAAAAGGCTAACTACATTCTAGAAAGCTGATGTGTATTTTGAACATTTATTGTCCCTCATGATGTGGAAGACCAAAATGCAGAACAAATTGTGCTGCAGTAGACCGAGACACTTACCTGAATACCAGTATATTTACAGTGGTGTAGTTGAATGCAAATACAGCAAATACGAAAAACGTTGAACTGAGATGTTCCTTCTATAATTCAGATCAAAATTATGGGACTGGCTGATGCTGTAAAATCAGCCATTAAAGATCGAGGTTTCCATTTGGAAACACCACTCACAATGTGAGTTGAAATATAGGTCATGTGGAAAATGATGCCAAAATAACTGGTTAGTCAGTAGCAATCTGTGGATTCTTTCTACCTCCTTGCAGACTGATCATATTTTTAAAGAGAAAAACTGGGGTGTTGTGTTCAGGGGTTCTCGGTGAAACATTCTGACACAGGGAAAGGGAAGCTGGCCAGGAATTCAGGAAAAAAAAAGGTGGGAGTGGGAGGGGCACTCTTCATCTCACTTTCAGTGTTAAAATAGAAAACTGGGACACTTTGTAGTAAGGACAGGTTGGAATAAATTTTTATCACTGTGCCACCTCTTCGCTGTCTCCATTCTTAATTTCATTCATTCAATCTAGCTCAGGTCTTGTCCTCTGATGTTAATGTGCACACCACCAATTCTACACATAATTTATTTTGCTTTTTCTGTGCTCAGGTTCAACAACACAATTCATACATTCTTAACCTAGAATCTTCCAAAATTTCCAGTCATTACCTTAAGATATCTGAGACAACTTAAGCTCTGTCTTCAAAAATACTCCACCATTTCATGTTACGATTTCCTGTTTCTCCACTTCGATGCTTTTGCACTCGGGACCAACATTTCAGTACTGAAATTTCCCTCACCTGACACTTTGAGGTTCAGGTAAATCATTACAATAACAAGAATGCTATCGATTTATAAGTGGTCATGCATTATAAGTGCTCAAAAGTTTGACTTTGAGGAAGAAGAGAAAGTAGTCAACAGAAATGCGGAAAACATTGATTCTGAGACCACAAACCTCAGGTCTTCTCCAATAGCAGAACAAACATGTGAAGCATGGAATCTTTACAACATGGAAAATGTTACTGCTTTGGAATGCAATGGAGATAAAATAAAAAGTTTAAGCTTATTTTACATCTTGACAGTCTGAGCACCTGAGTAGGAAATGCAGACAATAGAGTTTAAATCTGTACAGTGGATGAGAAGCTGTAAATCAGGGGCTGAATTCAGTTAAAATCATTGTGACTTTCTTTCTATTAGTTTTTGATTTGCTTCTTCTATTATTCGATAGGGTTATCAGATTTGGAAGGTACTGTGTTTAATTTGCATTTGATTTAAGAAAGTAATTTTCCTAGAAGTAGGTTAGATGTTGATGAAAACTGATGAATATTCATCCGCGTTATGTTATAATGTTATAACCATTTAGTTGGGAGGACTTCCAGGCAATTCAAGAAGGAAATAAAATGTGTAAATAAATATTAGAGAACTTGAATATATGTGTGTTTGTGTGGACAGGTTGTGGAGTCTGTGGAGATAATCAGTACCTGACTGGAAAGAGTCCTGAGCAACCTGGTCTAGCTCACCCTTCCTGAGCAAGGAATGGGACTAGCGATCTTCAGAGGTCCCTTCCAACCTCAACTATTATGTGATTCTATGGATTTTCCTAGGCTATTTTTTTCCACTAGCTAGAAAAAGCCAAGTTTTCCTACTAAAACTCAGTTGCTGCAAATTGTGACATACAGGATATATCCTGTTTATAAAAGTGATCTTGTTATCACCAGGAAATAAACTGTCAGTTAAATTAATTAATTTGAAAAATAATAACATATCTCAGATGAAAGCTAGCTTGGAAACAGCCCAGAGGTCAGAAACTGAAATCTTTGATGTATGCTTCATTATCTCAATCTTCAACATATGTCCTTGCATAATGCTGTCTATAAGTTTCTGAAGAGGATGAAGACACTCGACATTTCCAGTGGGTGTAGGAACACTGGGAACAAGCAAGGAAGTGAACTTCCTGGATAATACATTGGAAATAGCATCTCTATGCCCATATGAAATTTCATTTAACTGGATAAGGTTTACAGTCAGTCTAACATTACAGTGCTAATTTCATTGAGAGGATAAGTTGGCTTAGTGTGAGTGAAAATGGTATTGTAAGGACTAATGTAATTTCTGAATTTACTGTTAGATGTAGACCATAGAACCATAAAATTACTAGGTTGGAAAAGACCTTTGAGATCATCAAGCCAGCCTGACTGTACCTGTCCACTACTAAATCATTTCCCTAAGCACGTAATCTACCCATCTTTTAAATACCTCCAGGGGTTGTGACTCAACCACATCCCTGGGCAGCGTATTCCAGTGCCTGATAACCCTTTTGGTGAAGAAATTTTTCCTAATGTCCAATCTGAACCTCCCCTGGTGCAGCTTGAGGCTGTTCCCTCTAATCCTGTCACCTATCATTTGGATGAAGAGACCAACACCCACCTCTCTACAACCTTCTTCAGACAGTTGTAGACAGTGATAAGGTCTCCCCTTGGTCTCCTCTTCTCTAGGCTGAACAAACCCAGTTCCCTCAGCTGCTCCTCATAAGACTCATTCTCCAGCTGCTTCGCCAGCTTTGTTGCCCTTCTCTGGACACGGTCCAGGACCTCACTGTCTTTCTTGTAAAACTGAACAGAGTCCCAAGGTGTAGCCTCATCAGTGATGAGTACAGGGGCACAATCTCTGAACCTGCTGGCCATGCTGTTTCTGATACAGGCCAAGAGGCTATTTGCCTTCTTGGCCACCTCAGCACACTGCTGACTCCCATTCAAGCAGCAACCCCAGGTCCTTCTCCTCCAGGCAGCTTTCCAGCGACTCCTCCCCAAGCCTGTAGTGCTGCACAGGATTGTTCTGTCCCAAGTGCAGGACTCGTCACGTGGCCTTGTTAAACCTCACTCCGTTGGCCTCAGCCCATTGATCCAGCCTATTCAGATCCCTCTGTAGGGCCTCCTTACGCTCAAGAAAATCAACACTTCCTCTCAGCTTAGTGTCATCCACAAACTTACTAAAGGTACACTCAATCCCTTCATCCAGATCATTGATAAAGAAATTGAACAGAACTGGACCCAACGCTAAGTCCTGGGACTTGTGAATATCTAATTGGCAGAGCAGGTCTCTAAACATTTCCTCTTGGATCAAGGGAGCTTTATTCTGCTCTCCTTCCCTGTCTTCTGGCTCTGGAGGCTGAGTACCCAGAGACCATCTTACCTTACTGTTAAAGATCGAGACAAAGAAGGCATTATGTGCCTCAGCCTTATTCTCATCCTTTGTCACTATTGTTCCCCCTGTGTCCAGTAAAGAATGGAGATTCTACTTGGCCCTCCTTTTGTTGTTGATACATTCGTAGGTTGATACGTTCGTAGAAAGATTTTTTATTATCTTTCAAAGAATTGACCAATTTAAGTTCTAGTTGGGCTTTAGCCCTTCTTATTTTCTCTCTGCATGATTTCACTTCATCCCTGTAGTCCTCCTGAGATGCCTGCCCCTTCTTCCAGAGCTCATATACTTTCCTCTTTTTTGTCTGAGATCCACCCAAAGCTCTCTGCTCAGCCAAGTTAGTTTTCTTCCCCAGTGTCTCATTTTCTGGCAGATGGGGATGGCCTGCTCTTGAACTACCAGGATTTCCTGCTTGAGGAGCATCCAACCTTCTTGGGCTCCTTTGGTCTTGAGGACTGTCCCCCGCTGAACTTTATCAAACAGCCTTCTGAACAATCCAAAGTCTGCCTCCTGGAAGTACAAGGTGGCTGTTCTGCTGACCTCCCTTCTCACTTCTCCTAGAATTGAAAATTCTATCATCTCATGATCGCTGCGTCCCATGTGTCCTCCAATTGTCACATCTCCCACAAGGCCTCCTCTGTCCACAAACAACACTGGGGCACCTTCCCTAGCCGACTCACTCACTAGTTGTGTCAGGAAGTTGTCTTCCACACACTCCAGGAATCTCCTACGCTCTTTTCTTTCTGCTGCATTATACTTCCAGCAGACTTCTGGTAAGTTGAAGTTTCCCACAAGGACAAGGGCTAGTGATCATGAAGCTTCTCCCAGTTGCTTGTAGAATATCTCATCAGCCTCTTCTTCCTGGCTGAGCAGGGTATAGCAGACTTCAATGATGCTATCTGCTGTATTGGGGGCTCCGCTGATTTTTACCCATAGACACTCAGTCCTATGAACACCATCATTGAGCTCAAGGGCATTAAAACACTCTCTAACACAGAGGGCCACCCAACCACCTCTCTTTCCTTTCCTATCCCACCTGAAGATCTTATAGCCAACCATGGCAGCACTCCAGCTATGCAAGTTGTCCCACCATGTTTCCATGATGGCAATAATGTCATAGTTTTATTGCCTTACAATCACTTCTAGTTCCTCCTGTTTGTTGCTCACTCAGCATGCATTGGTGTA
The DNA here is from genome assembly GCF_017976375.1 of Cuculus canorus. Taxonomy (NCBI): domain Eukaryota; kingdom Metazoa; phylum Chordata; class Aves; order Cuculiformes; family Cuculidae; genus Cuculus; species Cuculus canorus. The sequence goes on along the minus strand of NC_071405.1, from coordinate 63,363,165 downwards.
GATGCAATTCCATTGGGCTGTTGATCCCACTATGCTCCTAAGTGGAATAACTTTAAATCCTAAGTGACTACTCACTGAATTTTCTAACCCGTTGATGAACTTTATGTCTTTGCTGCCATTTGAAGTGCTATCCCCCACTTCCTCTGAGGTGGCAGACCAAAGATCCTCACTAGCACACCATTTCTCAGATAGTAGAGTGCCATTCCTAGGCTTTTTTCTATCAAGCCTGGTTTTGTCCACCTCCCACTTCACATCTAGTTTAAAGCTCTATTAATGAGCCCTACTATCTTCTTGGTGACTACTCTTTTGCCCCTAGGGCACAGGTGTACCCCATCCTTGGACAGCAAGCCTGGTAATGTGCAGGCCAACCCATGATCAAAGAACCCAAAGTTTTGCTCCTCACACCAGGTTTGGAGTTGGGTATTTACTTCCCGGCTCTTCCTACTCCTTCCTGCATCATTCCCTGTAGCTGGAATGACAAAGCAGAACAATACCTGTGCATCCAATCCCCTCACCATTTGTCCCAAGGCCCTGCAGTCCCTTTTAATCTCTCTCAGATTTCTTGTTGGGGTTTCATTACAGCCTGCTTGGAAAATCAATAGTGGATAGTAATCTGTGGGCCTGACCAGAGTTGGAAGTTTTCTTTCTACATCTCTAGCCGAGGCCGCAGATAGCAGCAGGTTTGCCTATTTAATGGGTCCAGTCTGCAGGTTGGTCTTCCTGTTCCCTTCAGAAGGGAGTCCCCTATGACAGTAACATGTTTTTTCTTCTTAACAGAGGTGTTTTGATGGATGGCTTAGGGTGTCTTAACCTAGGGAACATTTCTAGGCTGAGACCCATCATCCTCAGTGAGGTTTGGTTCCACTTGCAGATCTACATATCTGTTGCGCAAAGGAACCCAGGAGGCTGAGGTTGATGTAGGGCAGAAACCCTGCTGTGCCGGGCAGGAACCTGTTGCCATTCCCCTCCATCTCTTAAATTTATCTCCTCAGCTGAGTGAAGAGAGGATGGGAAGCCCTCTGTCGCATGAGGCATGCCTATCGGTTGGGTCTGAGATGAGGAGCATAGGGTGTTATTCCAGTGGTCAATCTCTCACTCACACTCCGTGATGGTCCTCAGCCTGCTCACCTCGTCCCTGAGTTCCATCACCAAGCAGAGGAGTTCCTCCACCTGAGCACAACTCCCACAGGTGAATTCCCCATGGGTGTCCGATACCAGTGCAAGAGGGGGTCATGCCCTGCAGCCCAGCATCTGGGTGGCAGCAGGCACCCACTGGGACTCTGTCTGGGAGGCTGCATCCGTAACAGGCGGTGCAAATCTTGGAGCAGCCTTAAGTTTCCGCTGAGTGGTCCTTCTGGCTAAGGTCCAGCACCCTCCCTGTGTGAACTGCCCACACAATGCACCTGTTTGCCCACTCCTGTTTGCCCAGTGGTGTTTGCTGAGCTCTGGTCCTTGGCATTCCCTAGGGGCCATTGAAATCTTCAGCGACTGCTTCCAAAAACGACCCCACTCGTCAGCCACCACATGGGAGCTGCTGCTTCTGAGAGTCAATATCTGCCTCCTCTTAGCTCCTCCTGGGCTTTCTCCCTCTGGGGAACATATTTTTGCCTCAATCCAGTGTCCAACTGCAGAGTTTACTGTCCCTGCTGCTGATACTTTGATGAAACACAAATAATTTGAGTCTGGATCTCTAAGTCTACCTATGTAAGCTACATCAAAACAACTAAAAATTCTGTATTAAAACAATAAGATGATCAAAACTCAAAAACTTATGAAATAGATCTACTAGTATTAAGGAATTCTGTGCAATAAATTAAGTGTTGAAACAAATTACAGTTATCAAGTTTTCACTAATATTTAGCTAATTTGAAAGAGTTTGGGCCTGATTTTTCAGAGCATTTTAAATAGAAGTATAGATCCAACTCATTTCAGTCACAGCTGTGATCACTTGGCACTTCTATGTATCTGCCAAAGATGACTCAAATAGGTACCCAGAAAATGTGGCCATTTTTAGCAGCCATTGGCAGCCATATGTGAAAATTTTGGTTTAAGTGTCTCGATTACCATCACATTAGAACTTTGTGGTAGATTCAGTTCTCACCACCACAATTCAAATCTCTTATCCTTCACCTAGCATTTCCAGAGATACTCTGCTCTCACAAACTCTCATGATTACATGGTGGATGAATCAGTTTTCTTTGGATCATTATTCTCCCTCGCAGTTTATCCTTGATACACTTCCAGAATATCTATTCAATTAGGCAAAATGTGAAAAAATTATTGCAGGAACAGATAAATAAGGACTACAGCCTAAAGCATACATGTGAGAGCTGAATGAACATTGTTGAGTCAGCTTTAATTCCTGGGTTCCCTGAATTTTGTTTCTAACTTAGAAAATTAACATTCTTGCACTGCAATATGTACTATTTCTGGTTTTTTTTTTCTTTTTCTTTTTATTTTTCTTTGTTTTTCTTTTTCTGCCAGAAAACAGATAGCAAAACTTAGCTGCATAGTAACCATGTTACATCTTGTATGTATTCACCAGTACAGAACTTTAGCAGTATATCTGGGCAAATAAGTAAGTAGTAATCATCTTCCTAGAATACATCACAGGTATTTCTCTCATAGCAGAAGAATTTTGGAGCCCTTAAGAAGGAAATAGTATAATCATGTTGGCAAATTGCTGCCCTATATCTAATGAGCCTGTGGTATGTGAGTAAGTGTTGTCAAAGATGTAGAAACTTGTATAAGTAACTTCAAGAAGACATTAATGGAAAGATGATACCTGTCAGTGTTCCAGATGGATACATATTCTCCATCAGAAAAATAATCATCTGCATTAGTGACCTCATCAGTGTGACTTTCTCAAATGATGAGTAAACCAAAGGCTGCAGAAAAAGTTTGGTATGATTGTCTTTCATGATATTCCTAATATTTTATAATATATGGCAGTGATGCATAACCTTTCATGTATGTTTGCAAAGTAATGACATAATTGCTCATGCTTGCATGATCATTAAATGTGTTGATGTTTACAATTAGATGTAATAACATAAAGATGGTCTGAACATTTGCCAATGTATCCTCTATCTAAATCTTTTAAAAAATAGTATACAGTAGCAACTAATTAGGTGACTAATCTTTATGGCAATTTACAAATGGTCTGTACGATGCACACACAAGCAGACAGACATACACACATCTATATTCTTACCTATCTAAATATAATTAGGTGGATAAAGTCAGTAGAACATTTTCATTGTAAGTACCTTACTTCAGTCTAAGGCATATTATCCTTACAGAACACCTGATGGCATTTAAATTGAAATACAATATATGTAATTGTGAAGTGTTTTATAATAAAGTTTACATCGTCTGACATTATGAAAAGAAATTTCTCTTAGTGCTGATATTTGTATGTATATTTTAGACTAGTAGCATGAATCAATCAGCTCCTGTAGAGGAACGACAAAGAGTCATTTATATGTCTGACACAGAATTTGCATAAGAATGGATGTTTTTTGTATTTTGATAAAGGTGTTACCTGTTCTCTAAAACAGAAAACCTGGATTTTTTTCTTGCAGTGACTTTATAAATGACAAAAGGCTATCAGTATTGTCACTCCAGAAAAAGTATACAACACATTCTTTAACCACTACAATTAACCACGGTTCCTGACAGAATAAGATAAATCATGGGCTAATTAAATTTCCACAAATGAGTACTAATATATTGCCATTTTTAAATAGCCTTTGGGAAATGTTGGCTTAAATTTTAAGTTTCTAAGGACTGAGGATTTATGCGGACATGTACATTTCTGAAGAAACAAACAGTTTATTAAAACTGACCTGTAGGAAACTTAAACGCAGCAGGAACTTAATAACCTTTGTTCATTGCGGCTTTATAGAGCCTAGAAAAGGGGACAATGCATAAGTACTGCTTAACACATTTGATACGTTACAGTTGTAAAACTGTAACCACAAGCAGCTAATCTAATTTAAGAAAAAAATCAGAAGTGATTATTAAGCTTCAAGGGAGCAGTGAACAAGTGTAAGTGATTGAAGAATATGTGGGACTTCCATTCAAACAGTCAAATTAAGTGATCAGACCCTATTTAGGAGACTTTTCAATATATTTTATACCCCAGGGAATCTAGATTCAACCAAGAGCCATGGCCTGTGGTTGTTCTGCCTACATTTGCAACAGCTTGAGGTATGCCATCTCACATGGCTTAGGGAAATTGCTGCCAGCATAAACCAAATAATTCCCTCCCTCTGGTCCTCAAGAATAGCTGGAAAGTGTAATCTCTCATTATCAAACCTTCTGCTTTATTCTGTCCTGCTGTAGCTCAGTGTCACTGGCCCTGTTCGCAGTCATCTCATCTTTGTCACAGATACATTTTTTTAATGTGACAGAACTGCATTTTGTAATCATCAGCTTGACAGATAATGCATCTGCAAAAGAAAACATATAGAGGGTAAATTTGGGAAGTTTTCATCAGTTTAGTGCAAAAACGTATATGTTTTTGCCCGTGTAGTTCCACACATTTCAGTTGAACAGATAAAGCCTTGTTTATGATATAACTGTATGTATTATTCTTCATGTAAATAATAAAGGTGACATCCTACTTGAATATTACTCGTATTCAGTATTCATTCTTTCTATTGCATTAATTCCTTCAAACATATTCATTCCAAAAGCTTCAACTTTAATCTGTAAAATCAAACCTTAAATTTTAGATTTGCCAGGAGCATATCTCTACTGCTTTCTTATTTGTAGGTAAGTCTATCAGCGTAAACAGATTTCACTATGGATAAATGAGTGCTCGTTTGCCACTGTCATAAACCAGCCCAAAGGCACAATCTTACCATTTGTACCCTCAATTAATTGCACATTTTTGCAGTCAAAAAGTTTCATATATAATTACTTTACTCAAATTAATTCACCTCACTCTAATTAGCAACAGGGATGTCCTGTCTCACAGCACCTGAGCAATCTGAAAACATTAAGTGTTAGGTTTTTTTCTCCTGTCATATAACTGTGTAATTCATTGATTTGTAGATGAGAATCTAGGTTATTCCTCTGGATTCACTGCAGAACAAGTTAGGAAGTACCTCGTGGACTACATGTGAAACATGGTGGAATGAGGGGTGCGAATGGTTTTTGTGAAGATTCCTAAGGCTACTGTTAAATAGAAAGGATGGACTGCTGCTGAGCTGGAAGCATAAAGCTACTTTATAGAAACTTTGAGAAACTTCTGAGGGATGTTTTATATTTATAAATGCTATTTATGGCTATCAGTACTGAAAGATGAAACAGACAAGGCAAGCTTACAGATAACTGAAAGCCTCATGACCTTTTGTTGACTGTAAAAGCTCTCAAGCAGGTCTTGTTCCTTTCTAGTCTGTGGGAATATACTATATTACTGTAATCAGTAGAAAAAGAGTCTTGCTTTCCGAGTAGCAGGTGAAAAGGCAGGGGACATGCTCCTATATCTTAAAGAAGACTCATTAGAAAGGACAGAACTAAAATACTGTAACTAAAAAAATCTGGGAAAATCGCTGGGTTTGACATTTTATGGCAAATCAGAAGCAGAATCAAGACTGAAGTTAAAGTTTTCTGAGAGCATTTCTATATCCAAACCTTAACAATTCTACATAAGACAATTTACACATATTTTGGGTTTTTTTTTTTCCCAGTAAACTGTTGTCTAAAGAGTGTTTATTAGGTAGTAGAATGTCATTTAAGCATAATGCATAATGATGAGGAAAAAAAGGGAGGGTGGAGGGAGAAAGATATACCTGAGTTTATATACCCTATAATATATGCTGAGAGTTGCCCCGAAGGGCCACTACAAGAAGTTGATCTCACACAAACTCAGTGTTCTTCTCTTTGAAGTGTGATACAACATTTTTAATTAGAAGATACTATATGGAGGAGAAATAGCAAAAGCTTTACAGTGTTCTCATGTCTCTTGAACATGGTGCTCTTTCCCAAACAGATTACGGAACCTGATTTTATGTGTCCTATCAAGGCTGGCTTTCATCTCTAATTCTTCTTAACAAGTTCCTTTAACAATAATTGGGGGAAAGCTTCTCTCACTCTCTGACTGATTTCCAATACACCACAACTTCTCTTCCTCAAAAGAACAAAACTCAGCACTGCAAATAGAAACGGTTTAAGACAAATGAGGAAAAAAGAATGACAGGGGCAGACTGCCTCCCACACTCCAATCATTGCACATTAACTCACTCATACTATGTATATCTGTTCTTTCTACAGGTTAATCACTGTCTTACTTTTCATCCCCTAATTTTTGGAGCAATATTCAGTTTACTGGATGGTGGCTTTATATCCTCGAAGTTAATTTGCTGCATTCATTCTACTCTTCACTACTTTTACTGCAGGAAGAGATTAAGTCATGGGAATAGCTGTATGATTGTTGCATGTTTATGTTGTGAATTCTTGAGAATACCACCTATATTCTTTCTTGGGAATTAAGTGATCCATCACTATCAAAATCCTATTTCTCTTGGCTTAACGGGACCTACTTACACTGACATTACTTTAGATTTAAAATATACTGAAATTTAAATTAACCTATTTAGTCCTTGCTGATTTTTTAAATAACTCCATAATGATAATATTTATAATTATAAAATAATTTTAAACTTAAAAAATTTTCCCTTTGCTTCTTTTTATTTCACTAGAGGAGGAAGTGGGGTCAGTATTAAAAAATATATATTTTTTCCCCTCTTAATTTTTTCATCTAAGTGTTTATTATAAGCACCTCATCAGCCGCTAAGAACTCTTGAGTATTTCCTTTTGGAGAAGTGTCGAAGGTAAATAATGTGTAGAAAAAAATAAGGGAAAATGTTCTTCAGTGTTTCAAGTGATTAGAATGGCATAGGATAGGCCTCAGCTACTGAAGCCTGCTTGATATTGCATAAAGCTGAGACATAAAATAAAACAGGCATAGAAAACTTATCAAAAAAGAGTGCTGATGGGAAGGTCAGCCAGTTTTGTTAGAGTCAGTGATGGAAGCAGAAAAGAGAGAGAGACCGGTGCAAAAATGCTGAGAGGTTTTTTTTTCAGAGGTTAAAAATAGCAGGAACTTATCTGTCCATTAAACCCATTGGAACTAAGGGTCACTTGTCCCATGGGAAAGACAGATGGGAGAACAAGGAGGTGCTTCACCACTTGAGAAAAAATTGGTGTTCCTGCGCACGCTGGTTATTTATTAAAAATGTAGGAATGGAGAACTTCTTTTTCCAGTCATCTATCCCAGGTATTATAACTAGATTTTGGGATAGGAAACATGAATTTTCATGTTCCAACAGTGTTATTTCTCTTATTATTTCTCTTACCAAGATTGTAATTTCCTTAAATGGAAATTTGAGTAAATAGCAACATCTTCAGTTTATAACATACCGGTCTTGTCCCAGGTACTCGGTAAGTGATGGTTATTGATTTCAGTGACTATTATAACATACATTTTATTCTCTTATCCAGTTTTATTACTATTTTTTAAATATGGAAATATAAACCTTTCCCAGTTGGGTTCTGGTTTCCGTAAAGACTAGATTACAATTTGCTTTCTATTCAGCTAGTCAGTAATGACGCTGTCCTGGACAAATGATGAACAGCTATTTTGGCTTGATTCTTAAAAATATTGTTTTCCTCTTTCATTGTGCGCTGAACAGAGTAACTCTACAGGAATGGACTGAAACCAGCTTTTTCTACAAGCACTTTCTATTGTCAGGGGAAAGTATTACCCCAACAGCTACACTGTAACCAGATCATTTCATTAAACATGTTTAAAAAGATCACATCTGTGTTCTATCTTTCTCTGTTATATGTGGGCTAAATTTATATAGACACATGTACGTGTCTATATGACACATATGTATGTTCCTGAATCTTTGCTAACTACTTTTTTCCTAAGCAGGTGACTTTTTAAGCCTTTATTCCTGCTGTTTCATAGCTCTTATTCTTTTCCATTACTATTTTCTTTTTTTGCATACTTGAATGACAGAAAGCTGCACCCACTATCACGACCTAAATATTCACTTACAGTGAAATATTTTCAAAGCAATGACCTTTCAGAGCAGGCTACGAATTTGATAATAAAAGCCATTCTATTGATGCTTTTCCTTTCCTTTGTTCCTTTCTCCTAAGGAAAGTAGATTGGAAATACAGCAATTATTCTGCCTGGAAATTGAAAGGGATTTCTGAGCAACCTTGCACAATTGAGCTGGCACATGTAAGAACTGTTTCTGACTCACTGAGCTGGCATATACTGCTAAATCAGCATTGGCAGGGCTCCAGACAGCCTGTCACCAACACTGGGTATTGCAGTAAGTACCCGTTCTAAGTATTGTATCCAAATTTGTTTTACTGAGTTGTTTCGTTCAGTGCTGCAAGGTCTGGCTTAAGAAACTAAAGCCTCGTACTAAAAATAAAGAGACCGCGGTGGAAGTAAATTTATGTCAGCTGGGCTATGGTAACTGAATATGCTATTAATTAGAAGACTTTGCTTAAATTCCTTTCAATGCCCTTATTTTCTTATGCAGACTGACTTTCAAATAATTTACAGAGGTACCAATTATTTTGTCAATTATCTTTATGGAATAGTTCAGAAAATACAAATATCGACCAAAACGTACAAGAAGTGATTATAAAGTGCAAGATGCATGGTTTTCTCAGCAACCTTTTTTATCTGGAAATTTTGTTGCTTTTAGTTGGGGACATAAGCAGGAATCCCTAAGGAGCTGCTGTTTTTTCATAGGTAAGTAGTTAAATCTTGATATTGTAGCCAATTAATCAGTCAATTTCCCATTTCAGTTTAAGCTATGTCATATTTTCTTTCACTTTCTGCAAACTAGGGACACCACAAGTAAGCAATCACAATTTAGCTGGGATAATTCAGTTGAATCTGGGCTGTAGGCTTGGTGCATAAAAATGCACACCCACTTTGGACAAGATTTGTCCCATTTAAACTTAAGCACATGGTAAGGACCTTCCAAAATGCTTAATGGAAAAAAATAACTAGGACTCCACTAAGGTTCACGTCTTACATTTTGTTGACTTTATAGAAAGGTAATATGGTAGAGATAAAAATATCAGGAAATAACAGATTAAAATAACAGATTAGAATAACAGAGCCTGTGATAATGTGTTCTGGATGCCAGAAAGCCTGCACAGCCCTAAAATGTTTGTGAGGTCTTTATTGCTCTTATTATCTATGTTGGATTAAAAGTAATCTCTGTCTATGCTTCATTGCCTTCTTTGGCTGCATGGCAGGCATACTCATAGGCTCATTGGAAAATAGGAATGGACCATAAGAAATCATTTAATCTACCCTCCTCTTGCAAAACAAAATGAACTGGATCTGAATTGCTCCTGAATTTAAATTGGTCTGACATGTTCCAAACCATTTCTTTGGTTTGCATCTAAACCCTTCTTAATAGTATATGTCTACATTACTGACTTTCCAGTTAAGGCAGAAACAATGCCAGCTTCTAGTAATGTGCTGGGAAGTACCAGTGTACATTATTGTCCTTGTCTACAGGTTCAGAACATACTTTGAAACGGAATAAGTCTTCTGTCACAGAATAACTAAATTCACCTGGCTAGAGACAATGGTGAAATACATGTATTCATTCACAAAATAAAATCAAACAAAAAAGATGATACAATTATTAAGACAATAGATACAGAAATGAAAAGATTACTGTACCTCTATCTAGTACTTAGCAAGTTCCAAAAGCTTTTCTTACCCTATTTGTATCTAGCTATCAAGTTAATACATGCTTGATAGTTTCTGGCTGATGTACAACCCTGCATCTTCAAGTTTTATTAATGGAAAGGAATCTGTCAGGGGAGAGTCATACTTTTTTATAACAGATTATCTATGAGAGCTATTCATATTCAAGAACCCTCTCCCTCCCACTCTTTCTGATTTTCTTAATAATAACTCAGTGTTGAAAACTTTCCTTTCATCACTCCATTGCCTTCCCTTCCCAGCTTTGAAAATGCCAGGGTCTTCCACGTATGTTTATATGCCTTTATAACCTGCTGAAATACTCAGTATGGCTCAGAGGTGAATAATTAAAAAGCCAAAAAGGAAAATGCTCTTACCTACCTCCGAAGTAATGCTTAGTCATTGGTACCTTCATATCTATGAAAATAAATTAAATTATGCTTTATGTAAAAGTGTAAATTGGCAAGGAAATTCTGCAAATGGGATTAGTGCTTTCTTTTGATTAAGATTTTGTCACTTTATTGTTTTTTTGATTAAGACCGGGTAATAAACACTGATTTTTGGGTGATATTAAGCTTGAAGTGAATTAAGCCACCAAACCTGTCTTTAAAGTTTAAATAGCTACTGGTGATTCTAACAGTCTGCTGAATCCATTTACATCCATATGTTATTACTATACTTTCAGTTTACATGGTAGTTTGTAGTGCCTAGTTTTCTTGCTATTTTAGACTATTCTTTCTCATCATATCCAGCACAGACCAGGCTAAGAACATATTCCCTTCCTTGTTGCCTTCTCTGAGCCTTTTTATTCACTTTCTTCCAACCTGCAATCATATATTATATTTTCCAGGTCTTTAACCATTTTAGTTCCTCTTTTCTGGTCTCTGTCCAGATGTGTACAACTTTCTTTAAGTTGTACCCCATTCCGGCTGATATCAAGTAGATCAAAAGGATAATTCAACAGGCTTTGAACTACAAGTTACGAGCCTTGTTGTTTCAAATCACATTCTGCAGAACTCCTCCATCGTCTGTTACCGCCCATACTCTGTCTGCATAGATGATCATTGCTGCCTGTATGTAAAACATATATATTTGTTTCTGTTGAGCAGCAGTTTGTTTTCAGCATCACCATTTCAGTTGATAAAGAATTTTTGGGAATGCATTTATGGTTTCCATTAGGCTTGTAACTTCTCCCCACCTTGTGTCATCTTCGAATGCAATATGTTTTCTATTCCTTGATGTAAAATACCAAAAATACTGAACCAAACACAGGAAAGATCCTTGTGGAACCTGTACTGATGTATCATTCTAGTTAGACAATGGGGAAGGGTTTTCAGTTCACTTGGTATAACTCTGTCATTGTACCTTAATTTCCTTCTGAGCGTGTTATGATAGACAGTGCCAAAAGCTTCGTGAGGTCGGTATAAATTACCTCTCTTATTATATTTACATACAAAGAAGTTTACGCATTTTTCATCATTAGAGCGCAGACATTCAGTCAACGTATTTTAACATGCAAAAGTTACAGAATGCAAATTAATGCGGCTATTCCAGAGGAATGAGCATTATTTTTGTCAAAAAATACAATTAAATTCATATGCATTTATTGATACTAGAAATGTAATTTTCTACACTTTGTTCATGCAGCTTTTCCTGCAAACAAAAGGACTGTTTGAAGAAATTAGTGTATAGCAATCTGCATTGAAATCACAGAATCACAGAACGGTAAGGGATTGGAAGGGACCTCTGGAGGTCACCTAGTCCAACCTCCCTGCTAAAGCAGGTTGACCTAGAACAGGTTGCACAGGAACACGTCCAGGTGTGTTTCAAATATCTCCAGAGAAGGAGGCTGTGCAACCTCCCTGAGGAGCCTGTTCCAGTGCTCTGTCACCCTCACAGTAAAGAAGTTTTTCCTCAAGTTGAGGTGGAATCATCTTTAGTGCTTCAGGAGCAGGCTTTAAGGTTTCTGAATGAAAAATGCTAGGTTTTTTTCAGCAGACTCTCCAGCTGTAGCCAGATGTTTTTCTCTATGTCATCACCACTTTTTACATCTTCAGGTTAACATGTACATTCTGAAATCCCTTTGAATTAGTTGCTCCTCCTAGGATGGTCTGACTTTAAGGAATTAACTTAGTGGGTCATCGGCATTTCAATCCCTGCTGTGAGTAAACAGATTTGATTATCACTTTGACAAAAATGCTTTCTACCCTTACTGTTTATGTAATATATTGTGCTGTGTGATTCACTGTAAGAGCTTTGCTAACCAATGATATGGTTTAATAATAATAAAACCAGAAATATTTAAATAGTTTTGACCAGATAGCTAAAGGACATCTTCCTGTGTCCTTGAAAGAACACAAGTGATATATATATACTATATAACATACTGAATACCTTTGCGAACCACTCTGTCCTGGATTAGCTTTATGGAGAACACAGACTGTGATTATGCTTTGAAAATCTTTATAACTTCTATGACCTATACAGTTGGAAAAAATCCACCATCCCACAGCTATATTTTTCCAAAAACAGAACAAAGAGAAGAAATAAGATACTGTTCTCAAGGGGCTTGGTATTATCTGAAACCCTATAACCCAAATCTCACTCTATTTCTTCAATTGGTTGAGTGATTTCAGTAGGCGTGCCTGCAATCCAATCAATTTTAAAACAGCTGTAAAAATAGACTTCATTCACAGAAGGACATACTACTCGTGGATTAACATCAAATTTAGTAAACATAAAAGGGAGTGTGGTGAATCTCCAAATACAACTTGCCTCAAGACTGATTTGTCAGTGATATTTGGGATAACCGGTCAATTGGAATTCACCACCATCGCTGAAGAATAATATATATTAAAATAATCTTGCTTTATCTAGCAGAAGAGAGAGGTTTGTCTGCCAAGAAGATCTTGTGAAACACTATAATAACTGGTTAACACTCATCTGGAAGTTTTAAAAGGGTGTTTACATAAATAAAATATCATAATAATTTTAGACATACAGAATATGTTATAGCTGAGATCAGCTATGGTAACCTTGCTAATATTTTGATCTTATGGGTGCTTTCTTGAGAACAAAGGATGTTTTTATTAGAGCTAGTTCTCAGAATATGAGATACATCTCTGAATGGTGACAGCAATCATTCATGGTGCTTTACTAAGAATACTGTTTCTGGTGACAATAAATTACATTTATCTTCTTTAAAACATGGTAAATATGTAAGAGTTGAGAGTGGGGGAAGCCTAACATGAGACACCTAAGAGAAACATTAGAGTATTTCCTTCTGTTTTTCAACGACAAAATATTAGTATCACTCTGTGCATTACAAAACGCACAAAAGGAACATCTAAATAGGAAAAAAATTGCCATGCAGGAAAATCCAGCAAAGTTCTTGTTCACATGATTCTAATGGCAGGAGAATCAGAGTCAGAAAGGATGTGGTATAATGGTTCAAGTATCAAGCTTGCACATAGCCGTAATTCAGGACAATATTCTCTTCTTTATTTAATAAAATACAATCACATATATCTTATGAACCAGAAATTTCCTACAGTTTCAGTAGACTTCCGCTCCTACAAATTGTCAGATACGTCAGGGGAAGTCTCAACGGGCTCCACAGTAAGCATGCCTGAAATAATCTACGTAAACTAAAAGTATTTTTTCTTAATTTTCTATATAATGATTTATGCTCACTTAGCATGGCCGTTTATATGACTTCTAAATCTGAGATTCATTAGGCATTAGTAGTAGCTCCTGCCAGTGTGTTCCCAAGGTTGAATATCTATGGAATACATTCTCTTCTTTCATTTTGTTCTGCATATTTTACACTTTCCTTCTTCACTCTAATGAAACTGCTGATCTTTCACATTACTTCAATTTGCCAAGCCATTTGCATTTCCTCGGTAATGTTTTCTGAAACCCTATTCTATTATTGATGCAATCTCTTTTGAGATAAGATGGTCAGGACTGAAATCAATTTAACGGGAGTGCACACTACTAATTTATATACATTCAGTGTTATTTCTTTTTTATCTTTATTTACAACAAACTGTTTGTTTTCATAGTTCGTATACATACAATGAACTCCTCCAAGCATATAGTTCAATTTCAATGGAGGTATTGCAGACATTAATTTGATCCAAGATTTCTAAATGCTTCTTGTTTCCAGTTCATCTCATTTTAATGCCCTGTGCCAAATACTTGTTTCACTCGTGCTAGCAGACGTCTAACAATATTTAAATGTAATATCTGTGTTTTCTCCTGATTCAATGTGACTATATTCAAGCAGTTCCCTTCGCTAGTTATTGAATGTTTAATGTCTATGGAAATGTAGAAGTCTCCAGATTTCACTTTATCTTGGTAGCAGCAGATAAGAACTTATTTGAGAGACTGATAGGGAGTTGTGGTACCCTTTTGCTCACCTTGTTAAATGTTATACTTTTTTAGATGGGATCTGTGTCTTCTCTTAAATTACATACAAAATTGTTTTCTAATACCATTCTATATATTTCATAAAAGTAATTGAAATGGGGAGTCTTGAATCCTTTCTAATACCTTGTAATATGCATTAATTGTGACAGGTACCCTTAAGGAATCGTGTTGTCCTTAGCTGAGGGTTCTCTCCCACAATACTCTCTTGCATTCTTTTTTTAACACGTAGTTTTACCATTCACAAAATCTGTGAGAATTTCATCTGAATAGTTCATTTGGTATCATTCTACTACCAAAGATGACAGATGAGAGTCCTGCCTATGAATATTAATTAAAGTTCCAAACCGGTACAAAAATAAACAACAGCAGATTGAAATTGCAAGAGCATTGGCACAAGGAAAACACGATCAATAGATTTGATAGAATTATTATAGAGTTCCCAGTGATGGCAAGGAGTAGTTTGGACACCTCTGTCCTAAATCCCCACTAGAGCTGGAAGGCCCATAACCTGCGAACTGAAGCTCCACTGGAACCGACACACCTTTTGTTTCCAACTCAGTGATGCATAACTGTCAACAAGACTTTCAGTTTGCAAACAAATTACCTGGAATTATAGTGTTCTCTTCTGCTTTCTTAGATTAAATATGCACTAAGAGTTCATCTTTATTTACCCAGGAAGATATATGAAAACTTCCGCTTAGATTTGTGATAGTAGGTGACAGTTTTAGGAATCATTTAGTGCTGCCAATGCTGTTCTAATCACAAGCAGTACCAGACGTGATGGGAGTTATCCTTATATCTGCTACAAGGTAAGTTGCTGTTGCTGCACTAATCTGTACTGGAGGTGCAGCAACTTCTTGTCTGTGCTATTTGAGGACCTTTTGCCTGCTAAATCCTTACTCAAGCAGCTTACCTGCAGAATGTGTTACATGGCAAAGGCTTGTCTGCACGCCCACGGAGAAGCACGGACACATAACGGCGGCTGGAAGGGGTTCCTTCCAGGCCCATCACAGCCATCAGCCCATCTCCATGTGTCCAGAGGGTCACACAGCACAAAAATAGGTGAGGAATACAAATTAAGGGTGTAAAGGAAGGGACATGTTAGATCTGCTCCAGGAGAACCTGAGCCCCGTTGTCCGGGTGGGAAATGCTGGAGTACATTTTGGACTTATAGGAGTTGCTGCCTAAGGGTATTGGGCACGTTATGAGATATAGGAGGAAAACCATTTTGGGATTGCACAGGATTTACTTTGGGATATTTAAAGGATGAATTAAAGGCAGGAAAAAGGAGGAATTTAGGCAATTTGGGGAGGAAAAATTGTGGGAAAAATAGAGGAATAAGGGGATAAAAAGGACCTGTTATATTTTGCCGCTGGGTATGCTTGTGCAGACCTACCACACATCTGATCAATGCAGTTTGCCTTATCCACTTATTAAACTCTTTCCCAACTCTTTCTCTGGTGAGTGAATCTATATCCTGTGTGTGCGTATGTGTGTATGGGGCTCTGAGTGCCCCAGCTGGACTCAGACCATGGTGTCTGGGGTGCCAGTAGCTGGAGCACATGAGTACGTGCATGTGAGCAACAGCAAAGATGAAATCAAACTAGGTAGCAAGTAGGTGAAGTGGCCAGCAAGCTGGTGTGTATGTGTGTCTTATGGGAGTTTGGGTACTGGAGGCTTCACTACTCTTGGGCCGTTGGATCCAGCCCCATTTTCCCTTGCAGAATGACTAAATGTTTCAGTGTGAGCAGCGTCATCACTGATGGAGACTCTTCAAAATTATTCCATTATACCCTCTTCTGACTTCTCTCCCAATCACAGATAATGAAAATTTTACCTAAAAAGTCACTTTATGTGTCTCCTCTATGAAAAGCTGACAAAATCAAGTGTTCTGAGTTAATATAATTTTAAATCCCAGATTAATGCAGAAAAAATATTACAGGATATGTGCACAAGTGTCAGCCTCTAGCTGACAAATGGGAACCAAGTGCAATTCTGCTGAAACTTAACACGTAATAGATAAAAGGAATTTACAAATATATATTATCAATTATATCCTATATACACTCCATAGTTGGCTCATAAATCAGAGAATGCCTTTGTTCTTGCGAAGTTACAGTAGCTTGAAGATCTAGTGAACTGTCAGTAGAGTGGCTGTTTCTTCGACAGACACTGAAGACCTTTGTGTGTGAGGGTGATGATAGAAAAGCTAAACCTGCAGACAATTACTGTATCACCTTTGCATTCAAGGCTGTCTGCAAATACCTTTCCCTTTATGTACCCTGCGCGTTCAGTCATTCTTAAAGTGAGGGTAATTAAAGTGATTAAAAAGGCTTTTAAACAAGTCAGATCTTTTCAGATAACACTCCAATAACTTAAATAAATATTTATTAATTTACAATATTTTTGTGGGTAATTTTCAAAGTGTTTAATACACATTTACATTAAGAGTCTTAGATCTCACTCAAGCTTTGAAATGATAGACTTTCCCAGCAACAGCGATGCTGATATCAGAGTATAAACATTGGTTTAAGTCTCTGCATGTAAGTATATTATACAGTTTATATTTAGAAAGAAAATGCTACTGGGATTCCAAAAATCTGCAAAATGGTCAGTTTTTCATGCTGTTATGGTCCACTGCACAGCAATATTTCTGCGTGTGACTCAGGAATAAAAAATGCTAGGTCAGCTTCATATTAAAAAGCCAGAACACTTATTTGAAATGTGGGTTCTTTCTCTACCATGAAGAAAATTTTAATTTTGTGTGCCCCTTCGTTGCTCTGTCCTGATTTATTCCTTGTTCTGCTAGTTACACAGTAACACAATAACAAAGGGAAATCAGCCTGTTCTCCTTTTAATGAAAAGAAAATATTTCATCTTTGATATTCAGGCTGAGGCAGCTTCATTTTAAGATTTGTAGCAAGGTGAGCTTTTGTATGATTTCATGCCGAAGCACAGTGACTGGAACTTTAATCCCAGTATATATCTTTGTATAGGTATTGTGAGTTAACAGTAGAAAAGAAATGATCATTCTGGTTGTGATGAAAGGTGCAAGTATATTGCTACACATCTTTGCAATCAAGTAGTATTTTGCATGTCCTTTCGTGGCCAAAGGTTCACAGTAGTGCACATCATTCAGAAATGAGATACTGTCGGTAAAAATGTAAATGGAGTTATATTGAGATCTGTTACTACATAGGTCTTACTGAAACATGCTTGGCAGAAAAGTTGCGGCAAAACTTTTTAACAATGAATATAGATAGTGAGGACTCGCATACTACAATGTGTTTCTAGGTGCTTTACAAAACCACACCCTTATGGCTGTGAGCTAAGCCAGTATTAAAAAATAATCTGTTGTGATTCTCTGGGTATTGAGCTATTCGGGCTCTTGCTACTCAGTCTCAGGGACACATCCATACAGACACACATATACGTGCACAGAGCCAGTCAGTAGAATCATAGCAACCTTAGTTAAAAGGCATTTTGACCATTTGAGTAGTTTTATTATAACTGTTATTCCTGCGCTGCAACACCACCTTCCTCACTGTGAAGGACTTCAGGTGTATGTACAGTCACTATGCAACATCTGCTCTTGGCACTATTTTGGAATAGCACAACAGCAGTTTGTTTTCTTCCTGTTTTGTTGAACACATCCAGAGGGTTAAGAAAGCAAGAAAAGCCCTGCTCTTAGACAAAATCTGTTCTCCTTTTTGCAGTCTTCTAATGTTAAATGAAACTGTTTTCAAAGTCATTTTTTTTATTCAGTAATAGATTCACATACACTTCTTTTATTTACCTTGCCTACATCTATTATTTCTGCTTTAAGCTAGGAAAAATGTTTTAAAAAGTTGTATCAGAAAAATCTGTTTTCCCCAATTTGGTACTCGTTCCTTTCAAAAAAACTTTTTTGCACTTTAATTTTCCTGACTGACTGAGCTTCTACATGTGAAAACTGGGCTTTTCCAGTATGATACAGTTTGCAATGAGTCTTTCACATTTCAGCATCTCACTTAGAAAGTTTCTATAATATATAGCTGATGAATACAACTGATTTTTGAAGTCTGCAAATGACACAAGCCAATATCAGCATAAATAATATTTTCTGTATTTCTTAGAGGTTTGCAGGATCCTGGGGAATCACAGTCAGTCCTGTAACAGGCAGATAAAAAAATAGATTACAACTTTTAAAGTTATGTTTCATGACACCAGCTGTAGTATCTGTGCCTGGGGTTTGTTTTTTACCTTTTTATTATGATAGTTGTACAAAAAATGGAAAGGCCATTCATGAAAGCTCAGTTTGATTTTAGACAGAAAGAAAATTAACAAACTGCAGTCAAATAAATGCACAATTAAGCACCAATCTTGTCAAAATGATAGCCTCACTTCTACATAAGCAATTTCCTCTGTCTTAAAACATTCTCAGCTATTGGATTCTAAATCATGAGAAGCAAAAAATCACTTAGTAGAGTGTGCTTGAGTGTTTGTGCCAAAGCTTGTTTTAATTTAAGTGTCTCAATTATTTCTATATGCATGGAGCAGGCTGAAGAATAAATGGTATGAATAAGGGTGCTTATTTTGCGTTACTGAAGTTCTGTAACTGTATGCTAAGTTTATACTGAAAGAAGAAAGACATTGCACGCTGTTTCAACACTACCTGCTCTGATTTATATTTATGATGATGTAGAGAATGCATCCTTACTACTACTACAGTGTCCTAGAAATGTTATTGTATTATTGACGCTCTGAGGCTTGATCTTATATATTTAATTCTAAATAAATACAATTAAATGAAAGTAAAAATGTTACATATGAGAAGATTAGGATGTTAAAGTGTTAGTGTTGTACCTTAGTCTCATTGAAAGTACTGATTATCAGCCTCTCCAATAACGGGCCTGCAAAATTTTAATGGGGCGAAAGAAATGCACATAAAAAAGAAATCTCTATGCTCATAAATTGAAAGAATAAAAGAAACTGAAAGCTAAGCCTAAACAAGGTGAACTAAAACATAGACATAATTCTCTGAGATGCTTTCTTCGTTCTAGCAGCGGTCAAACTGGGATCCCTTTGGCTCCAACAGAGAAGGAACAGCAAGAGCAGGCTGTTCTGCTGGGGTGGTGAGCCAGAGCCAAGGATGTCACCAAGGCAGCAGAGGCAGTGACCTGACTGATAATTGGCAGAACCCCACAGTACCTCAAGAAGGAGAGCAGAGCAGGTCTGAGGACAGTGAGCCAATGCACTGGGCAGTAAGCAAGTCCATAAGGAGTAAGGCAGGTCCAAGGTCGAGCCAAGAAGTCCTGGTTGGCGGTCACATCCATAGGCATCTGCGTGGCTGCAGCGTAGCCCAGGCAAGGACCAAAGAAAATTGTGCAGCTTTAATGCGGCTCCTGAGTGAAGGGGGACAGCCTCTGCTAAGGCTTCTTACAAATCTTCCTCAAACAGTTGTTGGATTCAGGGCCGCACAGCTGCACTGTCAGTGTTGGCCCCGAGCCCAGGCAGTCAAAACCCTAAGAATGGGCTCTGACACCAACTTCCTCTGGTTAATCCTCTCATAACGTGATTGCAGCGAGGAAGTGGCAAACCAAAGATCTCTTACAATTTAGGCACTGCTTAGAGAGTGACTTGTCACCCCCACTAGAGCGAGCATTCATATTGTTCCATTTTTGCCCTTAGTAACCCCGCATACGTATCAGATCAGAGGTGACGCTTTATATGGGCTGTACATGTGCATCACATATTGCAAGAACATATTCTAAAGTCCCTTTGTTATCTCTCTGGACACCTATGGCTATTGGACTGGTTACCTCTAGATTAGACGTTCAACTTTATTTCAAGTTGAGAGGTGGCATCAGCTGCATACAAACTCTATGTTCAGTTCTATCTGTCCCTTTCTTTCCAAATGCTTATATAATTAAAGAAATAAACAAATTTTACAAATATAAACAAAACACAGTGCCCACTTCGTTGTTTCTTGTTGTTGTCTTAAAATGCTTAGAATTTTTCAAGGATCAACTGAGATGCGGTCTGTTAAATGTCAGAGTTGCAACATGGACATTAGTAACGTTATGATGAATTTGGGTCTGCAAAATCAACTCTGTCTCTAGGATTCAAGAGGTCCTGTCTTAATATTTTAATCACTACAGATTTACTACTGCCTCTCTTTTCATTTCTGTATCAGATAATGAAAATCTGGAGTAATTAGGATTTTAATATACGTACTTTTATTTAAGTAATTGCATTCCTCTCTGCAGTCTATTAATCAGCTTCCAGATTCTACAAATCGCTATAACATTATGTGCTTTGTGGTCAAATTCAGCTGAAAAAGGCAGTTATAAGTATCACATAAATCCTTGCAATTTGAAGTGACACCCATGGCTCAGGGCATTAGCACTGGATTAGAGTTACTATGCAGTATAATTGTTTGTTGTTTTGCAGTATAATACAGATAAGACTACACAATCAAAGCTTTCATAGACATAAACAGACATCACACACTGTAATTATATTTGTCTGTGAGTTTATAATAATCATAGATGGCAGATATTACAAGGCAGTTCTTTTTTTCTGGTTAATATATTTGCTGTACTCATTTTACTCCAAAAGCAACTTCCAGTAAAGAAGTAAAAGCCTGGTTTTGCTTTATTTTTTCTGATGGAAATTTTCTACAAAATAGACAGAAGAGCAAAATATTAATTTACTTTACTGCCTTTTCACTTAGTGTAATAATATATATTATTCCCTTTTGATTCAAATCTTTTTTTTCACTTTTTTTCTGAGAACTTTGCTGGATCTTAAAGCACAAGATCGTAAAACCACTTCAGTAATGACCCTCAGAAGCAAAGGTTTATGTGTGATTCACAATTAGCACAGTGTCATACTGTGCAAATAAACACATAAGGATTTTATCTTGAAGCTACTGAAGGCATTTCTACTTTGAGAACACAGATAACCCTTTTTATGACAAATGTAACAAAACCTTCTTTCTCGCACTGAGAGTGCAAAGTTACTGACATCAGGAAATGGATAAGACAGAGAGTCCTTACAAAATAATAAAAATATGAATTTCCTGTTTTTTTCCAAATTTTTTTTTGTGAAGAGAACCTTGATGTCCTTTTGTTGTGCAGATTCAATGCTATGATGGTGACGAGAAATCGGGAGTATGTGAGGAATTAAACTACTGGAACACTGTAGAGCCTGACCTACTTCATATGTTAAAAAGGTAGGAGGTTATTAGCAGGGGGAAGTTCAGTGGTTATAAAAATACTTTGAGGAGTGTTCAGTGTGTTACAAAGATCAGTAACAGGGTAGAATGGCATAAAACCAGGAAGGAAATTTTTACTAACTAAGCTATGGGTAGTGGCATAATTGAAGGAAGATATGGAAGCCCATTCCCTTGGAAAAACAGTTAAAATGAATTAAAACAAAAACCTAAAAAGCATGCTTTTACAAATTGATTTGTATAAAACTTGTTTTAGTCAATTGAATCAGTCTTTCTGTGAAATAAGATAGGACAAAGAAAAGCATTATGTGCTTCTGCAAAACATATTCTAAAGATAAATTTTTAATGGCTGTACTTCTGTTACAATTTTTTAGTACTATCATAATTAGGTATTTATTTTACCAATGCACCAAGTAGCTTATTGTTATGTACTTGCTTAAAAAATGAATATAAAAATACAATTTGTACCATAGAGTGATTACATTAAATGGTAAGTTCAGATAAATAAGTAAGAAGCAAAGGAGTATAAAGGTTCATTGGCTTCCAGGGAATGAGCATGAGTATGGATAAAGTATTGCCATATTTCTGGCCCCTTTGACCCCAGGTGGTATCTAGGAAAGCTGGCATAGAGGGATGGAGTCCTGTATTTTCACAACTACATTGCGTAGAATGTAGATTATGTATCATTCTAGCTAGTACTTTTTAATGGTTTAATTTTTTTTCAGCACCTTAATAAGCTATCTATCCCAAAGAAATCTGGCCTAATTGCAGTACACCCTCATTGATGATAGATTTTTGGAGCACAGACCTTTGGAAAATCTGTCACTAATCTTGAAAGAAGATTCTTTCCTGAAGTTACTCCTCTTTGAAGTAGCGCTGCATTTTCCCTTGAAAGGAGAAGAATGACGTACAACCAAAAAGATATGCAAAATTATAAATAACTCCAACTTCATATTTTAATATAGTGCCGCCATGGAAACCTAATGACTGGGCAGCTGTTCTTCTTCATCTCATAGTGAAACTTAAAGATTCAAAGCTATATTACAAGTATTTTAATTGCGATCTTTCGATAGAATCTTTAAATAAAAGAACTGGGATCTTGTTGGAAGGTGGAAGTCAACAGACTGATGTTCACAATCATCTACATCCACCTCTGTTTGATAATAGAAGTTTTGTTTTACAGTGATTTTTCAAAATATTTTGTGTGCAATGTAATCAAAGGTTCTGAAGAAGAACTAAATTTTTCTCTGTTGTTAATAAACAAAAACCTCATGTAAGTAATAAAACTCTTTTGACTTTCTACTGTGATAGTTCTGAATACCTGCAAAATCATTTGAAGCTGCTGAGGACATGTTTGGAATTTAGGCCTCCCTTTATGTCTTGGTTTAAGAATGAATGACCCCTCTTAAGATACCAGAACGTTCCGGATTGAAGTAACTTTTACTTTTAACAGGTTGCGCTCATCAGTGTCATGGAATGAAGAGTAAAGATCTGCCTCCTCCTTTCCTCTTAGGTATGTTACACACCTTCATTTTTCTGTTATGTCTATCATAATTATAAATTCTCATTCAAAGAATATCACAAAGGAACCAGACACTTGAGAAGCATATATTTTGCAGATATTTTTTCTTATAAGTACTTTATACACCAAGGCTACAAGCAGGTGGGAGGAAGATGCCTTACTTTTGCCTTATGCAAATTTTAGATCATTTAGCATAATGAAAAGAGTAAATCAGAAAAGGTGAAGAGATAAAGTAGAAAAAGAAGCCAAGGACAGAATTTTATGAGATATACAAATGGAGTTTTCTCTTTCAATCTTGATTTCTAAGTGACAAAATAATGTCTGGGGCTTCTCTGTTTGTTCACAGGAGAACATCTCAGGAAACAAAAAATTGTTATGGCTGAAAAACTCTGAACCAGTGATACTGATGAACTCCCCTCTTCATACAACATTTTTATTGTCTTGCTTTAAATGTGAATTTACAGTGGAATTTTTGAGGTGGGGAGACCATTGTCTATTTGTCTCCATTTCCAGCCTCGCTGCAAAACAAAAGTGTGTGAAAGGAATCACAAGGCAGTCATGCAGCAGCCAGAGTATATGTTGACATCCTCACCAGCTGAGACTACTTCCATCTTGCTGCTAAACATGAGGCAAAGCCTCATCACCCGGACCAAGGGGAACGTCTCTAACAGAGGACATGACACAAGGAAGAGCTTAAACTTCCCTTTCCATTGTCTCTTCCTGTTCATACTGAAGATTAGTTATGATCAGTGAAATCAGTGAATTAGAAATCATAAAATGAGGTAACACATGATGATGTATGTGGTCAATAAAACATAAACTTTATACTTGTTCCTGGTCAAATATCAGGCTGAAAGAATAGGATTTAGGCTACAATTCAGACAGTCATTTACTTGAGGAGATTTAAGATGCCGTAATTCTTCATGAGAAATAATTCTTGTCAGTAGCTGTGCTAAATTAGCATAAAAGCTTGTCTGTAGACATGCTGTTTTCAACAAGATTTTTTAGGGATTGCAAGGGAGAAGGGTTTCCATGTATCAAGAAACATACGTATTAAGAAACGCATGGAAAGCAGCAGAAGTGCCTCTTGTGGTTAAGACTTCCCATAGTCATAGACCAAGTCTGATTGTATGCCCGTCTGAAAGGCTTCTTAGAGATCACTCCTGTTATAATCTCTTTCAGAGCAAATAACTTGCCATCCGAGCCAAGCTGCGTTTGTTTTCTTTCTTGTACGGCTGCCCTCCCTGGCAAGCCTTACGCTGAGGGTAGGCAGTTACGGTATGTGTTCAACTTATGGGAAGCAGGATTAACGTTTTCCTCACCAGTAGTTTACGAATTATCATAGGATAAAAAGAAAGACTGTATTCCACCCACCTCTCCGTTATGATGTTCAGAGATCACTGCCAAAAGCCAATACCCCGTGTTCTTATAAAAACTCAGTGTTGTGTAGTAACACACTACCCACCTGGTAAACAAGAAGATGCAGATCATTAATATCAATAATTAATTGAAATTTATCTGAGTTCCTATAGTGATCCCATAGCTCAGATCAATTGCAAAGACTGAGATCAGCTGAGTTGGAACCCTGAAACTTTCACAAATCTAACTAAGACTTGAGTTTTGGTTCTAGCCAGTCTTTCTGCTACCACTCTCTTCTCCACACTATCATATACTCTGGTGGCAAAATGTCAGTCCTTCTGCTTGTGTTTTGAACCAAAGTTAAGTGGTGGTTCTAGCTTTCTCCTGCAGGCATGATACCAAGTAAGATAAGAAATATACCACTAAGAACCAAAATAAAATTTTCTATTCCATTCAGTTTCTATTCCAGCTCTATCATTTCTCCTCGTGGAATTGCACAAATGACCAGGGTTGTAATAAATGTTTTATTTACATCTGCGACTTGCAAATCTTGTACATACTAGCATTTTCCAAAAACGTACATAATCTATGTTGCTTATTTGCATAATTGTAGCGTTTTACAGCATACAAACTGCTTAACTATATTTTAATGAAAGTATTTAACTGAATGGCTTTGAGACTTTTTTGTAATTATGCCTGAACTTAAGATAATATTGAAACTTGATAATTATAAGAGTATTGCAAGCCAGCAGAGAATCTCAGTTACAGTACAAAATATGAGCTTCTTAAACTCATCTGTATCCTTCTGCTTAATTTTCACTTATATTACGACACTTTTCTCTTTACAGGAAGTTATCACTGTTTTCTTTCAGATATAAAGCTTTGGTCCTTAGAGAAATTAAGATAAAACTCAGTCATTAGGCTTTGGTTAGTGTCTAGATTTTATGTAAAATATGTTAATAAATGGTGTAAGAAAAAAATCCTCAGAAGTTAAAACATGCATGAAATTAATATAAAACTTTCTCTGAGTCTGGTATTGATAATTACATCACACATTTGCTTTAATACCGCACATGAAAAATTTTTTCCAGGTCTTTTTTTCTCCTATTAATTTCCTGCATGTGTTAAGTCCAGTTCTTCAGCCAGTAAGCAGACTAGTCAGCTTTCCTGAAATGGGGCCACAGGAATGAGCTTCATGTCATCTCTTCGCGTTCCATCTGCAAGCCTTCTCCCTATGTTTTTGGAAAAGATTACATATTTACCACCTCTCTAAATTATTCTAATACATTAAAATATCTTGCTATTTGTGCATAAAGTGTGATTAACAGTAGAGATTTGAAGGAGTGAATTGGCACAATAAAGACTATTTATTTGTTCTGCTGAATATTAAAAGGGACATGTGTTAGGAAGAAGAGGAATAATGAAAAGATACTTTGACAAAGGCCTACGTAACTTCTGTCAGCCCAGCTACTCCTTGGTACATCAGTGCTATTATCTTGCTTATCATTAAACAAAATGCTTCAGCACTCTGAGAACTACTGTTCTATAAAGAAACAAAACAAGCCCTTTCTGTTTATTTCTAAGTGCAAGAGATTACAGAATTTTTTCCTCTTTGCCAACAGCTGTGTTCTTCACAGGATTTCTTTTTTCCTGCATCCATTCCTGGAAATACTGATGCCAGACACTTTTGCATTATTTTACATCTCTAAATGGAACTGTTGCTTGGTATATTTACAATGTATTTCTTGGAAAGGTATTTGCATAATACCTTATTAACATGCGGTATAGTTAACTGCAGAAAATTGATAAGTCTGTTATTAATAAAATAAAACGATTAAATTCTTTATTACAGTGAGTTGTTGTGTCTGTTCGTTTAAGTATGTCAGCTATGTTACTACCATTTGGACAGTGAATATTAATATTGAGTAGCTACGACTATCCATGATCATAAGTGATTTCAATGTTATCTGTAACAGTTACACTGAAAAGATTTCAAGCTAGTCAAACACACTTAAACAGCCAGGAGGAGTCTTACATTAAAATTTTATGCTGTTTTACCTCTGAAGAGACAGCATTTACATTACTATTACATAGGATTACAATTTAAAAATAAAAATTAGACACATCAGTGACTGAACCTGGGAATCCTTTTTTAATGAGCATTAGAAGAAATGCCAGCCTGAGAAACAAAAGCTGATAGTTTGCAAGGATGAAGCCAATCTTTAACAGCTATATACATTTTCTGTAGAGCAGGAACTCTTAGGTAAAACTTTTTAAAAATGGTATAGTTAATTAGTATTTAAAAAATAGTGCAAAAAGTTTCATATAAGCCCTTAAGCGCTCAACTGTAAGTACTGGAATAATCTAGCCATAGATTTATCTGCCAACACTTTGTTGTTAGGCCTGATAATGAAATCCTTGAGAGTTTTGGCATTGGCTTTAACAGTGATCCTTTTCCCAAGTACAATTTCTCCAAACTAACGAGCTTGCCTCTTTGTGAAAAAGAGACTGAAATAAAACACAACTCTTCTGGAGCTTCCAAACACCGCCATAGCTTGCCACACCACTACACCCATTGTAAAGGCCATTTTCACAGTTGTCCTGTCAATCCCGTTTGCCATAAAGACTTACGGGGCTCTCATTAGTAACAAACTCAGTCACAATTGCCTAATGATTTGGTCCTGAGAGTCCATAACCCATGATGAAAATGACTACAAAAAAGGAGTGATTATAAAATGATTATAAAAAAGTGTTTCTTGAGAAACATGCCCACCAAGAAATACAGTACCTGTACAGTAGAAATTGGTATGAACAGTGAAAAAGTGCAGAGTGACCCTCAAAAATCTTTCAAAAACTGCAACGGTAACTAAAACATGCCACACATCTATAAAGTCAATATATTCGAAAAGAGCTTCTGTACTTCAGTTTTATTTTACAGCAAAGGATGAACTTTGGGAAGTTATAGATGCCTATGAAAAAGCTGAATATTATTTATTTATTGGTAATTCCAAGAATTACTATCGAAATAATCGCTCAACTGAAGCCTGGACATGGGCTGTGCAATAACTGATTGGATTTTTGAACAGCAAATGATGAATTTTCTTGGAAAAAAGTGAAGGCCTTAACCCTGAAAATTCTGGTTAGTATACAGTAATATGCAACTGATTTCTGAAAATCAAAGTAGTACATTGTATTTTATTTTTCAGGGTATTAAAGAAGTCGTTGTCACAACACTCAGTGATACATTTCCTGATTTTCATGTTTTTGTAAGAGTAAAGAGAAAACAGGAGAATCTCCTCAGATTCTTTGTGATTTGACCAGCCTGCCAAGGTCACACTGACAGCATCAACTGGGACAAATTCCTCATAGAAGGACGCTGACCTTGAGTCCTTTACAATTTGGCCAGTCTGCCTGAACTGCACCAACAGCATCACTGGGGAAAACCTCTTGCGTCCTTTTTATCAATTATTAAAGTTTCCAGAAATTTGTATGTGTATACCAAGTAATTTTATTATATAGATTCATGACAGGATAAGGATTTGAAAGTAGCTGGTGATAAGATAGTGACTGCAAAAAGACGTCTGGAGTGATATGCAGTCTAACTCCAAGCACTGATAAGCACTAGCAGCTAGTGTGATGTGAGTAGATAAACACATGTAGCACAGAGTTCTTACCCAAGAGGCATCCCTATGGAGGGGAAGAGAGGGTCCATTCCGTTGACTGATCCCAGAAGTTCCAATGGAGATCTTATTTACATTTCCCCCTTTCTGTTTTGTTTTTATAAGGTTTCTTTACCTTTAGGTCAATCTGGAGTGTCTCTAGTCATTCATTCTTTTATTCTTAATTGGTGTAAAAATCTCTCACTTCTCATTTAAAAGTATAGTCAGTAAAATTTATACCGCATGCTCATTTGGGAGTGGTCGTCCCTTGGTGGTGGGTAGCCTTTGGGATAAAGGTATGTTTTCGTATTATAACGATATTATAATGAGCAAAGTTGGGCTGAAGGACATGATTTCACCACCATCCTTGACAGCAGCTATGTGGTTCTCTTTGCAATTCCACGCCCATCCTTGCTAACAGAGACTGACTGTATGAGCTACAGCACCCTGTTCTCCATTCCAGAGATGCTGGACATTCTACTTAGCCAAAACAGGCCTTTTCCATGGCAACTGCATTCCTTTCCTGGGAATAACAACTGCACCTTCATGCTAAAATCACTATACAATCACAGTGTACCTAACTCTGGGGAAAATTTAGGGAAACTTGGGATTCTCATTCCCCCAATTTTTCATTATTTTTCCACGCTGATTCGGAACATATTTTGGCGATAATCCTAATCTGCATCTGTTTAAACTAGCTTATGGTGTCAGTCTGCCAAGTACTGAAAAATGTGATATGGCATAAATAGGGGAGACTCTAGAGCCCCCCTGGGATCCCTTTAAGGCCTTCTAGGACCCCTCTTGGACCTGCACCGGGCTCAGTGCTGGGTGGGCTCAGTGCTGGGTCCAGTCCTGTTCAATGTCTTTATTAATGACCTGGATGAAGGGACTGAATGCACCCTAAGTAAGTTTGCAGACGACACTAAGCTGAGTGGATGTTTCAATCTGCTGGAGGGTAGGGAGGTTCTTCAAAGGGGTCTGAACAGGCTCGATTGATGGGCTGAGACCAATGGTGTGAGGTTTATCAAGGCCAAATGCTGGGTCCTGCACTTGGGGCACAATAGCCCTGTTCAGCTACAGACTAAGAGAAGAGTGGCAAGAAAGCTGCCTGGAGGAGAAGGGCCTGGGGGTGTTGGTTGACAGTCGACTGAACATGAGCCAGCAGTGTGCCCAGGTGGCCAAGAAGGCCAATGGCATCTTGGCTTGGATCAGAAACAACGTGACCATGAGGTCCAGGGAGGTGATTCTTCCTCTGTACTCAGCACTGGTGAGGCCACACCTCGAATCTCATGTTCAGTTCTGGGGCCCTCACCACAAGAAGGACATTGAGGCTCTGGAGTGTGTCCAGAGAAGAGCAACTAAGCTGGTGAAGGGGCTGGAGAATAAGTCTTGTGAGGAGCGGCTGAGGGAACTGGGGTTGTTTAGCCTTGAGAAGAGGAGGCTGAGGGGAGACCTTATTGCTCTCTACAGCTACCTGAAAGGAGGTTGTGTAGAGGAAGGAGCTGGCCTCTTCTCCCAAGTGACAGAGGACAAGACAAGGGGGAATGGCCTCAAGCTCCACCAGAGGAAGTTCAGCCTGGACGACAGAAAATAATTTTTCATGAAAGGGTCATTGGGCACTGGAACAGGCTGCCCAGGACGGGGTGGAGTCACCATCCCTGGAGGTATTTAAAAGATGGGTGTATGAGATGAGATGCTCAGGGACATGGTTTAGTGGTTGATAGGAATTGTTGGACCTGATGATCCACGAGGTCTTTTCCAATCTGGCAATTCTATGATTCTATGATTCTATGACTCCAAATATAATATAATATCAACGTATCATATCAACATTTATCATCATCATATGCAGGTTGATGAAAGCAACTTATCATATACATTATTTCATTGCTAATTAAAAATATATTTCTGTGTTTGTTTGTAGAAGAAAAGATAAATGAATCAAGTGCAATGGAAGGGAGTACAAGCTCCCCAACTAATGAAAAATAGAACACAGGGCCATTCTTGTACTTGTCTTTGATGTTGCTACATGACTGCTGATTAAGTTATACTGCTCAAAACAAGGCAAAACACCAAAACATGTAAATGCTTGAATACATCCAATGACATTTAATAAGGCTTTCAAGGATGTAGCTAATTTTAACACAGTGTACAAAGCCAAGAAGACTGGATTAGCCAAGCAAAACTTGATAGAAAACACCTGAGGGATCAATGGGATCTGAAAATAATGCTCTATCTACACTTTCAGAAGTGTTTTGATATCATCATTCCTGTCTTACTTGTTCAGATTTAAAAAGTGTTTCTTTCCTGTCCTTGGGAAGACAGAACATCCTTAGAGAAGTTTGAACCCATAGATGCTCAGTGCTAGAACAATTACCAACACGCAAAACAGAACCTCCATAAACAGACAACAATTTCCCAACAGACTTGGGATGAAAGTGGGATGTAAGTCGTTCTTGAAACTGAGACAGCCAACATACAAACGTGTAGCTGATACGTATAAGATGTTGCCTTTTGTACTTCTTTTGTACACTAGATTTACAAAACATGACAATGCTTTTATGGCCACTTTTCCAAACTTAATTCACTGAAACATTAGCCAAAGTGTTTGTTTTCTCTTTGTGAAGAAGAGAGCCTTCCTTCTCATCCGTCCAAGAATGCTGTTGTACGCAGTAAGAATGCTGGAGTCAGAGCTGACACTCAAAATTTGGCCTGAAACAATGAAGATAACATTGCAATACCTACTTTTGAGGTAATCATTGTGTTTAAATTTATCTTTGCTAATGACTAAAGTCAATAGCATGGCATATGGGACAAATCCGCTTCATAGTTTAATGAGAAAACTCAAATATAAAAAACCTTGATGTTATATATACTGAAATGCATCCACGTGTATTATTGCAGTACGTGTAGGATGAGCTGGTCAAATATTTCTAAGGACTGTTCATAAGCATTTATTCAAATTTTGAACAGCTATTGAAATGAACTATCCTTCTTCACCTCATTATTTGCTGTTTACAAACATTCACATTCTTACTAGCATTGTGGATGCACTGATCTTCAGAGAAAAAAAAAAGAAAATTTATGACTAGTCAGTATATGTATCCATCCTTTAAATTTTTTCTTTTGAAAATGTAAATTTTCAGTAACTGGGTAGAAACAAGCCAGTTTTACCGTATTCTTGCCACACAGTAAAATATAAACAATTCATTAACAACCTTAGCTTGAGCTATGCTAAAAAGCATAAATTGAAGTTCAATATTTTCTCATGGCAAATAATTTTGACCACCTCAGTTTCCAGTGTTTAGGACTGGGGAGGTTGTGCTCAGTTGAGCAACAGGAAAAAAACAGCAAAAGGCACTATACCACCATTGTACTAAAGAAAGCCCTCGGGTTAAGAGACTACTTTGACCTTATGGCACAAATTAGCACTACCTCAGGGTTCCTCTAATTTAGGCCACCCTGTAATAGCCTCTGGCAGTCAGGGATTATTGGATGAAAGCAAACCAGTTTGCTGTGAACAGGGATTCAGAGATCTTCATTCAATTCTTGACTGCCCACAGCTTCTTCCGGTGATATTAGGCAGTATTAACATTTCTGTGCCTCCTTTTGCTGTATGAAGAAGCAGCAGTAATATTTCCATACTTTATAAACGTGCTATGAAATGTATTTACATTTTTTTTTTTTTGGAAACTTTGCACATAAAGCCATCGAAGTTTGCTGATGGTTTTGTCAGGCTTTGGTTGGTCTGTGATGGAAAAGATCCTAACTCACAGTTTACATCTCAGGCTGTAAAGTATGAAAGTTTTTTTGATTTTGGTACATCCCTTTATCATGCAAAAGAAAATAAGACATCCACAACCACCCATAAAAGCAGGTCTGTTAAAAATTGCTTGAGCATATGCTTCCATGAAATAATATGTATATATATAAAAATAATAGTAACTAAAAATATCCTGTGAGTGAATCTACATATATGCATGGATTGTTTTTGTGGAGTGAGGCATTCTCCAAAGTCTAGCTTTTCTGATGTGTTCCAGTGAACACACTGCTCAGGGAAAACTTGGATGCTACAGAATTTTAATATCACAGAATCACAAAGTTGGAAAGGACCCATTGGATCATCGAGTCCAACCGTTCCTAACACTCCCTAAACCATGTCCCTAAGTACTTCATCCACCCGTTCCTTAAACACCTCCAGGGAAGACGACTCGACCACCTCCCTGGGCAGCCTGTTCCAGTACCCAATGACTCTTACTGTGAAGAATTTTTTTCTGATATCCAACCTGAACCTCCCCTGATGGAGCTTCAGGCCATTCCCTCTAGTCCTGTCCCCTGTCACTTGGGAGAAGAGCCCAGCTCCCTCCTCTCCACAACCTCCTTTCAGGTAGTTGTAGAGAGCAATAAGGTCTCCCCTCAGCCTCCTCTTCTCAAGGCTAAACAACCCCAGCTCTCTCAGCCGCTCCTCATAAGACTTGTTCTCCAGCCCCCTCACCAGCTTTGTTGCTCTTCTCTGGACACACTCCAGAGCCTCAACATCCTTCTTGTGGTGAGGGGCCCAGAACTGAACACAGTATTCGAGGTGCGGTCTCACCAGTGCCGAGTACAGAGGGAGAATAACCTCCCTGGACCTGCTGGTGACCCCATTTCTGATATAAGCCAAGATGCCATTGGCCTTCTTGGCCACCTGGGCACACTGCTGGCTCATGTTCAGTCGGCTGTCAACCAGCACCCCCAGGTCCTTCTCTTCTGTGCAGCTCTCCAGCCATTCTTCCCCCAGTCTGTAGCGCTGCATAGGGTTGTTGTGCCCCAAGTGCAGGACCCGGCATTTGGCCTTGTTAAACCTCATCCCATTGGTCTCGGCCCAGCAGTCCAGCCTGTTCAGATCCCTTTGCAGAGCCTCCCTACCCTCCAGCAGGTCGACACTTCCTCCCAGCTTAGTGTCATCTGCAAACTTGCTGAGGGTGCACTCAATGCCTTCATCCAGGTCATTGATAAAGACATTGAACAGAGCTGGACCCAGTACTGAGCCCTGAGGAACTCCACTTGTGACTGGCCTCCAGCTGGAGTTAACTCCATTGACCACCACTCTCTGGGCCCGGCCATCCAACCAGTTTTCAACCCAGGAGAGTGTGCGCCTGTCCAGGCCAGAGGCTGACAGTTTCTGAAGCAGAATGCTGTGAGAAACTGTGTCAAAGGCTTTACTGAAGTCCAAGAAGACTACATCCACAGCCTTTCCCCCATCCAGTAGTTGAGTGATTTTGTCATAGAAGGTGATCAGGTTAGTTTGGCAAGATCTGCCTTTTGTAAACCCATGTTGACTGGGCCTGATCACCCGGTTCTCTTGCGTGTGCTTCATGATAGCACTCAAGATTACCTGTTCCATGACTTTCCCTGGCACTGAGGTGAGACTAACAGGCCTGTAGTTCCCCGGATCCTCTCTGCAACCCTTCTTGTATATGGGCACAACATCAGCCAGCCTCCAGTCTAGTGGAACTTCCCCAGTCAGCCAATATGATAAAGTGTGTGCAAAGTCTGAAAAATATAAGTGTATATTCTGAACAATTTATAGTTGGATGTTTATTTGGTTATGAATTTCTGAATTAAAGCATACTGGATTTGTATTACCATGTACTTAACTTTTGTTTTGTACAAAAATTAAATACAAAGTTTGTAATTTCATTGGGATTTTGGGGTTTTAAGGCAAATCCTCACAGGTATTTCAACATAGTTTGTACGAATGAATTCCATAAAAACTGAAAGAAAATTTAGCCAACTGAGGTTTTTTCCGGCAAATTGATGTGCTATCCTTGTTTATTCAGCAAATACTTTATTATGTATAATTAGAGATCTCTGAAGGTTTCTTACTAAATACATTATCTGAAAAAATTAGCACTTCGTATTATGCAGACATAAAGCAATGCTTGAATTCTACAAAAAGCAGAGACGTTATGCTGTATACCTAATGCAAAGGAAACAGAAGAGGTGGTATTCTCAGGTATATCAAATATTTATGGCCTTACTGTAAAATCAGCTGTAGTGACAGGCTGCACTCAAAATGCTTTAGAGACTTAATTTGATTATTTAGTTGACACATGTCCAAAATTCTATGCTTTGATATGCAGTGTTGAAATTTTCACTTCAACATAATATTGGGAATACTCTTGCCTTGGAGAAAAATATATAAAAGATTGTCTGGGACCATTTCCGGTCACTGTCTCTCTCATGGGTAAGAAGTGGAAGACTGGATACTGAAGGAAAATGCCACTGATTTTAAATTTTGAAATACTATTTTTAGAGTTTTATTTGCAGATTTTGAGTCGGTTCTCAGCTTATGCAGATATACATGAAAAATTTTCTGACCTTGTCTTTATAACTTACAGTCATGTTTGCCAGATTTCACAAAAACATGCTGTCTCATTTCAGTCACTTTCAATTTTATGCTTCCGATTTGTTCCCTGCAACAACTGACATCACAAATGTTGCTCTATAGTTTCTTTATTTGTCATATTGTATGAAACAGGAAAATAAGATAAATTTTACCGTTCCGTCTTCAGTTATTAAAGCTCAGCAAAATTCTTGAACTATGAGCCCCTTCAGTTTTTAAAACAAGACTCAGACTGTCATATATACCTAGGCAGAGCAACATAATACATTAAAAAGAATGATAATGCAGCTACATGAAAGATATTTTATAATCAGCAAGATATGCTGTCTATAAAGGATAATAACTTCATTATTATTTATGCATCGCCATAAGTGTACATAGGCTTCAAAGTCAAGGCTTATGGAATAATTAATGAACCAAACAAGAAATATTTTCAACATGCTCAGAAGACCTAAGCTAACTGAAGTCCCAGCTGAGGAGGAAAGCAAGCTCAGAGCAACTGGGGAGCTATGAAAAATCAAATATGCCATGAATGGGGGAGACACAGCCCAAGTGCACAGCTGTTCTATGTGCTCACAAAAAGCTAATGCATTAAATAGTTAATCTTTCATTATCAATGTGTAATCAGTTGACATGGTTTGCTCAACACACAAGGAAACTGGTGGTTGTTCCCCTGAGAATACAATTCCAAGCTTCAGCATTATCAGTCTTTAGAGGAAGCTGTTTTAGACAAAATATGGCAACAGCATTCTTTTTTTTCTTTCAAGAAAGCATGAAGCAAAATAAGGAGAAAAAAAAAGACACAGGAAAAAAAGGAAGAGATCAAGACAAATTTTCACCTTCGTTAGGACTGAGTGGATGATCAATATTGAGTTACGAACAAACTTTGCAGATTAATCTGTGGATTAATACATTCTGCCAGCAGCCTCTGCCATTTCAAAGGAGCAATAAAAGGTTCAGGAAACAAAATCGAGGCAAGAATATTCTTCAGCTATGATTACTCCTTCGGAAAGGTGCCTTTATTTGCTCCCTAAATGTGGTGAGTCCAGCTTGTGGTGTTGGTATCGGTGGTGTAAGGAGGAACAATGAGGAATGAGATGGAGGATGGGACTCCAGGAAGACTCTTCCACTAGTTACAGCCACTGGGGTTTAATGCGATCTACAAACTCATCTGTCTGTTTACATACCAGCAAATGATACGTCTCTCTGATCCACTTACATTTTCAAGCCTAATGTATACACAGGGCACTGACGTTGTGTATACAAGACACAGAGATAGCTGGGGGCTGTGTGCTGTCCCTGCTTTCACAGCACACTGTCACTCTTATAAATAAAGCATTCGCTTGGGAAAAGAGTCTGAGAGCTGGAGAGCCACATCGCGTGCAAATCCAGCTCAGTGCCTGAGCTTCCTCGAGGTTGAGGCTAATCCTAACTGACATGTTACAGTAAAAGTACTTTATAAAATCAATATTAAATTCACAGCCTTTGACATCCTGGGACATCAAAGATAAAGGGGAAATAAGCCGTGGAGTAAACAGTCCTGCAGCTATGCCAGTTGCTCAAGGAGAGAGGCAAAGGAAGACACAGGAGACCATGGGGTAAATTAGTACAGTGCTAGTCTTGTTTTTATACCAAGGTCTTGACATCAATGAAAACATTATAAAAACAGCACGCAAACTCTTACAAACAAGAAAAAAAAATATTAGGAAAGACCCACTCAGTTACAAATTCATATAACCTTTTAAGGTTAAAACGATAAAATGCTACCTATGCAAGCCCCAGTGTTAGCTTTCCCTTTCAGTAAATTATACCTGAGAGTGTTAAGATACTTTAAAAAAAATCAACAATATATCACTGAGCTAAAGAACCACTGGACTAGAATTTGATTGCACAATTCTAACCTGATAGTATCATTGCCACTTTCTGTGATGTAACACCCGTGTGTATTCTACAGTCATGATGACTGACATAAAGTCAGCCATCATTGTGTTTGTACTATGGGTGTGAAATCCAAATTGCATGCGTTATTGAGTCAAGAGGAGAAGCGCTTGAACTACGGTGAAACTATTATACTTGCTTGCTGAATCTCAGATTCCATCCTCCATATGTAAAATGACAGATTTGATACTTTAAAAGGTAACACTGGCTTTGAATAAGGATAAAAGGAAGACAGGATGGGTTAAAAAATGGAAAATATTCCTTATTTTCCTCTCCATACCCTCCCCAAGCCATTTTCTATTAATGAATAAATATAGCACACACTCTTGATGCAAGGTTGTGAAGTCAATGTGATGAGAAGAAAACTCTTTGCTGGACACTTGCATTGCATGAGCTAGAAAATTTTGCCAGCTTGTGGCTTTTATGTAGTCAGACTGGTAGATCTAATGACTCCTGTTGGTCCTTGTACCAACTTTAAGAGCAGACACTTTTCACCTAAAACATCTGATATACAAATACTTCTACTCAGAACAGGCATTAAAAGGGTAGAAAAATTATTTTTTGCATAGTGAAATTTTCTAGAATTATAATTTAAAAGCTACAATCTGAATTTTTAGAGAAAACTTCTAATGTAGTTGTACTTATGGGAAAATGGTGCAGTATTGAATCTCATGCAAACCTCATGAAGTTCAACAAGGCCAAGTGCAAGGTCCCACAGCTGGGTCGGAGCAATCCCTCCTGGGCTGCATCAAAAGAAGTGTGGCCAGCAGGTCAAGGAAAGTGATTCTACCCCTGTATTCCTCTCTTGTGAGACCTCATCTGGAGTATTGTGTCCAGTTCTGGAAACTTCAACATAAGGAGGATATGGAACTGTTGGAACAGGTCCAGAGGAGGGCTACAAAAATGATTAGAGGACTGGATCACCTCCATGAGGACAGGCTGAGAGAGTTGGGCTTGTTCAGCCCAACTGAACAAGAGAAGGCTCTGGGGAGATCTTACAGCGACCTTCCAGTACCTGAAGGGGCTACAAGAAACCTGGAGAGGGACTGTTTGCAAAGGCTTGTAGTGATAGGACTAAGGGGGATGGGTCTAAACTGGAGAGGAGCAGGTTTAGACTAGACGTAAGGAGGGATTTCTTCTCTATGAGGGTGGTGAGGCGCTGGCCCAGGTTGCCCAGGGAAGCTGTGGCTGCCCCATGCCTGAGGGTGTTCAAGGCCAGGTTGGATGGGGCCTTGGGCAGCCTGATCCGGTGGGATGTCCCTGCCCATGGCAGAGGGTCTGGAACTACATGATATTTAAGGTCCTTTCCAACCCAAACTATTCTATGATTCTGTGGTTTCCCTGCTGTATCACGTAATATTGTTACTAACAATTCCCTGCTGGTTAGTATTTCTGATGAGACAGCTCGTATGGTTCAGGAAAGAAAGACAAAAGTAGCATGTTTCTTAGAATAAAATATGAAAAAGAGCACAATAACAACCATTTTTATTCAATTATTATGTCTTCATGAAAGACTATTCTCTGCTGATGCTTAGGATGACATATAATTTCATCAGTATTCAGTCCTGAATTTAGGAAGAGCTAGGCACCTACAAATGTCTCTGAATAGCTTTCTTGAGAGTACCAGAGTAAACTTATGGAGAAAGGGCTGGAGGAGTGAAGCTGTGAAAGTGATAGACCAAAGTACAGACAATCAAAGGAAGAAGCTACCTCACCTTCCCTTACAACAGGGCATGCACATTTTCAGTCACACAAATGAATATAAGTTTCTCTAGTACTTACCTTGTTCTCAGAATTTAGGAGATAATAATTAAGGGGTGTGGGGTGGGTTGGAAATGATACTAGAACCAAAAAAAAACCCCAAAATCATAGTAAAGAAAATGCCAAAAAGGTTAATTCTCCAATCTTCTCTTAGCATGTCTGTGATGCTTATTAGGATAAATGAAACCTTTGTCAGCAAACAGGATCGAACCTTTTCAAAGGCATTAAAAAGACCAAACCAAGCTTTATCCTGAAACCAATGTCTTCATCTGGGAAATAAAAACTCCTCACTGCCTCCTCTAAATACACTGCTGGGTGTCAGTGACCAACAACCAATGATGACACCAAAAGCCTTTTTGGATCTTTCATGTGCTTGGAAGCATGGCAATGATGAAGTTAGGAGAGAGTCAAAAGCTGAGTTAAACAACAATTTATCCATTATTTTACCCTTGAAGAATAAAAAAGCAATATTGCTGATGGTAACTGCCAGAAGCCAATTTTTTTCAGCTCGCTTTACTCAGAGGCATATAAGATTTAGTACAAGGCAATCTGATAGCTCAGAAGACACTGAGTATGTCTGACCCTGTGGAAGACCCATCATGACAGCTTGGAGGATGATAGGTTACTGGAAAGGTACTTCTCACGTTGAAAGCAAACTTAAGAAAATGAAGGAATTTTCTGAGGGAAGCCAGGTGTTTATTCAAAGTATTCCAAGGTTCAAACAAGTTACATGAAACCAGTTTTTAAGAAAAATTTCCTTTGTGGTGCTTACAGTGACTACTCCTTACTCCGCAAAAAAAGCAAACCCATTCCTACTGTTGTATGACCATGACAAACACAATTATTTTCTTGTAAAGAATAATATAAAAATTTGTAACAGACATTTAATTTCCTTGAGGTGTCAGTACTGTTCATCTTACTGGGTGCTATAGCTCATTTAATAAATATTTTTATTCTGTTCAGCATATGTTTGCACACTGTACTTTTCATAATAACATCTGAACAGCTCACAGCAGTATACTAAGCAACAAGAATAACATCCGTTACAGATTATTTGCATTTTTATTCCTCCAAAAGAGGAGGCATATGCAGTTGGTGCCTCATTTTTGTTTGATTTTAATTGCACAAAAGGTTAACTAAATAACATCTTTAACTATGTAGTAGAGACGGATAATATTACATGTTGAAGTAATAGAGAAGAACTATACTTCTGCTTGTTCCTTCAGGAAATAACACTTCAAATGGAATGTCTTCTGCAAAATGTCCTAGAGGGTATAACCATATGTTCAACATAAAATAGATATGTAATAAATATTCAAAACATTACATAGCATTATAAATTCATATAATTGAATTGTACACAAATTATTTATTACAGCCTCTCAAATTATTTTTGTTCAGAATAGCTACAATCTTAGGAGAGCAAATATGTAAAATAAAGACTGTAGCACAAAATGCTAAATGTAGTTAATGTTATATTTCATTATTCCTTCTGTAATATTCAAATCTGCTGGGCTCTCTCCCTTATCTTCCAAGCAATTTTTGAGTTAATATATCAAAATCATCTCTTGACCAGCAGTAAATTACCAAATATAAAATTACTTTAGTGTACAGAAAAATTAGTCTCTCCCTTTCCTTTGGATGTCCGGTTCTTTGTCTGTACTAGTAATGCGAGATGAAACAAGAGTTTCAGATACAGGATTTTGCTACATATTGCATATTGCTGCTTTTAGCTCACCAAGCCTTGGTTATTTATGGTTCATTTCCAGGCAGTCATGCTTAAGAATCGCAGCAATAAGGTCTATGAACTGCAGTGGACTATTGCACTGTTAGACTTCTACTTTATATTCTGAGAAGACCACAGATGGAACCAGAGTGCAATTTTTCATTACTAGACATCGGTATATAGAAGTGGTCCAAATTAAGTGACACATTATCGTAGAAGTCATTAAAATGTTGAAATTTGCATATCATCATTATACTTTCGTTATTCAAAACTATGTAAGACAGTGAGGCTATACACGGGGCATCACAACTGTACCCCATTATCACTGAGTGTTAATTAAATAAGCTGAATCCAAACCGAGATTCTTTGGCTGAGCTGTGTGTAGGAAGCCCATATTAATAATTATACCCTTGAATAACAATTATCCACTTCTACAGATACAAAAGCTTTCCTCCTTCAAGGATGAAGAAAATACAAACAAGAGAACATTTTTCTTTTTTTAAATAATCCCCACCTTTAATATTTGATGTTAGTTTTTAAATAGTACTTTTTCAGATTGTGAAGAAAATGTTATCACTTTATCACTGATGACCAATTAAGTCATGATTCTCTCCTGTGCAGACTGCTCATTGATGAAATATTAATGTGACCTCAAATATACTGGAAAATTAAACTATTTGTGAGTCTCTCACAGTGAATCTCATTCTAAATAACATCTCTATGGTAACTGTACTTCTATAAAGCAAAAATTAGATTAACAGCCAACTGTATCAGTATAATCATAGTCAAATATGTTAAATTAAGCTATGCCATAAAGCGTGGACTATTTCAGCCCTATATCCAATTAAGAAAATAAATAAACTGAACATACATATAGGTGACTCATTCTGCGTTTAAAATGTACTTCAGATCTCAAAACTGGTTTTTAATATGATTTCCTCTCCACATTTCCTCTTTCATTCCAGGTTTCCTTCTGCATAACCAAAAAGTATGAAGTGAAGAAGTCTAAAAGGGTTCTTTCACAATGCATATCATTGTGTGCACATTGTAGCAGTGCACACCACTCACCCACATGGGTAGCACCACCAAGAACACTTGCTGAAGCAAGTGCTGTTGAATTTGCATCAACGCTGTAGAATTTATCCCAAAATATTAATGCTTTAGCAACAGAAAAAAGTGAAAAGACAAAGTTTTTTTTAAGTAAAAAACTTGAAGCATCATAGAAATGTTAACTCTAAACTATAAAGGTCAAAATTTCCTCCATATATAGCAAGTAATTCAGTTCTTTTATTTCATATGTTTTCAGAAAAAAAAAAAACCCAAAAGCAGAACAGCTTCTCTCCCATAGTTATCCTAAAACCGAGAGATAGATAACAGTTCTTAAGGCAGCAAAATCCAGGAGAACTAGGTGTGGGTTGCTTCTTCCAGAATTAGCAACTGCCAGTCTAAGGTTGAAATCCAGCCCATGTCAGCAGATAACAAAGAGAATTACTACTTTGTGTCTGTCCGGTGAGTGTGGTTTCCATGGAGTTTATTAGAAAATGACGGTCACACAGAATATGATTAGGCCTCATGTTTTCTTAAAAAAATACAGTTTTTCTTAAATGTTTAAGTGCTATGAAGTAAACTGGTATGAAGACAGGTGTAATATCCTTTCAGAACTGTCTGTATGTCTCATTCACACCATTCCCTAATTGGACTAGAATCTCACACAGGTGTCTATGCCTGCAGTCAGCTTGGCCTTTCATGTCAGATCCCCTTAGTTAGGAGTGTTTTCTTTTGGTACTCTTTTATTTTGTTTGAAATTGATAGGCTTTTCAGGGGTAACCAAACTTCACCCATTCTAGTGTAATAAAAAAGCTGATAAAAACCCAAATCATTTTAAGGAATAGAATCCTGCGTTATCTGTGGGTAACGGGGATACATCATGTGAAGCTTATTTACTGAACTTCAGACCTGTTCCCCAATCACATTACTACTAAATAGGATGCTAATTTCAAAAGAGAGCTTTTTTCCTTTGGTTCCACAGGCACTGTCTTAAGGAAAAACGGAGAGCAAAGCACTTCCTCCAAAGCAGTTTCCTGCATTAATATTTCAAGGTGATCTTTACAGTTTTCCCGGAAACTTGATGGTGGTTTTGAGGTTACTTTGCTTAGTATTTAGTTTTTTCTTTGTTAAAATAGAAAGTTCCTACTGCCTCTGTATTTTTGTATATAGCATGATGGACCTCAGAGGATGCTTTGAGAAAATGATGAAGCACTTTACTTGCAGAAAGGTTCAAGCCTAAATACTGCATTCTGTTGGCTTGTAAGCCCTTTAAGCTTGCATAGTGAAGAGAGGCAGTAACAGAAACTACTCTGTTTAGGATTTCTTCCCTCGTCATGATGAAACAATCTTTGCTTTTGCCTAATTTTTGACCAGGGAAATTAATTACCTTTAACTTCTGGAAATGAAGTTTCTCCTTAAAGGTTTGTCATAGTCCATGATACCGAAATAAGTACTGCTGAAAATCTTTTTAGATTAGATTTAGATTATAGATTAAATCAATAATCATGTCAGAAAAAAAAAGTATATTTAAAAGGGCTGTTTTGAAGTACAGGAGGTGACACACAGAAGCTCCTGTTCTGTCGTGTAGTAACAGATTAAACTGATGCACAGACTATCACTGATCTCTAGAACATCATTTGTCTGAAAGCAATAGTGAGCACCAAATTTTGATTTGAAATTAGTAGCTCCCAAATTAAATCAATATGAAATACTGGTAAATCCTGAGGAACTGTTACTCAGCAGTGTTATCCAACAATAATATGAATGTCAGGAACCTTGGATTTTACTCCTGTCTCTGCCAGTGATCTGCTCAGTGTGATCCCTCTGTCTCTCTTGTGGATTCTCCCATGTGTGTCCTATCTAGCTTGTTTAGATTAGAAGACCTTTGAGATCACTGCTCCTTGAATTTTAGTTTTGTGGCTAAGCCAACAAATCCCTATGTTCAACTGAGGTTTCTAACCTCTTCTACAATAAAAAAATGTAAAACCATAATGTTTGCTGGAATGAGGAAGTTGAAAGTTAACTTTAAATTTATCCTTAAAGAAGAAATTTACTGCAAAAAGCAATTCAATTACAACTCAAGTCTTAATAATTTTCTCACATAAATTTAAATCAGCTATTAACTGACAAAATCATAATGATGCATGGTGTGTAAGTGACTGACCAGAGTAAAGAAGTTATAGGAGAGACCATATTTTAGAACATGCTTCTCTTTAAATGAAGGATTTCGAAATACTTTAAGGCCAAAGTGATGTCTCAAATTTCTCTCACTTTTCTTGATGTAAGAATGTATTTGTTACCTTGAAGGATGATAAAGGTGCTTTATGTAAAGTGGCAAATTCTGTCCTAATTTGCAACCATTACACACCTTGACTTACAAATCCTCTTTGGAAAATTCAAAATATTAATTAGATTCAGTTATTTCAGTGTAACACAAAATGAATTTATCTCCTCTGCCAACGATATGCAAGGAAGCGGGTATTAGTGGTACAGGTGATATACTTAAGAATGTATTTATACTATGTGTGACGAAACCTTCTTGACTATTCCAAGAACACCTTCCATGTATTTCAGTTCACCAGGGAATAAGGAAAGTGTCACACTTTGATCCATTGTAGTCCGTGTTTCTGCAACTTTTTACAGACACCCCTGGTACCTTAGGTGCTACAGAGGAATCAACATTGTCATCGAACATCTTGTAGATAAGATATATCTGTCAAAGAGATTGTAAATTACTACCGAAGTCTAAGACAGACCACTAAAGTTTTGTTATTTTATCACAGTAGCCTCTATGCTATGAAGTAATTAATTACTATTTAGTTGGAAATATCAGAAGTTCCTGTTGGAGCATTTTATATAAAATCCAGGTAAGTTTGTTAAGGAACAAGAAAAAATCAATTTTTTGGAATTGACCTGGAAAACTTCATTTCAAGTTAATCCAGTATAACTGTACAACAATTTGTAGGTGTTGGATCTGATGATATGTCTCATGATGCACACAAGGTGATGTTACTCCTAGGATTCATCAAACAATCTGGTTTGGCAGGAAGCTAGATGGAAATTCAGAACACTTTGCTCTCTGTCAAGCCTGTCAGCAAGAAAGAATGGGGTTGGTGAACTACAACTCCCAGGTGACATGATTGCTGTAGCAGAAACAGTTTGATGATTTGCAGAAAATAAACTAAATAAAACCGTGTATTTTAAGTGTCTGCTATATGTAATTTGGATTTTCTTAGTAGGAATTTTCCACGGGACGTTTTACATAACATGCATATTCTTTAAAAATCAAACAAAATTATTATATTTGTGCAGCAGGCTTCATACTTTTATACATAACTTTTACTATGTGTTTTTTCTATTTCAAATGACTGCTGTTGGAAAAGTATTTCTTGATAAGTAGGTATATAACTCTTCTCCT
This sequence comes from Cuculus canorus, assembly GCF_017976375.1. Taxonomy (NCBI): domain Eukaryota; kingdom Metazoa; phylum Chordata; class Aves; order Cuculiformes; family Cuculidae; genus Cuculus; species Cuculus canorus. Next base: position 63,318,937 of record NC_071405.1, on the reverse strand, counting down.
GTTTGTTTAGTTATTTTTTACTTTGCTGACAAAAGATATTTTCTCTCTGTTGTTATTTATGACTGATCCTTATTCAGTCAGCCTGATGAGATCTTCACGCTACTTTTCATATCTTTATCTTTTGACAACAATAAATCCATTTTATGTATGCCAAATGTTTCACTCTCTTCTCTCACTTTCTGCCTGAGTAAATTTGGATATTTTATGTTCAATGTGCTTAAATTTTTTACAGTAAGGGAAATGTTGATGTTAAATTTTCCAAGAATGTTCTGTACTAACTTATGGAAATGTTACTGTGCCTAGACAGCTATTTCTGGATTTCATGTTCCTCCATTTTATAGCTGAGTCTTTCCTTTGTTGATCATGCTTTTTGTTCCTGTTTTCAATAGAACAGTTTTGTTGCTGTTTTATTTATTGGATTTATTGAATGTTCACTGGATCTCCACAAATCTATTAACTTTTCAGCTCCTCCTTAAAATTAATTTGTACGGGGTAGAACTTCACTCCTCTATCAAATTAGTGTTTTCCTTCTTGAGTAACAATGTAGGCAAACAACAGGGTATCTTGATATGCTACTTAGTCACCATACAGAAGAAAATAAAGCAGGAATAAAAAAAGAAATTCTCAGTAGGAAAAAACCCCACCTTGCAATCTACATAAAGAAAAAATTGAGGAACTTCAAATATCTGGAAAATGTCTTCAAAATCTTTAATTGGAACCTCAGACTAGTGAGCAGTAATGGAAGCACCGTTTCACAACTGAGTTAAATACAAGGTGGAGGAATGAAGTGCTTATTTTCAGAACAGAAATAGAAACTACAAGTTTATTTTAACACTGAGCTTAGAAGCAGCCTCCAAAATATTTTGTGGTAGATAAACTGTTAAGAAAACATTTTTATTCCCATTTTATTATGGAAAATAAAATGACACTCAGTGCTGTCACACTGAATGCATGCCACCCACCTGTTAGGTTGTAGACTTTAGCAACCAGAAAAATAGATTTCTTAGAAATATTACTCAGAATGACTGGTGCCATGACCTCAATATCTGCCTGCCAATGTTTTTGTAGCTGGGTCAGCAGCTGACAGACTGTAATTACTTTTCAAATGATGAATTTCATTTTCACTCTATAAAACTAATTTCAAATCTAGAAGCTGAATCAAACCACAGTATCAGAAGTGCATCTTTTATTTTTCATATTGCAAGATGCAATTAGAAAGAAAACTTATTTTGCTTGTATTCCTGTTAGAATCCATATTTTAAATAGAGATTTTAGGTAGGAAGACAAAGCACACTTATCAGATTCTGACAGAAATATGAATATTGCAGTATTTTATCAGATAGGTACACAAGGATTATTTAATCTTATAGAAACCTTGACAATTATGATAAACAAGTGCATATAAATGCATATAAATATATTACACAGAGAAGAAATTACTGTTTATACTTGTTCTTTTATGCCATAACAGCAGATAAAAAAGAATCAACAGCCTACCTGCTGATTTACAGTGCATAAACAGAAAGTTGTAGGTGATTTTTCTATTCAATGTAATACATGATCTGTGCTTTCCCCATAAAATAATTATAATTCCATCTTAAAAATGTGTTTCTTCAAACCGAAATCATAAGAGATTATTACAGTAGAATTTTCTAGTGTTTCTTTTTGGAGTCTGCTCTCAGCCCTCGCAAGTCTCTAAGCCTATTGGCACAGTCTGAATGAGCAAAGCTTTGTTCACAGCAGAGAAGGAAGGAGTTAGGGACAAGTAAGCAAATCAGACAAGTTCACAGTACCAGAAAGAAGATATCCAAGGATCTGAGGGAGTTGGTGCTGTGAGGCCTTTCTACCATCTACCATACAATTCTTGTCCTAATCCCTGTCTTCACTTTCGCTACTAACTTCCCTAGGGGCACAATACCAAAGACTTTCCTGAAGTCCTACAGAAAAGTCAAACTATATTTCCCTTACACAAAATTTCTTGTCAAATACAGGTTTCAGATTACTCTGGTGTAATCTGAATTTGGAACAGGCTGCCCAGGGAGGTGGTCGAGTCGCCTTCCCTGGAGGTGTTTAAGGAAAGGGTGGATGAAGTGCTTAAGGATGTGGTTTAGGGAGTGTTAGGAATGGTTGGACTCGATGATCCAGTGGGTCCTTTCCAACCTGGTGATTCTGTGATTCTGTAATCTCTAAATGGGAAAATACAATCACAAGGTTTCATTTATTATTTATTTTTATGACTTGAATTGTTATTTTCTTCAAAATTTATTCTGAAGCCTCACAGGCTATTAAAATTAGCATTACCATTTTCTTTACTGTCCTTATTCATGAACACCTGGTATAGAACAGTAACAAGGTATGCAAAGTTGGATTGACTGATACAAGAAGTTCTATTAAAATAAGGAAACTGAAGTTAGAAACTATAAAGATCGTTAAGAATTATACTGTCCGGACACTGAACAAAAACTGAGAAGAAAGAATAATGTAAAAAAATACAGTATATAATATCGTCATAACACCAATATACAATGCCCCAGGAACTAGAGAGCAGGGAAGGAGTAAATTCTGGAGGATACAAAGAAATACAAAGCAAATGTAATATTCCAAATATGAAATGAATTCTGATATCATTCTGCTATGAAATACTGATGAAATTCACAAGTTAATTGTATCTTGTGTACTGTCAATCCTTACAAAGTGTGACAGTATTTCAGTTACTTCAGTGGTTTAAGTAGCCAAGAACTTTGCAGGGGATCTCAAAGTAGAGATTCAGCGTGATTCTTGGTAGTCTGATTTGCCTGAATGGTGAGCATTCACATTTGCGATAGAAGTGGTTGTTCTATAAACCTATATATTATTCTATGTGTGAGGACTGAAGATGGACTTCTCAGATTTGGGACTCTTAGTTTAAAAGATGCATTTCCCTTTACTGTGTGCCTGTCTGAATTTCCCACCTTTAGGATGAGGGGTATCATCTGCTCTGTCATAAGGACCAAATGAATATAAATGAACTGTTGCATGAAACAGCCAAACAGGACAGTAATGAATGCTACAGAAAAGATATTAAAAAATTCCCTCTTCCAAGTAATATCTGAATAACACAGAGTGAAAAAGGCATAGGACCACACCCTGAACAAAGAACAGAACACAGAACTGTGAATAAATGTTCATTAAGAAAGTATTGGTCATCCTCTGTGACAAGGGTCCTTGGAAAACCAGTGTTTGTGTTGCTTTAATTAAGCAAATCATGACAATGGCATGCAAAGGGAATGATGGTGAAAAATTAAGTTTCTGCAGACACCTTTAAATCAGCTATATTGGAAGTTTTGACTGCCTGAATTTGCATCTTCATGTATTTGAAAATGTTTTATAGTTTAACATAAAGGCGTATTCATTTACACGGCAATATACATAGCCTCAAATAGCAAGGCTCCATTTCGCCTTAAAATATGTGTTTTGTATAATTGTAAACATACTCTGTTGTTTGCATACTGTTAGATTAAGTAAGGTTGGCAAGCATCGGTACGAAAAGGTCTTTTTTTCCTGAAGTCTCCGTGTCTTGGAGAGTTTTAGAGTGCCAAGAAAACCACACACTCTGTGGCTGCTTCCAGCTTAATTTCCTGAACATCTATTGCAACTCATCTTTCTGCTCTTTTTTAAGCTGTCAATACATGTGATACCCGACCTACTTTTGGGAACTTTCCATGACATGAAATCCTTCAAGTCCCACAAGATAATTAAAAGTACTAGCTTTAATATGATCACAAAACTAAACCAAATACCAATAAAAGAGATTAATCTCAGCTCTTTTTGCTTTGAAACAGAGCTGCAAGCAGCGGCAAGAAATAGCGATGATCTGCATAAACCCATCTGTTCAGCATTCACATTACTTGGCATTTATAATGTGTACGGTACTGCAGATTCACTGACCTGGAGGCTTGTGTATAGTGAAAAGAAAGAAAAATCTCTACATAGAAGCAATTACAGGGCAACTGGAGTATTACGTGCAATAGTACCTGCTTACTTGTATTGTTAACACAATAATTAGAACATGATAATTTAGCAGAACTTAAAAATTACAATGGAGAAAATGACTCATCTGCATATTCCAGTGATATTGGTGCTATTGCTGGTTGCATATAGAGAAAAGATATTTCACATACTTTTGGAAAACCAGAACTTTGTTTTCAATAAATATCAGGTGCTCCAGATGTTAGTTATTATCTAATTTACACAAATATGCTTGTTTAATCCTGAATGTATTCTCTGAAAGTTTGTACAAATATTCTTTCTAAAAATTATGCCATAAACAGGTATTTAATCCCCTAATGATTTGGATAGATCATTTTAAATGCAGAAGACTGAATATTTAAACTTTTAGTTTTGACTGGAGAGAAGAGTTATGTTTTGTGAGTCATAAGATGCCTGTTATCACTTAGTATGAGTCATAAAACGACTGATCTCATGTTTGAAAGGACTGAAGATATATTTGAATAAAGAACAATCTCAGTCATGTTGTAAGATAACCTTTTAAAAATAAAAGCGTATTAATGCTGCAAAGTTTATCTTTAACTCAGAAAATAATACTCTAATGAATAAATGTATCAACATTGGTCTGTACAGGATTTCTTGCAATGTCCTGTCAAGCATCTGTTTCTAGCCATTACAGGAAATAGGATACTGAACCAGATGGACCGCCAGTCTGTTTTGAGGGAATGGGTATCTGATGCAATACCAACACTTAAAGTAAGTACACCAGCATAAATTTGTTCAGAAGGCCCAAATGCACACAGAAAGAAAAAAATTAAATCGAGTTAAGTACATAAGCAGATATCCATAAAGAAGAGAAAGAAGGCCAAGGGGCAATTCTAAAGACAACCAGAAAATGAGAAACAAAGCTTGTAAAAAAAAATGTTTAAATGAACAAGAAACACAGAGTAGCTTTTTTTTCTCACTCTACTGGCTGGCAGATTAATTATACCTCTACTACAAAAGGAAGACCAAAAAAAAAATTCCTTAAAAAATCCACTTCTAAAGAAATAACAACCCAGATTACAATATAACTTTTGTTTTCATAGTCTTATAATGTTTCTGAGAAAACTTCTGTAAAAGTGAGCTTTACTCATGTTAAGTATAGTCTCCGTGTAGATCTTAAAACTAGATCTTGCTTGTTTGAGGACAAAGTTAATGAGCCTATTGCAAGACAGTTATCGTAAAATATGGGATTTCTGCAAAAAAATGTAGAAAAGTGCATAATTACTTTGAAGATGAATTGCAGCGTTTGATACGTATTGGACTGTTAGAGTCCTAAGTGCATGCCTCCCCTTTAAGGAGTTCTTCTTTCTGAGCTTAACACCAGTTTGCTGATAAAAGGCATTATGAAGAAGCAGGTGGAAGGAGCCTCTGTTGAGGATCTACTCAAAAGAGTTCTAAGAAGACTCAGCCGGACCCTCTGCTTTTAAGCTGAGGCTCTCACTGTTTCTCGCTTACGCTACTCTGCAGTGGGGCTGCAGCCACGCCTGTGCCTAGCCAGACCCCATCAAACCAAACCGTAACCTGGAACACTGGTCTGTTCTGTGGACTTGCCTGCAAACACTGACCTCGTGTCTGACCCAGGTCACCGTCTTCAGACCTGATCATGTCCCTGACTACTGATTCAGCTTTCCAACTTGACCTTGGACCTGCCTCACCACGAAGAACATGACAAGTGATTTGGACTCTTGGCTGCAATCGATTACTGTCATTGAACCTGTTTTGCTCACCTTGTTTGGGTACTGTGGGACCCTTGTAAGTGAGACCTCAGCCTGCCTTGTTATCGTGCTCAGCTTCTGGTTCCCCTGCCCTGGTAAAAATGTAGAAGGAGAAGAAGCAGTATGTGATCATCTATCTGAACTAATGGTCTTTCTTGTTTTAGAAAAGGAAATCGAAGAAACAGTCCTCTGAATATCCTATTAGCACTAGTGGCAGATGAAAATCTAGTCTAAATTTTCCATCAGTTTTCACACTACTCACTGTTTGCCTCTTGATTGGTAGGTGACCCGAGTTTTACAGCAAAGCAGGTCCAGGGCTATGACTTCACCCACCAGCTGCAGTTCCTCATTTTTTTTTTTAAATGACCAGTTCCTCATGCCAATATCTTTGAAAATAATTCAGGCTAATTATTCTAAATCAATCAATAAATACAGAATTATAATATCAATTAAAAAAATTCCAAACAGAATTACCTTACTATTTCTTAAAGAAGGAGATTCTCTTTTTGTAAGTTCACTTGAATTTAGAAACACTCAAGAGGGCTTTTTTTGTTTTTATTTTTTTGGTTTTTGAGGGTTAGAAATGGTAGATTTGTCACGATGGAAAGAAATACAGTAGATAGATTTATATTCCATGACAATGGTGATATCTGCATTTTGCACAGCATTTTGGATGGATGGCTCTGAATAGTCTATTTTATCTTTAAGCAGAAAATTCCACATGTAGATTTGACATATTTTTTGATAACTTCCTTTCTGATCATAGATTATGGTGATGAAAACGTGAACTTGAATATACTCTGAAAAAAAATGCTTCTTTTGTATATTGTCACTTCCTATCAGGAAAATAAAATTTCTATTGATAACTAGTGCACTTGTTGTGTTGTATGAGATTGGATAGACACAATATAAGTGGGCCTACTCGTCTTATCCTCAGTAAAATAGGGATCTAGTTCACGAACAGACTTCCTTTGGTGTCCTTTAATTGACATTTGAGTTTAAATTTAACTGCTGGAAATCATGCCACTCATTGAACAAATCTGGCAATGCTGCAAAGGACACTGACCTCAGATCTTAAGTCACACAGAAATTGCTTTGGACTGTGGTTACTCGTGTAAAAAAAACAACGCAGCAGAAATGACTGAACTGTTCACTGGCATGCACTGAGCCTCAAGAGATACTTTCGCTTGCAAGCGTTCACTGAGCTATGTATTACTTTCAACAGCAAAAGGATTTCTTTCTTCAGGTTATGTTTTGCCATCCTATACTCTTATCTGCAGTCCTAGAGAAATGAGAAAGAAAAATCTCAGTAATCTTATAGTCTGGTAGCAACACTTAGATTTTGAGTAAGTAAATGGTAAAGGATATGAATGTGAGCCTTTCAGGTCTCTCTCACACCCAATCAGCACGACAGAGAAGAAATAAGGAGCCATTTAATGGCCTTCAAGAAAAAAAAAATGTGGTGGCTGGAAGAAGGGAAAAAATATTACATTTCTGAGGCAAAAAATAGATAATGTTTTATTGGAACAAAAATCACATACCTGCATACTACCAAGTACTTTAGGTAAACTACTAGATAAATATTGAGTTACACGTGAAATCTTCACCAATAAAAACTCTAAGTTGTGTTTTATATTCAAACTTAAGGATAAAGAATAACAAAAGTAGAGCAAAAGAAGATAGAGGAGGTGCAATTCAAGGAATACATTGATAATTTGTGCAGAGTAACGCCTTTTATCTGGAATTTGCTATGTACAGTACAGCGCTACATTCATTCACTACTATCGTCCGTAGAGGATTCAGCACTATCATCAGTAAAATAAGAACTGAAAAATCCCAATATTCTCTAATAAAATATAAACATTTTCTAGACTATACGTTCATAAATGGACATGATAATAAATGTTGTAGATTATTTTTATTGAATTTGGAATGTTTATATGTGCTCTTTAAGGCTACTCAAACCTAATTACTGCTTAACAGTGTTTCACTTACTTCGTGATCTCCTAGATTCCTATATTTTCACTTCAAGCTGCTGTCACTTAACCAACTTTGGAGTTGGCAGCTGTGCCTATCCAATGTCTCTGATGTTACCCAAATGCTTTCTGTCTTCAAAATATCCCTGAGGGTTTCAAGATTGTATTCACAATCCAAAATGCAGCATCTTAAGTTAGGCATGTAATTACCATGGCTGTGGGCGAAGTTAGCTTTGTTTGTGCAACATTTTTCCCCCTATATTTGGCATTCTGAAGCTACTTTACTATTTTTATGTAATTAGGGGGTTAACGGTGCTCTTAACCAATACTGCCTTCTTTTCTTCTTATAGCACTATTCTTTTTTCAGCTAGACACAACCTTGTGGAGTTCACTGCATATGAAGTAGCATATCTTAAATATACTATTCACACTCCATATTTAAAGAACAACCTTAATCTTTGGAGGAAGAGCAAAATTATACATCAGAGAAAAGAGTTTTTATTGTTATAAATCCACCATATCTTCATAATGTACTTCCAAGTTTGTCATTGTTTACCATACACTGGAAAGTCTAAACACTCCTTTATGCTTAACTACAATGTGTTTGTTTCCAATGAAGTGCCTGCTGTCATCTTGATGGATTGGAAGAGCCTGTGCTGCATAAATCCAGTGAAATGTCAGCAGGGATGGTGAGTTCACCCAAGCCAGCAGCCAAGCACACATACAGCTACTTGCTCTCTCCAAACCCCAGCTGAATGGAGAAGAGAAAAGGAAGAGCAAAAGTGAGGAGCAGAGAAAAGGAAGAGCAAAAGTGAGAAGCAGAATGCTACACTATTTAGCAATAACTAAACGTTGGGGTTTTTTTACAGAATTATTTTAGCCCCAAATCCAAAACACAGCACCAAAAGGGCTGCTATGAAGAAAGTTGACTTTATTCTTACCGGACTCAGTATGGCTGGGAGTTAAAATTTACCTTTTTCTTTTTTGCCATCTCTCACATCAAAAGTCCCACTTCAGTACTATTCTAACCTTAAATACTCCCCAGCTGCCACAATGCATGCTAGACTGGGGCAAGAAATTGTCAGTGATGAGCAATGCAGCGGGAGAAAAACAGGTATTGTTGTGGGATGAGAGCACTCAGAAAAGATCTGTTGCAATTGTTTGGTTTGTAGCAGTAACTGTAACAATGTGGGAGGTAATCATTTTCCCATTTAAATGACATTTTGTACTTAATGAGACATTAACTCATGGAATTTAATGAATTTTAAGAGCTGCTTTTTTTAGGACAAGCCTTTATTTAACAAACATATAACTAAACGAGTTGTTTATTTTTAAATATTGATGTTGTCACTATTACTGCAAAACACTGAGTAAGAACTCACACATAGAAAGTGATATCTCAATGTGTCAGTTTAGTATCAAAACAACTACCATGAGAAGTATCTCAATTTGACAGGTTAAAGAGGAAGATGTAAAAGAAATGTTCTCATGGTCTGGATATAGGCCTTGGAGCAAGAAATTGTATCTCAGTTCTAATCACAGACTCCTTCAATTCTCTCAGGGAGATCACAACTTCTCTCTTTGTTTCCCCACAATTAACAGAAGATAACACTGCTTACTGTTCTATGTAGAATCATAGAATCATTTAGGTTGGCAAAGACCTTTAAGATCATAGAGTCCAGTCCTTAACTTAGTACTGCCAAGCCCCCACTAAACCATGTCCCCAAGACAACACGTCTACACATCTTTTAAACACCTCCAGAGTGATGACTCAACCATTTCTCTGGGCAGCCTGTTCCTGTGCTTGACAACCCTTTCAGTGAAGAAATTTTTCTCAATATCCAATCTAAATTTCCTCTGGAACAACATGAGACCATTTCTTCATGTCCTATTTCTTCTTATTTGGGAGCAGAGACCAACACCCACTCTGCTATAACTTCCTTTCAGGTACTTGTAGAGAGTGATAAGGCCTCCCCTGAGTCTCCTTTCCTTGAGACTAAACAATTCCAGTTCCCTCAGCCCCTCTTCATAAGAATTTGTCTCTAGACCCTTCACCAGCTTCTCTGCCCTTCTTTGGATATGCTCCAGCAGCTCAACTGTCTTTCTTGTAGTGAGGGGCCCAAAACTGAACACGGTATTCGAGGTGCAGCCTCATCAGTGCTGAGTACAGGGGGAAAATGTCCTTCCTAGTCCTGCTGGCAACAGTATTTCTGATACAAGCCAGGATGCTGCTGGCCTTCTTGGCTCCCTGGACACACTGATAGCTCATATTCATCCAGCCATTGACTAATACCCGCAGGTTCTTTTCCCCTGGGCAGATTTGTAGCTACTCTTCTCTGAGCCTGTAGCATTACATGTGCTTGTTTTGACCCAGGTACCCAGCACAGTCTTGTTGAACCTTATACAACTGGCCCTTTTCATCGATCCAGCCTGTTCCGATCCCTCTGTAGAGCCTTTCTACCTTCAAACAGATCAACACCCCTGCCCAGCTTGGTGTTTTCTGCAAACTTACTGAGGGTTCACTTGATCACCTTGTCCAGATCACTGATAGAAACATTAAACAGGGCTGACCCTAATACTGATCCCTGGGGAATACCACTTGTGACTGGCTGCCAACTGGATTTAACTCCATTTCCCATAACTCTTTGGGGCAGGCCACTCCATCAGGTTTTTACCCAACTGAGAGAACACTAGTCCAAGCCATGAGCAGCCAGTTTTTCCAGGACAATGCTTTGGGAAAAGATGTCAAAGGCTTTACTAAAGTCTAGGCAGACAATATCCTTTTCCATTAAGCCAGTCACCTTGTCATAGGAGGAGATTGCGTTAATCGAGCAGGACCTGCCTTTCATTAACCCATGCTGACTAGGCCTGATCACCTGGTTTTCCTGCATGTGCTGCATCATATCAGTCAACATGATCCCTGGATCCTCCTTCCAGTCCTTGTAGATGGGTGTTACATTTACTAACTGCCAGTCAAGTGATACCTCCCCAGTTAGCCAAGACTGCTGATAGATGATAGAAAGTGGTTTGATGAGCATTTCTGCCAGATCCCTTAGTACCTTTGGGTGGATCCCATCTGGCCCCACAGACTTGTCATGTCTAGGTGGACTAGCAGGTAAATAATCATGTTCATTTGGATTATGGGGGCTACATTCTGTTCCCCATTTCTGTCTTCCTATTCAGGGGGCTGGGTACCCAGAGAACAACAGGCCTTACTGTTAAAGACTGAGGCAAAGAAGCCTTTAAGCACCTCAGCCTTTTCCTCATCCTTTGTCACTGTTTCCTCCCATATCCAATAAAGGGTGGAGATTCTCCTTAGCCCTCCTTTTGATGCTAATGTATTTACAGAAACATGTTTATTGTCTTTTGTAACAGTAGCCAGATTAAGTTCTAGTTGGACTTTAGCCCTTCTTATTTTCTGCCCGTATAACCTCATGACATCCTGGTAGTTGCTTGCCTCTTCCAAAGGTGATAAACTCTCATTTATTTCATGAGTTCCAGCTAAAGTTCTGTTCAGCCAGGCACATATTCTTCCCTGCCGGCTCATCTTTTAGCATGTGGATGGCCTGCTACTGTGCTTTTAAGATTTCCCTTATGGATGTGCACATATTTTTTGAATAATGCTGATCTTGAGTATAGCTCTCTCTAGTCCTACTGCTTGAAGAACAACAAACTATTTTAAGGTGCTTTTCGAAGAGTACTAAGGGAAAATAATGAGGATACATTAGCCTACCAACTTCCTTAGGAGATGTGGACTTCTATGTCAAAAACATGACAAAGCATTAACGCAAATGCTCTGAACCTGAGGTTACTATAATAATTCTCTTTTGAACTCTTTTGAACATTCAAGAGTAATAACGCATGAGTATTTCTACAGAATGAACTCCATCCTTTTGTTTTCCCTCCTGCCCTATGTAATAGCCAATCTTACCTCATTCTTCAAAGCCTGAACGTACATACTCATAGGAGTCCCCAAATCTGTCTGAAAACAGAAATTTTTATTTCAGCTTCCTCTTATCCCATCTGTCACTGTGCTACTGCAGCTTCTCTTTGAATTTTGACCTCCTCCTCAGTAGATACTGCGAAGCAGAGAAAAAACATGCGCTGCTTTTGGAGTGCGTAACTCTCCTGAAGACAATTAGGGTGGGTCTATTCCTGTTGTATTAGGCAAGGAAGGTTGTGTCCTTAACATGTTGTTCAACGCAGAAAACAATACTCAGTTTCCCTGTTCACATGTGGAAAGCATTTCTGTGAATAAAAAACAGGAAAAACCATTGAGATAAATAATGTTATCTTTCATAATGTCAACCAATGAAATAGGTCTGTTCCTCTTATCTAATCTTCCCTTTCTTATTAGCATTTAGAGCGCCTATCACCCAACTACCTCTGCTCTAAATATAGAATTGATACCTGCACAGAATGTGCTCTGTAATCTGCCTTGTGTCGTTACTGAATTTAGCTCCTTAATTAGTGCTATTGCCTTCTAGGTTTTGCATGCACTGTGACTGAAAATTCACAGAAGACTTTCTATTTAAACCATTTGATCTTTATATTCAATATTTTTTGAAATAACCTCCCAGATGAATAAACTACTTTATACATACTAGATTGTTCCTTTTTGTTGTTTCCTGTTATATTTATAAATTTTCCATGCTCTTGGGAGTCATAATGTCATCTGTACATATAATAACATGTTGTAAATCCTTCCTTCAGGAGTATCATTATGTGATAGGACCTAAAGCCAATCTTTTTTCATGTGTTTTGTTTGCAGAACTCTGTCTGACAAGGATCATTATTTAACTAATAACGTATCATATGCTTTTGTGGTTATCTAATAAATGGTTCAATGGCACTTGTAACACATAGAGTCCACAGCAATACCTTCATCTATTTTTCTTGTTACTTGGCTAAAAAGAGAAACAAATTTGAAAATGTTTTCTCTGAGAAAATTAATTCTTTTTATTGCTCAGAATTCAATTAGCAATTGAATGATTTTTCTCTTAATATTTGATTTTTCTTTTATGTTATGATATCAGACATCTTGGCAATAAGTGCCAGGATTACTGTTTCCAACAAAACCTCTCTAAAGTAAGGATTAACAAAGTGGGTTAACAGAGGCCCAAAGTTATGTTCTTCTTCATGCATTCTGAAGACTTCTTTTTTTTTAACAGATCTGGTTCTATGTACACTAGTCACTTCTCTGCAAGTGTATAAATCACGAAGCCATCAGGACTTAGCACCTCCACGTTTGTATACACAGCCCAACTTTCCTATCTCTTGCATTTCATCAGCACTGTAATGACCTGGTGACTCTTGGTGACATTGATCTTGCAATCAAAGCCAGTAGAGCACTTAAAAGCATGAAAAATTTCAAGCCTATCCTAATTTAGTAATACATTTACAACCCTAATACATCTTTCTCTGTGTTAGATTTGCAAAAAATCTTTGTATCCTTTAAACTCAGTATTAATAAATTCTAGATTGAGCTATGATAAAAGGAAGTTCAGCAGATATCCACAGAAATAAAGCAAGCTGCATAATTCAGATTCTGCTTTTCCCTTTTTAAAGGGAAAAAAAGAATAGGGAAGGGATTGGGGAAGGGAAGAGGGAAAAGAAGGGGTAGGGGAAGTGGAATGGAGGGAAAGAAAGGATAAAGGAGAAGGGAGAAGGTAAAGGAGAAGAAGACAAGGAATGGGAAGGGAAATGCAGAGTTCAGAATTCTAGCAAATGTTCTTGTTTCTGTACCATCAATTAAATTGACATTAGTGAAATTTCTTGCAATACACACTGTGATCAGTCACGTTAGCAAAGCACCAAACCTTGCTTTGGACAGAATAGTTACAGAACAAAATGTAGCCGTAAGATAGCATGGATAGGCCCAACTGCAGTCACTTTACCCTAGCTAGGATGAAGAACAACAGTAGTGAATATCAGGTACGCCAGGGAATCCATCAGGATAGTTTAGCTACCAGAAGACAGCTGTCTGGAGATCTACAGTGCATACTACAGTACCGCCCTTGCTCTTTGTTCCATATGCTGATTACTTGAAACCAGCACAAATTATGATCACCTATATGACAGCAGTACTTCCACTTTTTTTCTGTATTTGTGTGTAGAAAGCTTATGGCTCCCCTGTAGCACAGCCTAATCCATAATACTTCTACTACTAGAGCAAGGGCAGCTATGTTTTGCTATTGAGTCAGTTTTGCTCATTTTATAGGAGAGTAATCTGCAGAAAATATGGACTGTGACAACCATGCAGACCGCATAGTTATGAAACATGCGAAAAACAAAACTCATGCGGCCAAACACTGCAAAGAGGCATTACAGGATTTTAGATTAAGGATCTACATAGCTTTTTCTGTAAAGGCAGATTAGTCTGTTACATCTGTTCTGTTGCTCAGTGTAGATGCAAGAACATTCTTAGAACTGGAACTGAACAGGTGCTAGAAATAGAACGGTCTAATATTACTTTTCATTTTAGAACATTTCCGAAAGGCCTGCTCACAGACATGTTGAGTATAGGAGACTTTAGGAAATGCTTCCATTAAGTCATCAGTTGCTGTACTGCTTACCATACGAGCTCTTGTTGTCTGTTAAGCCTACTTGCTGGTTATCTTTAGAATCCAAATTATATAGTTCATTCCACTGGTATTACTTCGAGGCTTGATCTTGAACCCTGTTCTCCAGATGCTGTGTATTACTTTCCCTTTGATTCCCTGACTTTTCTTCATTGTCTACATACGTTCTTCAGCTGCTCCAACTTTCTTAAATTTTTTAATCTCGACAGGATTGCAATCTACTAAAACCCCCACACCAACAGTCCAATGGACAGTGCATCTGACAGCCTCTGAGACACCAGGATTCAATTATCTGCTGTGGTAAAGACTGCCTATGTGTCAGACCTAAATTCAAGAGAGGCTTTCGGTAAAGCCTTTGGCACCATGCTATTCTGCAGATTTCAGTTTTGCCAGTTCCAATTAATTCCATGTGAGTGGCGAAATCTTCATTAGGAGAGAAATTAGTACCAAAATGATGCTAGAAACTTCAACCTTCTCCTGAATTTTAGCCAGGCTCGTGATAAAATCCTCTGTCATTGTTTCCTTGCCACACTTAACTGTCTTGGGGACTTTAATAATGAAGACATGGAGGATTATGTGATAATTCTAGGAACCTACACATTTGGTTTAGATGTCTAAAACCACCTTGTGACTGATGTTTAGCCTGTCTATTCATCGTGCTCTCTATCTGAAAAATAATGCAGCTATTTTTTCCAAATGATTTTGGTTTCTTTTTATAAAGTGTCCCTTGAATTACAAATAAGGCAAGAACAAAGCATAAAAGGTAGTCTGAACATATAGTATGACTGTTTCTGTCCAGAGACTCTTAGATCTCCTTTCATATCACTGGATCCCAACATCTTGGGTGGAGAAAGTAACTATACAGAAGGAATGTGTGTGTGTGTGGAAGCTAAGCTGGAGTCTATGTCACTATTTAATAAACTGCTATTATTGTAACATATGGCAGCTTGAGCAACATATTTGAAATGAAAATACTAAGGGGGGCTTCTTGATTTGAAAATATTAGTGCCATTATGTTTTATTTCTAAACCTGAACAAATGTTATATTTAGACATAAGACACAACAGGGTATGAATTATTGCACACTAATTCACGACTAATGTGTTGCCGCGAATGAAGCTGAAGGCTGAGTGCAATCAACTGTGCTCCATCAGTACAACATTAATTCACACACTAGAAGATCTTACTGCACTTATAAAAATATTATTCTGAAAGGTCACAGATTCTAAAAATAAATGCTAATGTAAGCAGGGTCATGTTCCAAGAATTATTATCAACCACCGGTCTACTCTATATCTTTTAAGAATCACATATATCACAGAAAACTTGCACGTGGCTTACCCAAAATCTAAATAGATTCCTGGTTTCAGCAATGAAGTTGCACATAACAGCACTGAACATGGAGTTCATAGTCATACTTGGGAAATAAATAGATAATAAATAAAGGATAAATCTGCTGTATATGTTGAGGCAAGCTGGTATAAATGAAACTGATGCACCGCAATGTTTTAAGCAGAAGTGGTATTTGTGAAGGACACTTCTGGATGTACATCCAGGCATTACAGATTTCCCATCTTCCCTATATCTAGGCCTAAAGAAAATTCTGTTTCTGTTCGGCATTCCAGCTGCATCTTTTGAGATTAAATACCTTTTTCAGGACATTGTTTATCTGGGTTTTATGCTGTATTAAGTAGACGCCCCCACCCAAATATTTTATGGGAATGAAGTGTCTTTAGGAAGTCTAATGTTATCTTTTAATAAAGTTTAAGAATAGAGTATGCATTGATTATGGCAGTGTCTTGTATCTAGATATTTTTAAGCAGGTTTGCAGAAAATTTTTGTTTTCTTATTTACTCATGCCAAATTTCCACTTACAGAACAGACCTGGAATAGGTTAAGAGCAAGCAGTGAGGGACCTTTTACCAAATGATAGCTGGAGTTATCACTTTCCTGCAGATGGAGAGTCTGTCTTGTCTTTCTTCTCTTTTATTAGGACTAACAAGAAACAGAGCTATAGAGAAAGGTAGTGCATGCTTTCCATTTGGAGATTTATCCTAAGAAATGGTAGTTCTGAAAAAAATAGCCTATAGGTAGAGAAAAGTTTTGAATAAGATTAAGGTCCATCACATCTGAAGAATGCAAAGATTTTCAAAGCACAATTTAGCAATTAAATGGCGTTTTTAGACCTTAGAATTTAGCCTTCCCCAGGAAAGGAAATGGGTTACTCCAGTACTCATGTATATGTTTTTATGCATTCCACTTCAATATATTTGCACTTCAACATATTTTCAATGCAGATGAACATGAATCTCAATACTAATCCAAAGACTAAACCGATTTTTAACATTTCATTCTGAGCCCAAATAACTCACTCTGATCATTTAATATTCACTAATAAATGTGTACTTACAGAGACCTATTTGAAAACTTTTTTTGTGTTGGCATTTCATTAAGAATATTTGGGAGATTCCTGATTTAAAATGAATAAGATTTGATTCTGTGAGAGGAAAATTGTGAATTTTAACCTGTTCTTATAAGGAATTTTAATTTATCAAAATTGAATTTATACACTGTGTCTTCTCCAATACGATTGACACCTTATAGAATAGAGTAGAAGATACTTTATTACAGGCAGTGAATCTGTACTGGAATCACTCCACATAAAATCAGGTTTATTTCACTACATTTCCTTAATAAAATGAAAAAAAATAATATTAGACATGAATAATTTAAGAAATTAATATCCTCTCCTAAGAGTGCAGTGTAGTAATAGAAAATAATGCTAAACAGAATGTTCTAATGATAGCTTAAGTACTGTACTCATGTTTGTGAAACTATGGTTTCTTAAGTGTCATTTAGTGTGATAAAGAAACCATCCATCCCACCCAGTCTAAACACATCTCTCAGGTACAGATTAACTCACTCTATCCTCCATTAAAAAAGTCGTCTGTACTATTAAATAGGTGGGAAATTCCTAAAGACTAATTATAGACAAAATATTTTTGGTATTACACTAAGGAAAATGATTATCTTGCTGACAAGAGAATAGATACGTCAGAAGATGGCAGAGCTGTGCCACATGAGTTAAAGGGCTGAGATGCTGTCTAGGGCCCTTGGTGAGTTAATATCAGGTCTCTTCAGAGATGAAAAATAATAATTAAACACTGCTTGTCAATTAATGCCAACTTAAAGAAAGGTCCTACACTTAGATTAAGTGAGGAGATTGGGTTGCTTGAAAACAGCAAGAAAGTAGGAAGGAAAGGACTATGGAATAATGAAAGATGTAAGGTAAAAAGGGAAAATAATTAAACACACATGCACTTACACAGAGTTGGAGCACTCATATTTCTAATTAGAATTTCAGTGCAGGAGCCCAATTTAACCTTAGGGAGTCTTTATAGTCTTGTCAGCGTTGTGTACAGTGCTCAGTTTAATGCTGATATACAGGGCTGAATTTTCACATTACGTTTAGCAGAATGTCATTATTTATATGCATAACTTACTCATATATGTCACTCCTAAGGACAAAGTAGCGGATGTCTATATTATCTGCATGTGAGAAGTGCTGTTTACTGGAAGCCTGAAAACTGACAGTTGATTACTTTTCCTCATTCTTACTCCATTAATGAAGGCATATATTGGGTTCCCATATTGCTTTAACTGACAGACCTCTTACTTTTGAGTTATTATATCGTGTTGGCATTACTTCAGAGGTAAGCTTTGTCCATATATAACATATCCAGAGAAAGAAAGCACAACCTTCTCAAGCATTTAACAGTTGAAGAGTGAGCCTAAGTAGAATAACCATAATGATACTCCAGCAATAACTGCACTCCACAGTGTGTTCCAACCTCTGATGAAGCCTGTGAACACAGAGACCTTTGCTTTATTTTGAGTCTTGTCTCCTACTTAAACAGATGTGCCTCAGACTAAAAGAGCAGTCAGCAGAGCGGGAAGCTAAATAGACAAGCTAAAATGTTCTGGCAAAAATTCTTTTCCATAAAATATTTCCTCAGAAGTTGTACGTAAAACTTTTATTAACATTTTACAGCTGTGCTGGAGGCCCATTTCTCATTCCTAAAATCCAAATTTCCTTCAAACGTCTTGAGGACCTGAAACATTTTCAATATAACTGAAAATGTACATTTCACAAATAATATTTGTGCTCTATCTCCATGTAGATTAATAACATCTTTTTTCCCTTCTGTGTAGTCTAATTTATCATGTACACATCATGTTTTTTTTCAGTAAAATGCCTCTTAGTTACTTCAACTACTTAGACAAAGGTTAGTCAAGTTTCGTGGGTAGCAGGTAAGTATGTGCTGGAAGGGTTAATTCTCCATCCCTCCACCAACGAAGCTCAATGGGGCATATGTGCTTCTGGTCATGTGATGCGATTACAACTGACAGACTGCCCTGTCCCCTGAACAGCTGGGGCTGAGCCTCAGATAAATTCACTTAAAACAGCAAAATCTTTCTGAGTTGTAATGATCAAGAATGACAACACTTTCTAGAATATATTCCATATCCCTGCTGACCAGCACTTTTCGTGGGAAATTACTGGCACTTGCTCAAGAAACCCAGAGAAAAGTAACTAGTGAAATACTTATTACCTGTGAATTTGACAGAACATTTAGTTTGCAATTTCGTGTGTCTCTATTGATGAATTTTTAAAATTATCCTTCTTTAAGCCCCCAGAATGTTTACATGCTTCTTGCACACTAACATCTGCTAAGCCTTTTTTTTGCTCAAGAGGAATAATTCATGCCTCTTGAGTTTGCACACGCTCCCCATATGTCTAGAAAATCATATGCTCTCACTCTTTTCCTGTCAAAGGTTTTCATACTCCTTACATTTATCAAGGAAGAAGAACTGCAAACACACTTTATTTTCACAAGTTTTTCACCAACCACTTTACATTTTGAATTCCTATACATTTACAAGAGCGTTCCCATGGAAACTAGAAAGAAATTTCCTCTACAATATTCTTGCCAAATGAAATGAAAATGAAAACATATTAATTCCAGAAAAACTTTCAGTGATTTAGTTCTAGCTCAGATTGTTAAGACTATATTTTGAGTACTGTATTAAGGTATTAATGAAAAAAACCCAAGGAGTTCTTCTGACATTCATAAAAAGATCCAGATTCTAGCATACGTACTTCTATGTGCTATGCCATGACTTTTCTGCCAATGGTACGGTAGTATAATTAATAATGCAAAAGTTCTGATTAGGATTATAGACCTTAATTATTTAAATAAGTAGTGCCTTTTACACGACTAGCTTGGATCAGAGGAAAAGTTATCATACTGCTTGTTTCATGGAGGAGGTCTAGTGAACTCATGTAGACCCTCAATAATGAAAAAGAAATGTCATATTTTTTTGCATCTTTCAAGTTCTGCACGCTCAAAGTCACACATTACCGGCTTGGTAGATGAGGCAAGCACAGTGGATATTGTTCTACATGTACTTCACATAGGCTTTCAACACTACCTCCCATAAAATCCTCAAAGACTGCCTGATGAAGTATGGGCTGGATGAGCGGACAGTGAGGTGGATCGAAAACTGGCTACACAGATGAGCCCAGAGAGTGACAATCAGTGGCACAATATCTAGTTGGAGGCCAGTAATAGGTGGTATACCTCAGGGGTGAATACTGGCTCTGATTCTTTTCAATATCCTCATTAATGATCTGGATGATGGAGCAGAGGGTACCATCAGCAAGTTTGCTGATGACACAAAACTGAGAGGAGTGGCTGATACACCAGAGGGCTGTGCTGCTATTCAGAGGGACCTCAAAATATTGGAGAAATGTGCTGACAAAATCTTGTATGTTTCAACAAAAGGAAGTGCAAAGTCCTGTACCCGAGGAGGAACAACCCCGTGAACCAGTATCATGCTGGGGGCCAACCTACTGGAAAGCAGCTTTGCAGAAAAAGTCTTGAGGCTATCAGTGGACACCAAGTTGAACATGAACTAGCAATGCGACATTGAAGCAAAGGTTTATGATCTCCTGGACTGCACTGTGGGGAGTGTTGCCAGCAGGTTGGGGGAGGTGATCCTTCCTCTTTATTGAACAATGTTGAGACCATCTCTAGTGTGCTGTGTCCGGTTTGGGATTACACAGTACAAGGCAGACATGGAATTACTGGAGAGAATACAGTGAAGGGCTACTAAGATGATTAAGGAACTGGAGCATCTCTCCTGTGAGGAGATGCTGAGAGAGCTGGGACTGTTTAGCTTGGAGAATGCTTGGGGGGATCTTATCAACGTGTGTAAACACCTGAAGGGAGGGTGTAAAGAAGACAGAGATAGACTCTCTTCAGCAGTGACTGGTGACAGGAAAATAGGAACAAACTGGAACACAGGAGATTCCGTATGAACACAATAAAATTCTTTTTACTGTGGGGCTGACAGCACAGGCACAGGTTGCCCATAGAGGCTATGGAGTTTCCATTTGTGGAGATATTCAAAAGCTCTGTGTACATGGTCTTGAGCAACCTGCTCTAGATGGCTTTGCTTGAGCAGGGCAGTTGGACCAGATGACCCCCGGAGGTCCCTGACAAACTCAGCTGCTCTGTGATTCTGTGATCTCTCAGCTTAATTGCTACAATCTGCCTATTAGGTTCTCTGAGTGTACATATAATTTACTTCAGAAGCAGCTTCAGCATTGGATAGCAAGAGCTCAATTACACCTAACTTTTGCTCCTAAGAATCCAAGACCACATTTTGCAAAACTATGTTCATAAAGAATCTTGATAGAAAGGTAGTGGGATAACATGATATTGTGGCCATAATAAGTCAAAAGATAGTATTCATTTTCATGCATATTTTACATTTGTGAACTACAACTAAATATGATCTCTACATAGATTTTGAAAGGTGTAAGCCACAATAACTTCTGACAATAAATAAGCAAGAGTAGGTGATCAGAATGATGCTTAAAGTATGTAAACACTTACTGACGAGAGATATCACTAATGTGTGTTACACCAGGAATGCTTCAGAAAAGCCTCTTCCTCCATAGTAACACTTTTTTCCAACCAATCTATGATTTCTCGGGTTGCAATGAGTCATGTCATGTAACGGAATGTGTCACATCCAACTGCAATGTGATGAGAAACAACATAACAAAAAGTGACAAGATTTAACATGACAAGTAAAAATGAAATGCTACAGTGGTAAACACCAGTTTTCAGCAATTTGTTATGTCATGTTTTTTAAAAAGGACAACCTAGCAGTATGGTTCTCATATAATAATTACAGGTCCTGACACACTGAATTACTTTGTTTTCAATGTTTCATGTTTTCAGACACCACGATGGTGATTATCTGTTGATATCCTGTTGAAAGTTGGTTTTTTTTGACTCAATTAACACTGATATACTCAGGAAAATTAACCATCAATGTGAGTTTAGAACAAAGGTGTTTTCTGTGATCAGTTCAAATTGGGAAAATTTGTTTAGCCAATAATTGCAATTTATATTATCGATAAAGAGAAGCAGTTAGAAGAATTCAGACTGGAACTGAAAGGGCAAAAATATTAAACCTGGGAGATGGGGAGGGAAAAATATGACAAATTGGGCAGGATGAGCAACTTGCTGAGAAAGAAATAATTAATTCTCACAACAGAAATTTTTATTTTGTGAAGTTTCAATATATTTGTTTAAAACTATTTTTAGTTATTTTTACAGCGTAAAATATGTTTAATATTTAGGTTATGTAATACGCAACACTGCCACTACTAATATGCCATACTGCGAAACAGTACAGTCAAAATAACTACAAATTTTATTTTAAAATTAATAAGGAAGGTTCTAGTGATCTAACAAAGCCTTCTCTGAATCACAGTGTCTCCTGCCCATGTTTTTACAAATTCTTTTATGACCTTGAAAGTGTACAAAAAAAGGACTTTCTTTTTGGACAAACACCTGTAAGTAGATCCTTCAATACAGAATAAACGACTCTCAGTCATCTAGTTAATGACAGAGAAATCTATGCAAACACTGTCCATCCCATATTTGTTCTATAAATGTTTGTTTTATTTGAAGCGTTTTATATTTAATGAATACCAGCGAGAAACAAGCAGAAGCCATCTTCTGGAGCTAACTCTAAGGTGGTTGTTACCTTGCTATCTAGAAGAGTGCCTGGCTGTAGAAGTCTTCAGCTGACATGTCTAATATTGCCGCTCTGATATGTGGAAACTTCACATCGAGGACTTCCTGAAAATAAAACAAAAATTCTAGTCTTGGGGATCATCACTGTCTAGGTAGGTGGGATGCCTACAGATGTTTTCTGGAAGAGGAATGCTATCTCCAGAAGACAGATTCACTAATCATTTGGATAAAATGGAAATCCCTATGAGTCAAAGAATGTAGAAGCCCTCTGCTTGCCTTCCCTGGATATCTTCAGCAGAACCCAAAATCTCTAGAGGCTGGGCAGCAATCGCTGTAGCTGCCAATCAGTCTAGAAACCTCATGGGCAAAAGAGTTGTGTGAAGATGCAGAAGAGTAACAAGAGGTTCATTGGCAAATACCAGAGTATCTCTGAGCTACCTGCTTTGTAGAAGAACCAGCTATGCAGATACATGATTGTTCTGAGCTGGTGAATGACACAGAGAAAACACTCTCATTAAATGGTGAGAAATATACCCTATGCAATGAACACTGATTTATGTTAGGGAGTGTAGACATGCATGAATTGGGGATGCTAATGACAGTCAAGTTCTTTCAAGGGCTGGTTCAGAGCCTGCTACTCTTCAATTTGCACTGGAGTGTGAGTGTTCGTGCTACAGATCCAGACAACTGACTTTGCAAATCCAACTCAAAGAATAGTGTTATTGACCAAGAAGTTTCAGTGTGAGTTTACATAATTCTACCCATGTTGGTTTATATCAATAATTTCACAGTTTTGGACAGGTGTTTATTTGTTTAATATATTAAAATGTATGCTCATAAATGGACTGCAAAATATTCTCATATGAGATAGCTGAAAATCAGTGGAATCTGGGCTTCTGGAGAACTCCTTCCAAAGTGGATTTTTTCTGTTAAAATTATATGGAAAGCAAGAATTATTCTCCTCATTTCAGCAGTAAATACCCAAACTTCAGCATGGTACAAGAGAGAACAAGGAAGTGATTATGAAACATATATGGAAAATGACATGATGTTTTCAAATTTGAGGCTACATAATTACACTGATATCTAAAATCCCGTTTCTGCAATCTGTGTTATACTTCCAATTAAATCTATGAATCATCCATCACTGATGAGTGACTTAAATCCAGACAACGCTTTCTGGTCTTCAAAATCTTAAAAAAAATTGTTCTTGATTTCTGGTTTCTTGAATTTTTTTTTTTATTAGTAGATTTACTTGAAAATGTTAAGACAAAACTCTTGTATTTTGTAAGACTTCATGTTGCTATTTCTCTCCTGAAACGAGATAATACTGGGAAAGTATGTAAGTACCACAACTGCAATTTACATTTCATTCCTCAGTGTCTCTGAGGTTGATGAGAGTACCAGAATCATTGAAAATTCACCTGTTTTTTCTGCATATTTTTCATTGACAAAAAACATTGTGGAAGCAGCCCGAAAGGATTCATTACAGCTAAATCACTCACTCATATATGGTCACTGGGAAAACATGCAAAAGCAAAGTGACCAAAAAAAAAGGAATTAATTCAAACTTCAGAAGACATTAGTGAAGTTTACCTCCATTATCAGAAAGGAGATCATGAAGTCTTTGAATAAGAAGAATTATCAAGATGCAAGCAATTGTTACTTAGACCCCCGACTATCATTTTTCTCTTAGTAGATCACGAAATGCTTCAATAGTGTACATAGTTCACAACAGACCAACATTATACAAGCCACAGAGCTAGTAACTTGACTGTAGTGCTTAACTGACAATCAAAGTAAATATTCTAAGCAGCAGTCCCTTGGGAACCTTAGCATTAGTAAGCTGAGAAAATAATTCCTGTTGTGTGAGGCCTTTAAAGTTCTGGCATTATGCTCTTTGACTGGAAAGAAAATAAATGCAGACTAGAAGTTTGCCAGACTCAGACAAATGAAAGATCTGTAAATACCAATGATTACCCCTTTCTGTTATTACACATTCAGGAACACAGAAGCTCCCTTAGGCTTATAGGAGATAAAGTGTGTCAAAATGATCAACAATAGCTCTCGCATTTTCAGAAATACCCATATTTTACAGCTAGACAGCCACACTTGCAGGCAACGGTACTACTGCTGTGATTATAATACACTCAAGTATTACGGGTCACTAAGCCAAAAGGTATTCAAGCTTTTTCCCTTCAGTTTGAATGTATGTTTCTAGGAGACACACAAGCTAGAATGAAAATCTGACTCTGATCCACCAGTCTGTGAGCACTCTTTAGTCCAAAAAAGATGTTCCATGTAAGTGACATCATTGTCAAGTACCGCATAGCGCCTTCCACAAATGGGAAAGCGCTACGGCAATAGTTCCTGACAGCTATGGCTTTCATCTGTACTTCCTCATGGTCCATTGCCAGAATTGCCTTTGCTGACATACTGCAGTTGTGTTGTTCTTGGTGCTTTTCAGACCGAGTTTGGGGTAAGAGTTCACATCAGAGCGTTTATCTGGTTTCCTTCTTGAGAAAAGGTCTAGCATGTGTTGTCAGTATCTGTTCACTTCTTAGAGGTTTTCCAAAGAATTATGGTAAGTTCCCCTATCTATCCACAATTTCCTTGAGCTGCCAGAAAGTCTTTGGCACTCCCCCAAAAATATGCTTCCGCGAGTTCTACTAAGATGCTTAGAGCAGATTTGTCTACTTAGAGCAGAAAGAACATGAACTGCAGTTGTACAGCTAATGTGGAAACAGTGTACCGCTGGCTCCTAAATGTACACCAATGTTAAAAGCTCAGCATCAGAAATCCAAGATAGCTTAACTTTTGATCAAACTTACTAGGGAATATTTTCCAGCTTTCCTAAAGTTGTCTCGCCATACAGGAAAGAATGCAAAATTCAATGGATCTCAAAGAACATAGAAATAGGAGTGTGCTTTCTGTCCCAGTGATTTACTTGTGTGGGAAGAAGGACTTTTGGATTCTGGCATCTAAAGTTAGTACAGTTAACTCTCTGTATTTTCTGTGGACTTGTCATTAATTAAAATGTATGGAGAAAGAAGAGTTAGCAGACTATTTTTAATATATTTAATAAATTTTGATCAAAAATTTTAATAAATTTTTAAATGTGAACTGAAGTTTCAACATTAGTGTTGAAAAAAATTAATTCAATATCAGGCAAATCATGTATATATTACCTTCTGCTAAAATTGTGTCCAAACATTTCCTACTGTCCTGGAATTTAAAATTCAGTGTAGACCACAGAAGTAGAAAGCCATGAAATGGTCAGTTCTTTGATGGAATTTTTGCTTGGGGTTTTAGAATACTCTTAACAGTTCTTGGAAAAAAAATGAAGCACTTTCAAGAGGTTTAGAAGGACACTTCATAGAAGGAGTAATTTATAATTCTCTTTTTCTGTCTTGCCCTTTCCATGCAGACAGGAAGATAACGCAGAAAGAGAATGAGATCATTCTACTAAGTAATATTACAGTATAGCTGTTTATTGGCTGTATTTACTCAATTCAGACAGAAGAACGAAACCAGTAATGAATAGAATTTCTAAGTTTAACCCAGTCATATGAGACTCAGAAAGAGCTCCTCAGCCAAGTCTGCTCTAAAGGAAAATTTTGTGCAGACAAAGGTAGCAGAATTATTGTGCTGCGTATGGACTCATAAAATCATGTAAATACTTAGGGTAATAAATTGGAATTTTTAATCATAGGTTTCTCAGCAATATTTATAAATGCAGATTTATTTAGAAGAATAAATATTGATTTTTTTCTCATGTGGGTATGATCTTGGAGTTGAAATGCTGTAAAATATGAGACTTATGATCTCAGAAGCCTTGCCAAAGGCATATTAATTCAAAACCCTTGTAGATGACTGAAGAAAATGAAAGTGAGCCTTCCTGTTAATGGTGCAAGCACTTTTGATCCCTTCACTTCTCTTTCTGTAACAAATTTGTAAAATGAGGTTAGAATGTGATGTTAATTACAGGTTAGAATACTCCCATTTCTATGTAGGATGATTTCAAGAAACATGTTTATAAGCCCATTGTCATACTGAAAGGAAAATCAGTATTAACGACTGAAATTCAATACTTTATTTAAAGCACCAATTATAATGCATAAGATACTGGCATTATTCCTAGTTCATTGATTAGTTTGAGTTCTTCTAGACCTCTACTCCTACCATATCTTATATTCTTGGACAATGTTTAGAAAAAGCTGAATCTACAGGGATTTCTCTCTCTTTTCCTTTTTAGAACATACAGTGACAAGAATGCTTATAAATAAAAAATTAATATACCTCTTTCTTCATTGGATTTCTTATCTCCTTAAGTGATTAAAACAACTGGGCTATTTTCTAACAAACTGAAGTGGTTAAAGTTCTATAACATGTCATGCTTTGTTTTTTCCAGATGTTTTGCTTTCATCTTTATTTCATGAGTATCTTTTGTAGTCTTATACCAGCAATCTGATCACATTCAGACAGTTCTTGGGTAACTTGTATCTGATTTGTGGGCAGGCTTTAAACCATAAAATTCCAAGAGATAATTCTGGCTTTAAACCATTATATAAACTTACCTTTCTTCCATCCCCACACAAACACACTTTGTGGATTATACTGGCTATAAACCAATAATATTTATTTTATAGAGTGTATTAATTTTTCTTGAGAATGTATCAAGTGAAAACAGAAAAAAATATAAATCTAATTTTGTTCACTCCTGTAATAATGGCAACATGGCAACTCTTTCGCATTTGCTATTTTAACTGAACTGCCTAAGCATTTTTTATGATTATATAAAACCTGAACTTTTCTTTTTGAGTCATGCACATAATTTTTAATCACTCACTGTAGCTCATGCAAAAAAAGTAACAGCTTGCCACTTGTATGACTCAGAATCTAAACAGAGCTATTTAAAAATCATTTGGAAGATGTGTTATTAGCTAATTAGCATCATGTAGTTGTAGAGAAGATATATAATCTAAAGTGTTTCACTGAATCAGTACATAAACAAAAACTGTAATTGGTTACTATTTCCTATGCATTATTATTTTCCTTAAGAATGCTGTCAAACAGATTCCAGGTCTGAAATACTACAGTGCAGTTGAGGCATACCTTTCATTTTACATTTATTACATTCCAACACTGTCTATTAAACATTTGCACTAAATTTAAATTTTATGTCTTAATAGCTTCATAATTACTAGGATATATAAGAAAATATACCTTCTTATTGCTTATTCTTAGTACTACCACTTAAAATAAGTTTAAAATCTGATATAGTAAAACCGAGCAAGACAGAACCATTTGACTTTCCAACACTCAATGTTTGTACCAAACTGAAAAAAAAAATTAAACCAGAGTCAACTTAATTTTCATTAGTATTTTAATTAGTCATTGTAATCTTGCTCCAAAGCAAGTTAATTGCACCCGTTTGATCCTCATTGTACTTTGTGTGACGTAATAGCTGACAATGCTCCATTAATCAGGCCTGATCGATTATAGAAATTTACATTCATATATTAGTTTTACAATGCGTTACAACGATTGGCCACATCCTCCTTGAAGTCAGTGGAGATTGCAAGATATTTCCTTTCTTCTAGAATCCTTAAGCTTAGCAGTAAATCAGTAAGGCCTGAGATATTTCAGGGGCCATTTAATAACATTCATAGACTATCTCTACGTCATAGTCATATTAATTTTTGCAGATGTCTGGACAAAAAGGACGCAAGGCTTTTTAGCCATCATCTAAAATTTCCTGATCTAAGCAGAGTTCTGAAATAGTCACAGAAGAACCAGCCCAGAAACCAGCATAAGAAAGAAAGAAAGAAAATATAATTGCATTATAAATTTCCAATTCTTTTGGATTTTGAAAAGAAAGTCTATAACAGTGTAAAAAAGTGATACCATCTGTAATCAGGATGAATATTGAATTTATTTTCAAAAAAAGGGCAAATTTATATTTAAAAAGTCTCAAGATGACACTGACTAATGTCTCAGTGATACTTAATATGCCTCCTGGTGAGGCAAAAATTCAACTGATTTTAGACTACAGAAGTACCAGGAACATCAAACCACATTTGTTTGAACTTCTGTAAAGCAAAAAACCGTATTTGCAAAAAGTATAGTATAATTGGAAAGCTATTTTATGTCAGAATGTTACCTGTCACTGGGCATCTGTGGATATTAAACTGTTCCCAACAGGTCATCTGTTGTGACTATGACTTATGAAGATAGAAAGTAATTAGTATCTTATAAGAGTAACTAAGTATTTAATCATGCAAATATCTGGATTTCCTGGTCTTGTGCCTTGAGTTCAGTGACAGTGCTGCAGATGGTCTTGGTAACCTCACAGACATACTTCTCATGAGATCTCATTCTGATTCTTCAGATTAGTTCCCAAGATGCATACTAATTGCTTTTTATTAATGTCTTCCAGTATTTCCCAGATGAAAGACAACATCATGCATCAGGTTGATTGCAACAAATGTAAAATTAGAGACTCATTCTACTTAATTGTTTTAGATAAAGTTTTAAGATGGCATTTTGCGAGCTTAGATATTTAGTAGAAATGGATGTTATAGACAAGAAGAAAAATGCTGAATCTACTCCAATTAAAATAAAAACTAATTGCAAAAATCTAAAAATCTTATTAAACTACTTCGAACTGACAAGGCAAATAAGCAAAGGAAAATACCAACAGCTGCTGAGGAGGATTCATAACTGTAAACGGAATTGAGAGGAAAGGATTCAGGCAATGTTAAGTTATACTCAAAGATTAGTGTTAAATACTCTTCATTATTAGAAATTAGCTTCCCTGTGCAATACTGAAATGAATGAGGTTCATTGTGAAGAAGGAAGATTTCATTTGTCAGTGAACAGAAATAGATATTCTAAGCTTGGCAGAACCTGGTCTTCAAATTTAGTCTGAATGATCTTGCCTTATCTTCTGGAGTTGATTCGATTTTTCTTTCCTGGTATGAAAGACCAAGTAAAATGTTCTTTGGTAAAGTGACTTTGTCTTTAAGCTGCAGTATAGGAGAGTTAAAACAGAGTCACAAATGTAAAAAGAAAATTGACCAGAAGTGTGAATAATCAATCAGGAATATATTCTAAACCTCACAATTAATTTCTAGTTACATATTCAAATAACACGGCTTTGAACTATTCTCTCAGAAGTTGATTAAGCATATTCATATTAGAGGAAGTGGCTCATCAGTTCCAAGACAAACCTCAGAAGCTTATCTTGCTTTTGTCCACTATTCGGATGGTATTTACTCCGCAAAGAGTGCTCCCTCACGAAATCCAATAGAATCCACCCACAGAACTCCTACTGACAAAGTACTAGGACTATCAAAATCATCTTCAAACTTACTGTCATCCAGACATCTTTCTCCAAGAAGAAAAAGACTGTATCTGAGAATACCACTATGTAAATCACCTCACTAGTAACACTCCAGTTACAATGAACGTCCTCCAAACTATGTACAAGCAGCCTATACTAAAACGTAACCATGGATTTTCTGGGATATGTCAGAGTTTCAGCTTGGACATACTGTCAGTCTTGCATCTGTCATCACACAGAATCTTTACGTCAAAAAATGAACACCTTCTAGGTTTTGTCTGCTGACCTAGCCCCACAATATAACTTCTTCGTAGTCTCTTTTCAAGGAACAGATTTTAAATAATTTTATCAGTGAACCTATGTTGTGCAGACAACTAGAAACATAGATTCCCTCAGCAATTTCCATCAAAACTCAAAGAATGACTTATTTTATCCCAAATTCCTGCACCAGTATAATTTTCTTCAGTGCCATGGTAATTATTATTGTAGTATTTTAAAAATTACAATTTGTATGAAAACCAGAGGTCAATGCACCTACTGCCATAAAATTATCAATGAAACACACCAAATGAACTAGTTTTTCGGGTAAAAACACAATTGTTTTGAAGATTCTCATGATACCCCAGCAGTCTAAACTACATCCCCAAGGGAGGGAGACAGCACGATTTTTGCATACAGTGTACGAACTTACATGGAAGAAACCCCAAACTGCTGTCATATATTTCTGAAAATCATTAAAATCATTAAATCTACCCTGGAAGATGAATAGAAAGCCACTTTTTTTGCCTGAAGTGCTCTACATCAGGAAGCCAGTCTTCATCAATTGCCTTGCATAGTCAACGGAAATAACTTGACCCCTTTGAGAATTTCTAACAGTCCTGAGTTATCCTCTGAGAGTCTGTCCTACAACCACTATGCACAGAACCTATGGAAACTGTACTTCTAAAGCAGGGAATGTAAGTAGTAATTTTGTCATCAGATAGCATAAACCACTTGCCCTCTTCCAGACAAGTAATTCCCTTAGCAGTATGTTGTGGAGAAATCTGGGGCAGTGATGATTTCTAATAATCGGCTTATTTCACTCTTATCTGCAACCACCTCTTAGAAGAGGGTGTTTGTCTCACAATTATATTTCACTGAGAGGGCATAGATCAGACACTACTACTATAACTGCTCTTCAGGGGCTCATTTCCTCCGGGTGCAAGGAAAAGCAATCTCAAGCCTAATTTGTGACCCATGCCAGCCTACTATTATCTAGATCTAGGGCTGCGTTTCTCTTTCAAAAAAAGGTTAATTTCAATGTGATCCCTCTAACCCTTCAGACTCTGTGTTCACTGGACTGGAGAATTAGGACTTTTATATTAAAGTGAATCTGTATTTGAAGAGGGAAAACTTTTTCAAGATCTAGGAAAGCAACATAAGAACTCTTCATTCTTTGTTAATGTTTAAAAAATAATTCAATATGACCCAAATGACTGTCTGGGTTAAGTTATTTTGCACAGAAACTCTCTAGCTGTACATGGCTAAAGCTTTTCAAATACAGCTGCTTTTGAAGCTATTGAATCTCAATTGACTATGATTCTGGATACGTTCTGAGTTACACATTTCTAATGCTTCATTTTTATTTAGAAAAGGAAATTGGAGACAATTATAGCAATACAAGGAATTAATGGAATATTTGACTAAAAATATCTACAACCTGGAAGAGATGCAGCCATTTTGAAATTAAGGCAGCATGAGACCTGACAATATAATGAGGATAGATGATTCTCACCACCTACACAACAGGAGACAAGGATGGTGTAGTTGCTAACAGCATTATTGAAGTATGTTTTGGGGCATGTTTTCTTTCTTTTCTGAGCTTGTAAAATCATCACAGAAATAGCATATTACTTAATTAATGAGTGGGAAAGCAAGAGAGAAGGATAACAATGCTACAAAACAATAACCAGGTTCAGACTGCCCTTTATGGGTCAAAAGTACCATTAGGAAACGAACGGGTTAGAAGTCTGTTTCTTTAACCTGTATTTATCCATTGCAGTAGGTGATCTTTATATTAATTCTCAGATTATTTTGTCAGGTTGTAAAGGAGAAACCAAAAGTAGAAAAATATTGGGAGTTCCTTGGGGGGATGCTGTGCAGAGATTCGCAGCCTTAAACAGTCAGGAAGAAAGCTGGACTTCGGAAGAAGGGTTTTAGTTAGCTTGTAGCTTAACTCACCTGAGAACTTTCTGCTTAGCTCATGAAATGCATATTGTCTTGCCTAACTGTCTACAAACCCTCCTTCCTATATGTAGCACATTAATACTTCTGATAAGGATTGGGAACTGTTTGGTTTTTTTTTAAATTAAGTCACATGAAGGGTCATAAGTCTGGCATCCAGATTTTTTGGGTGGAAAAACTTCCCGATGTTTCTCTGCTATCATTTCCAGCCCCTCCCCACTAACTCAGGCCTGAATGGGTCACTGGGAGAAGCCTGTATACGCTTTCCTTGGTTACTCAAGAACCAACAACACAACATAGTTTCACTTCTGGCAGCTTCTTAGAGAGTAACTCCTTCACACTCCTAGCCTGCAGTGTTAACAAGTGCAAGGGAAGAAAGAAGCTTAAAAAAGTTTTTTTTTTTTATTTTGGTGCACCAAAATGTTTTTATTTTGGAAGAGCACCAAACCCTGACAGTTTTGAGATGTTGTTAGCTTTCCTTCTGGTTGTAGCACTTGGGACTGTACCCAATGTTCTGGAATGAACATGCTGACCCCACCCTATCCCACCCCCCTCAAATCTCTCAGGGGTGATCCATGTGCATCAGACGTAGTAATGAAGGACTTACATGCAGGGTATCTGTATCAAAATAGGGCAAAATAAAGTATTCCCAAATAGGTAATGTTACTGGCTAATAATAAAGCTTCAGAAATAGTATTCCAAATATCTGAAACAACAAATATTATTCTAGAAAATCCTCCGAACATGGAAAACTGTGGAAAATATTGCTGAAGTTTAGGTAAGACTTTGATGGCAAGTAAGACACGTAGATGTGGCCCTGAGGGACAAGTGGTGGACTTGGCAGTGTTAGGTTTGCGGTTGGACTTCCTGTGTGGTTTTGTGATTACACACACAGCAGTAAAGCTTCTTTTGACTACACACTTTGGTCTGGAAAATGAACCTTTTCTTTTTACCATAACGCACATTCGTTTTATTTTCCTCTTTGCTCTTTCATTTCTAGGGCTTGTTCTTGGAATTTTTTCAAATGAAACAAACATTTTGGAAAATAAATTCCATTTCCTAAGGATTCTTATTTCTAGATTAAGTCAGTTACATTGGTCATATTATATTAGAAATGGTAGTGTTCTGACAAGGAGGTGAAATAAGGGTCAAATAGTTACATGTAAATTTACACATGCACATATAAGTATATATTAATAATATTTACTTACACATATTAACAAATTTACTCATATACATTGAACCTGATCCCGTAAGGGCAATGTAAGCAATAGATTCAAACTTCCTATGAAAATATTCAATGGAGGGTAAAAAAAATAAGCACAACTTAAAAAAAATTCCTGCTACTTTAATTATTATATAAGACATAAATTGGGATTTAGATTACGCCCTACACATTGACGCAAGATAATCTGAACCTGAAGTTTGTAAGATTTAATTTTCTCTTGCTATTAATGAATATTGCAACAGCAGCTGCCCCCTGTGGCTTGGTATAAAAAGCAGTGTGTATACCTAGCACAACATTTGCAGACCTCCTCAGTTTTGTGTTTTTAATGTGATGAAAAATTGTACGAGTAACAAAGGAAAAATGTCATGGTAACTAAAACATTTCCTATACGTGTATTTTAGAAGGAAGCTAAATCAAAGGTCTTCAAAGAATTACTAGGGTTCTTTCTAGGAGGTTATTGACAAATATGTAGTTTGTCTTCTGAGTTTGTGCCTTTTTCACAGATTGGTGTATTTGTGATCCCACAGGCAGGAATAAGTGTCTGTAATTCATTTCTCCTTGTTAACTAGTGTGCTTTTGTGTGTAGGATGATTGACAGCAAACTCGGCTTAGTCCCAACGGATGAGCTTGTTAGCAAAACCCTAGCATCCTATCTCTAATAAAGCATATCAGCAGTACATTTTGTCCTATCTATTAGCCTCTCTGTTTCTTTTTTGTGAAAAGCTGAGTGTCCCTTTGAAGCAATGACAAATAAACCCCTGAACTGAAGTGCTAGGCTGCCTTATGGACAGCTGGATAGTAAATGTCACACCGTGTATAGAATGCCTATTATCAGAGTGAGCCATTTGTTCCATTCCTTTCAGTATCTTAATGTAATACAAAATTGCTAAATCAAGCCCCATGTCTGTGACAGAACATAATTAATGAGAAAGCAGGAGCCAATTCAACACTCTTTATTGGGACCTAATTGGCTCAGGCAACAGAGTTGTCACTCAACAAGAGACTTCCTTTAAAGCAATTTTGTTCTTGGTTGTATTACAGAGCCTATTAAATTGTCCCCTCCTTGATCACACAAAGAAGTATCTGCATGCAATAATTAGCTTTTCCAAGGGGATTTTTTTTAACTCTTTCAATAATAGCACATTTTCAAGCACTGCTGGAGGAAACAGACAGCACAGGGAGATGTGCAGCCTCTGGAAGGAATAATTATAATACCTGCATTTTGGGAAAGCCTATGAGGAGCATATCAAGGCCACAACTAGTACAGAATGTGGTGGTCTAATTTCATAGAAAGTTGCAGGTCAAGCTGGGCATCCCGTATTTGCACTCTGTGTAAATGGTTCAGCTAAAGAAGTGAGACTGTAAAGGTATGGATTGTTTAAGTGAGTGTTTCCTTCCTGACATAATGTCAAGCCACCATGAGGAATGAAAGATCCTACTTCCCAATGCCAGTATCTGGAATTTCCAGTACCAGGATAAGCAGTCATTCATTTTGAGTAATCTTTTTCCTGAAAATATTCATCAGAGTTTAACTGACTCTGTATTTTTCAGTAGATTACTATGACAGATGAAACTGATAAAGGAACTCTGTAAGCATTAAGAAAGATATTTTTTTTTGCCACCCAAAGAACAAACTTCACACTTTGGTGTTAACTGGTACTTAAATTGTACATAAGTAAGAAGAAAGTCTAGAACCTGTTTCTGTAGCCTCCAAATCTCTACAACTGTAAGGTGAAGGACAACTTATTCAAAATCAAAATACACCACTCTCAAAGTCCAATGATTTTAACTACCATCAAAAATGTTCAGATTTGTTCACATATGTCTGTAGCTTGCAATATTTAACTCATTTTCCAGCAATTTTCATCTGCAGCTACTAAGACTCGTAAGAACTTATTTGAAAGCCAGACAATAAAAAAGAGAGAGTCTTGAAGCAATTGAATATCTCTGTGTTTAGAAAGGCTTATCATAAATTGAACCTAAAGTCTTCTGTTCAGTCTAGAATGAAATCTAGTATTCCAATGGACGACTTGATCCATGTTTTTCTCAAAATTGTGACACCTCATCCCCTCTGTTACCATTTTCTGATATTTGTCTAGAAGTCAAAACTCAGTGCACCTGTTGAAAACTGTTTGGCAAATACAGTGATAGAAAATTACATCTAAAAATGTATTTATTTATTAATAGATATTTAATATTGCTGCATGAGTTGTTACTTTTTGAGAAGCCTAAGTAAAAGGAATCAATATACTTGGTGTTTAAGAAGCAGTAGATTTTAGCACTTCCCTCTTATGTTTCTCAAAGACTAGAAAGATGTAACTAATCATATGGATAATAGTGTGCTATCACTTATGTTATTGTTTTCTTCCGGATAAAAATTCCAGGGATTTCAAAGGGAATGACAAAAACAGAATTAAAAGAATGTAGAATATTGGGGTTTTCTTTTTTTCTGAAAAAAAAAATGCCTGTTTAATGGATGTTGGCGTATACTCTATCTGCAGTGATACGAAGTGATTGAGAGGAACACATTTTGATTTGCACATTTTATGTAGCTTTTTCAGTGGTACAAGCTCATTGAGATCTGCTCTAATACTCATGCAAGCTGTGGTGTTTCTAATATCCACCCCTTTGAAGACTGAGCTAGAACAGAATACATAAATACATTATAAACCCCTTTTTTTGAGATTTAACAAAATGGAAGACAAAGTCCAAAATGCGAATATTAATTGACAATGTCCTTTCCCAGATGACCCCTGAAGACTATGAAAGCATATATGCTTAGCATTTTATCTAGCGACAAATGAAAATGATTACAAAAACTGGCAATCTAATTTTCTTTAATTAATAATTTGCAATCAATACTGTAAAATTAAAATTGCATCTGATGATTATAAGCCTAGAATACTAAAGGACACTGAAGAATTTTAAAGAATACACCATAGGCATCTATTGAGAAGATTTTTGACAAGTCAAATTAGAACGTTAAAAAAATTAAACTTTTAAACCGACATATTGCACAGACTTTAACCAAATAAATATTATGTGGAAAAACAGCCATGGATAGATATTTTGGGAATATATTCAAACCAGCATTGATTTAAATGTTTTATCAAATAAAATAGTTCTCTGATATTCAGTTTTCATCCAACAAGTATTTGAGTTCCTAAGTTAATTGCCAAGCTTCTGTAGTTTTGGGCATCATAACTATATAACGAGTAAAATGCCATGCTGTTTGAATCTAACACAGAACCAAAAGACTGTTTGTCTTGTTTCAGAAAACCTTGGGCTCTGGATATTAGTAACAGCCTCCCGACAACACACAGCCAGAAGTTACATATCCCTTCTTGTCTGTGTTTGAAAGTTCGCTGTCACTGATGACATAAAAGCGTGGTCCAATCAAGAGAGAAGTATGACATAATTTGGTTGTCATTGTAAACAGAGCTAGAACATCAGATTCCAGTTCTGATGGTTATTAATACTGCAGTAGGTGTAAAAACGACAATCCCTATTAGTTATAGTTATGGATTCTGCTTCTACTCAACACATAAGGACAACATTGACATTAGCTGACAGTGGCTAGCAATAAGACAAGAATTAGACACCTGGTTTTGCATATTATACAAATAAAGTTGTTATGATGCATAAAAAACATTGTTTAGGTCTGTCAGTTTCTCCTTTCCACATATGCAAGGACTTCACAACAGATGTCTCAGTTAGGACTGGTTTACGTAATGGCTTTGAACTGTTTCCTTGTTTTGATAAACGAAGCCTTGTTATCATTAGAAAATCTGAAAAAAATCTGAGTCAGGACAGAAAACCTTCATTTTTTTCTGTCTAGTGTTCTCCTGTAATACCCTACAATTTCAGCCCTGAAATCCATGGCAAATATTTCATCACAGGATTTTCTAGAATATCATGAAAATGCCATCTTTTTCATGCAAATACTGTCTGCTTTCTTCATCTCATAAACAAATGTAATAATGTAGGTTGTACTAGATGTTCCCCAGTGGCATAATTTTAAACAGGTCATTATATTTCAGAAACAAAATATTCAGTACTCTAAGCTTGGATTCCCAACTCTTGGATTTCTAGGCAATAACTCTTGAGGGAGTCTGCAACCTCCGAATCTGTCATGTAACCAGACTTTTCTTCAGCACAAAGTATGATTAAAAGTAATAACACATGTCATACCACTGTGGCAATGCCAACACAGAGGATGCGTTTCTACAGAACAGATGGTACTTGCAATGCTAAGAAGTCTATTCTCTTCATTTTACCTCATTGTTGCTTGGCTTCTGTGCCTTCTCACACACGTCACACATTTGAAAGTGTGCACAATGTCCTCTTTCTAAAGGGCATGAGCATATGAACTCATATAAACAAGATCAGAATGCAGATTAATTTATCTAGAGCATAATTTAAAATAGACTTAAAATGAAATAATAATAATATTGTAGCAGAAGAAAGCAATAGCTATTATTTTATCAACTAAAGAATTCATAATTTCATAAATGGTAGTATCTATATAACAAGGATCAGTTCACCTGCTATGTTACAGATCCTAGGGCAAAATATAGGAGTTTCAAGAGGTGTTGAGTAAACTACATGATAATTTAAGACTAAACATTTGAAGAATAATTTCAAATACAAATGAAATGTGACGCAGTTAAAATTCCAGCTGACCTTCCTCCAAAAGTGATGCGCCTGTAAAAAAACCATGGGGCACATAATGACTGCAAGAGCTTTTGAAGTATCATTCACAAGTTGGCTTGTCTAGTATTTCAGTAATTGACAGTGAGATACCAAGGCAAGATGTTACACCTATAAGGAACCAAAGGAAGAAGTACCATGTATCATATAATCAATTCCATATATTGAAGGGCTTGAAATTCCTTTACAGAGCTGTAACACCTCTAAATTCAAGTTTACAGAGATTTTATGGATCACAAAATCGGGGCAAAAGGCTTCGATGTGTACAGAAGGAAGAAAGTTCTGACATACCGCTCTGGACTATGAATCAATAGGTCTATGTCCTGCTCCAACAGACACTTCTCTGTATGTTTATTTCTCAGCTGCGCAAGAACTGAGGTTCGGTTCATGAGTGTAATATTATCAGACATATCAAGAAACAGGAAGAGTTACAGATTTTCCAGTGAGCTAACGGGAATGATCTGCTGTGAAAACATGAAAACTAGTCTATTAAAGAATGAGTTCACAAATAGTGTAATAATAAAATGTGGTTTCTTTCTTGATCAGCAAGAGGATGAATAATGGCACTGCAAGCCGGTTTACACATGCCTTTGGCAGCCACAAATGCCCTGAAAATTGGGCAAAATTAACTGCTATGATCTATCCATGTGTTATCCAAAAAATTCAGACAGTCTGCTCAATCCTCTTCTGTGGCTGCCTATGGGACAGCCTATACTGAGACATATGTAATATTCAGCATAAATAAAGACTTGGAAACATGCTAGCATATGTAGCATCTATATTTTAATGTCATCTGCAACATACTCCATATTTTTTTCTGCAATCAGTCTTATCTGCAATCAGTCTATTCTAAAAAGACCTGTTATAATAAATTGGTCAGCCTGTTACATGCCTGCCTGTCTTGGTGACTAGACAGAGAAGATTATTAATTATGTGGTATGTGATATGATTTTCACAATGGCTGGTACAGCATAGTGACTCACAAATTATACAGGTATTTTCCTTAATTTTTACTTCTGCTAATTAACCTTGTTGTCTTTCTTTCTGATTCATATACTCAGAAAGAAAATTTCTTGTATGTTACTTGTGTTCACGGGATTATGTCTGAAATTTAGTTAAGACACAAAGAGTGAATGAAAATAAACGAACTCTGCCCTTTATTTTCTGCTCAGTTAAGAGATCCTCTTAACAGTAGTGAACTTCACTGCTTTAGACAAGAGATGCTGACAGAAAACAGCAATTTATGTGACTATTTCAAGGAAAAATAATAACTTTCTTGCTAATCAATGTTTAATTGTTCAAAGGTAGAGATCTCAAGCCCTTGGAATCATACAAATTTTTTGTTAAAGTATTACAAAATCTTCCAGGCTTACTGCAGTCTCTTTCAATGCTGAAACTGTGTATTACAAGTTACGGTCTCTGTAAACAGAAGGCACTTTGTCACCTCCATTCTTCATTGTCTTTCTTCCTGTGACATTTTAAACAGACTGCTGGCATCGGTTGGCAAATCACTGTGTTGTTGGTGATCCTTTTCTGTTAGACCCTTCCTGACAGCCCAGGAAACAAAAAATTATTAGGAGGAACATGAATAAAACTCCTTCAAAAGCTGACATAGGCCTTGATTACAGGTTAAAATTCTTCACACGGCTCATCAGCAGAGGAACAAAGTAACTTAAGTGCTGTACTTCTTTAAGACTTTTGGGTACACATCGTTTTGGCTAGGAATTGTATGTGAAATGTATTTTATCATCTCAACAGTTTTTAAAATATCTATGTAAACAGTTCATCCCCAGACAACACATAAGGCTTTATTTGGGAGAGAGACTTAGTATGATAAAGCTGACAGTCACTTTTTATTCAGGATAGATGTAGCAAGCTGTTACTACTTCATTTCTGAAAAAGAAACAAGAAAAAAATTGATACCTCACCAAAGTATAAGGCTGCTTAGACACTGAAGATGAGAGTTTCGTTGGTGTTGATAAGTGGATGTGGGCATATCTGTGTAAAAATCACCTAGGAAAAGACAAATAAAATTAGAGAAACAGTCAAAATGCCACACAGACATGAAAGTAAAATGCCCTTGAAGCAAAAGAAAGAGTGGAAATTTCGCTGAAGAGAAGAATCTTGGGAACATGCTGAGTAGTGTGAGAAGACAAATTGTCTCCAGTTACTTGATTCCTGCTGTGTTCATAGAAAGAAGATTTTGTAAATTCTTTGTAAATGAACAAGCTCTATCAAATAATTTCTCACCTCTAATGGAAATGGTTTGAAGCATTCTGACTGCTTATGACTTTGAATCAAAATGAGGCAATTGCTGTTGGATTCTGTATAGCTATTCCAGAAAAGCCATATATGAAACTAGTTAGTAAGAAGAGCCTGGGGACAGAGCCCCAGCTAATATCACTTATCTAAATATGAATTTACATGATAAGACACTGAAAATTTCAAGGCTCGCTGTAAGATATTTGTGCATGTAAATCCCCAGCAAAACCCCAGATAGTTCCTAGGCTTTGGGGATTTGAGAGCCTTTATGTGAATGATTCACATGCTGCAGAGGAAAGTGATAGAAAATAGTATTTCCTATGATTTCCAATTAGTTATTAGAAAAAACTCTAGTGATATATTTTGAAAAGGTTTCAGCTGCCTTAGATTTTCCCCTAAGTTTTCTCACTTCTTGAGTAAAGAGGAAGTCTAAGAAATAAATCCATTTGTAGAAACGAATATAAAAAAATCCAATCGCACTGAACTTCATTTATATGGGTGCTTTTTGATTAAAATTAACTAGATCTACTGTGCCATTAAATATAAAACATAGATACTAACACAGACCTAGACTATTTTAGATTTAACTGATGCATTTAGCATGTAGTGTAGCCCATAGCGCTTAAAAAATATCAAAGCTGAACTGTGTGTTTGTAACAGGGTCCAGTACATCAACCTTTATTCCCGTTGACTATTCTGCCTATCGTAGAAAGAAAAGTATGTTCTACAGTTTGCAGAATTGAGGCTTTTTATTAAACCCTATTACACTTATGCATGAATTTGCTTGCTTTTGAATACTGTAAATCCTTACAGTCAAGGGACTTCAGCTGCAGAGAAAAACTGTAGAACCTCAGTCTAGGACTTGATATTGCTATGATAACATTAAAAATCACAAAGGCTGTTCAGTTCATTAGAGGGATGGAGAGATACTTATAGTTTAGATATGTCACATGTCGTATGATTAGTAGACTATGACTTTAATGTAGATGTGACACCTATATTATCAGTGTCAAATGCATATAGTCTTACAAATAATTAAGTAATTTTAATAGTATATTTTGTTGATGCAAGGTCAAAACACTTCCAAGTTTATTCAAGTAATGGCCAAAATAATGAAGTTTTTTTTAAGATATTATGTCGTCCCCCCATTTGCTCTGTCCTGGCATTCATGATAACTGGAATGTAAACATGCAAATATCTTGGTGTTTCAGAGTATCAGCATCAAAGAAAACATGACTGCATGGCAATCAAGAAAAATTCCTGTTTGCTCAGGCAAAAGGCCTTATATAAAGGAGAGAATCATACATCAAATTTTTATAATGATGTTGGATAGGTTATTCTCAAAATTCTTAATCTAAATCAGGCTGTTGCAAATATTTTTGTAGTTTTGATATGCAGATATACAGTTATTACTTAAACAGGCATTAGAAAAAAAAAAGATTTCAGAAAATAAACAAGGA
Organism: Cuculus canorus; assembly: GCF_017976375.1. Lineage (NCBI taxonomy): Eukaryota > Metazoa > Chordata > Aves > Cuculiformes > Cuculidae > Cuculus > Cuculus canorus. Next base: position 63,277,288 of record NC_071405.1, on the reverse strand, counting down.
ACGCTAAGAATGCCCATATAAAATTGGTGCTTAAGAAATCCACAAAGCAGTTGACATAATTTTCTCTCTCTGTTGTCCTCAAATCACTCTCTCTCTCTTTTTACTTTGGTCACTCCACTTACATGCCACAATGTATTGTTATCTTTAATCTAAGTTAAATTTAGGATTTTAAAACACTCGCTGGTGTGTAAATTTATTACAAAGATGTACTTCCAAATACTGTTTAGCGACCTGGAGAGCAAACATAACTATCATTATGGCATTGTACTATCTACCATTCCAAACTGAATCAAGTCGCATAAGGATTTTCTCACCTTTCTTTGTATGCCACTAGAAAGTCTTAAGGTTTGCTGTAGTGCCTTTCTATGTATTCCTAGGTCTTAAATTAGAAATTTCAAAGTATTGATTTATGTGTACTTTTTCACTTGGCTGCATTGCTTTCACAGGCCTCTGAAAAGGAACAGCAGCCCTCTTCAATGACTGATGCCACAGCCCGTATATGGCCACACAAATTTCAAATGACCCTTAGGATGGCAACTCCTGAGACATTAGTTTAGTCTTCCTCCTTCCACTAATTTACACAGCCAATATGACTTGAGACATGAAAATTACCATCCAAGAAACAATGGCTATTAAATGTTGAGATCACAGATTTCCCTCTTAAAATTAATAAATATTTTGGCTTAATTTTTTGTTTTCAGGCTCAAAAATGTCAAGATATAAATTTTTAATGCCTTTTTTTCTCAAATGGAGGTTGATACTTCTTACAATTTCAGAAAATTTCAATTTCCTGGGGAAATCGGCTTCTTTTATTACAGTGTACCTTTATTAGGTGCAGATTTAATGAGATGGATGGATGCAAGAAATTACAGAGCTGTAATCCATCCCCTGCTCAGTCACAGTGCACTGTGATTGGCACGTTTCTTTCACAATCCATGAATTCTTTTATCCATTTATGTTAGTTCTGCTTTACCCCCTACTGGGAGCCATTATTTATTGTCCTATTTTTCCTACCAATATCTATTTTCCTACTTACATTTCTGTGGATTTCCTAGTATGGAACATCGTGACGTTTCAATTTTTTTTAAATAAGAATGAAATAGTAAATACCATCCTTCAGTTTTTCTGCTTTCAGCTAAATAGGTAAAATATAATGCAAAAGGAATTCAAACTTAAATATCTGAGAATCTGGTTTAAAATCTAAAAATCTTTCAAATGTATCAACTAAAATGTACAGTTTATGACCATCAATACACAAATTCTGAACAATTTTGTCAAAATATAAATACAAAGAACATTTTGATCTGAATGCGTGAGTTTTCAGGCTGCAATAAGGCTCATCAGTTATCTGTTACGATGGCACAATTAGGGAAGTACTTTCATTACTATTTTCACACTGCAAGTCAGATTATCCTGGAAATATTACCCTTTCTTCCAGACATCTCTTTATGGGAAAACAGACTCAGAAGAGCAATATCCATGCTACCTGAACTTTGAGATGTATTTAATACATTTCTGCCAGTCCACATTAGTAATATCACTTTCTAGAAAGCCTGCTGGGCTGAGTGCCGAAAAGACACAGTTTCTTATTTGGTTCTAGTCACCAGTATAGTCTTATATAAATAATCACTGTTACCTGAAGATCCTTACTTCCAAAGATCTTTACTTCCAAAGATCTTTTCTAGAGTTAGACTAATTTCTGCTGTCTGAAGCATTTTCTGAATCTATTTCATGTTCAAATTCGTCAAGTTTCTTATTCACATCTATTTCAGACTCGGCAAAACTGTCCATTGAGGGCTATAATATTTGTTTACTTTTAAAGATATTTATTATACAGGGTCTTAAATAAATGTCCTTCTTGATTTTTTGGTGGGAAAAAAAATGAAACAAAAGACACAATACACAGTTTCATCTCAACAAATTTTTAACTTAATACAAAAAAAACCCAACAAACCCCAAACCAGAGATATTGAGCTGGAAAAATTACGTTAGGATCTTCCTCCTACAGTATTAGCATCATGTTTTGTGACCAGATTACCACTGGATCTGCGGGAGTTACTGCAGTACAAGTTAGGAAACAGTAACATAACTGCCTAAGCATTGTAATACTTAGATCCTTATGTAATTTTCATTTCTCTGAGAACAATGCCATGTTCTCATGGGTAATATAGGTTATTCACATCAATGAAGTCTTCTGTGAAGATGAATAATTTTGCAACAACAAATGTACTGAATCTACATGATGAAAAATAATAATATATTACAGAAAGTGTCAGATATTTTACAGAACTCCAGTAAGTGAACAAAAGCGTTATGATTAAAGCTATTTCAGCAAATAAGATTTTAAAAAGCAGTCTAGCTGCTTCCTAAAGACCTTCCTACCATAACCGCACTTGAAGGATGTTGCACTGAAATGCACAGGCAAAATCTAAATCAAATTTGAAGATGAATTACTACTATACACAATCTAACAGTTCTTGTCACAGTTCATATTCCTGAGACTATCAGGTTCTGAGACCTGTCATGCTCTATAATTTGGCACTTGAGTTTAAAAAGAAAACAAAACCAGATTTTGTCCTTTCTGAAAGCTGATTGGTAGAAAACACTGACACACCATCCGAGTCCAAAAACTCTCAATCGCATAGGCAGCAGACTGCTCAATTAAATGAGCTATATTTTCAAAGCATGCATTTTTGTTGAAAAAAAAAACCATGTGAGGAAGCTAGAAGAAGGTTAAAATCAAAATATTGCAAATTACAATGAGTCTGTTACAGAGTAGAAGACAACAGATCTCTCTCAACCAAGAAAAATATGCAGTAATCTACGCATCATCTTCCACAGACCTTCCACCCCCATAAGAAAAGTTTTACAGATATTGGTTCAAACTCTGACCTAAATTATGAGGGAGCTCCTCTGAACTCCACCATGAAGTAATTCTCGATTTCTAACTGTTTTGAAGAACAATACATGAGCACTGTGTACAATATACCAACAACCTCATTTGTTAAAGTATTCGAACTTATAATCTGAGGCTGTTGGGAATTGAATCATATTCCTCAAAAAAATAGAATCCATGCTTGCAGTGTTAAAGCATGACAGTAACAGCTTCTCTTGGAAAAGAATAATGTTAGGACAAAACTATAAGCACTTTTTAAAGAAAACAAAAAAAAATCCCTTGTACTGTTTATAAAATTTTCTTTAAAATTCATACTGTCACTCAGCTCAATATAGAATTCAGCAATGTAAATGTCTTAAAGAACATGTTAGCTAAAAAGAAATAAATGGTCCAGTATAATAGAGCTGATTTTACTTCTACTTCTGATGATATGCTATCCTTATGACAACCTGTCATCTACATTACATCCACTACGAAGAGCTAGAATTGACACCTAGCTGGGAATACGAATGCAATTCTTCATTTACACAAATGGAATAAGCAGAGGTTATGTCTCTGAGAATATTTACACACACTTAAACATAAATTTGATTTATCTGTATTTTCTTTCCTATGTGGCATATTTTCTGTGACTATGTAGGTATTCAAGTTTCAATGGATAAAACCTTCTTCAAAAAGCTTATATCTGAAAGGAACATCACTGTACAATCATTTACACAAGACAGAAATCAGCAAGAACTTTGACCTTCCCTTTATAGCGTTACAAGATTATAAAATCTTTAACCTGGTCAGAAGATAGGAAAAAAAGTTTCTGAAAATTAAGTGCAGAGTAATGCTGATCTGATACATAAATCATGAACTAAGAGGATTACATTACTACTGAGTATTATGTATTGCGCAGTTATTAAGTATCACCCAAATTCGGAGTGCAGAGCTAGAATTTTTAGAGTTAGAAAATTTCAACAACAAATTTGAGACTGCTTTGAGATTATTTTGTCGGAAGATATCTCCTTCCATAGTAATTGTGCATACTCAGAATCATAAAGTAATCCAGACTGGAGGGGATCTCTGGAAATCATCTATTCCAATCCTCTGCTCAAAGCAGGGTCAACTTTGAAGCCAGATCCAACTTCTAAGTCACACATGCAATCGAATTTTTTAACATATGCAAGCACAGGCACAACTTCTTTGCCAACCTTGCAGCCAAATTCCCATAATTCTACTGTGGCAGCTAGCAGCTATTTGCATGAAAAACAGTACTTAGTGATCTTAAGTATGTTCAACTCCTCAGCTAAGTGAGCTAAAAGGAAAAAAAAGAAGAAAGACTGCTCTGATGATGGTCAGCTCCATATAGACTTCAAATCATTTTTCTTACAAGTTATTATTTTAGAAATCTATCCAATAGAAATTTGAAATTAATGTAGAGGAAAAGAAGGAAAAAAGAAGGCTCTTTCTTACTAACAAAAATTTCCAACAGAAAACCATGAACAAAATTTTCTTCTAAATATAGTTTTTGGAATTATGCAACAAAGATTAACCCAAAACAAGTCTAAAGTATGAAAAGAAGTATATATTTCTAACACATCTCTGTAAACTTGCTCTAGATTGGTCACAGTACTTAAAGAGGAAAAAAAATCAGGATGATCATCAAACAGCAGCAGAAATCCCAACACTGTTCTTCATTTTATTTTTGATATGTGCTTTTAAAGCACCAGTAAGTTTTAGAGAAAAAGACAAAATGTGATTCTTAATTCTTTATACTGTATAAAAGGTAAATTAATTAATTTAGTAAATGCCTTATTTACATGTCAGCATGATCATATTGATTGCTTTAGGGACAGGATTTAAGATATACAAAAATATGTTCTCACTGCTTCACAAGAATAAAGGTGAAAAGTGCTATCTCAGATTTTTAGTGGTAATGTTAGTAATCCTGCATTTAAAATTCATTTTCTAGAACAATTACCACATTTGTCCTAGAACAGTGAGTTTGTTACAAGGTCATGCCTGAGTGTGTGATCATAATTGAGATTTTGCAGGGATGCATGGGCAGTAATTCCAAAATTAGTAACATCACCAAAGAAATAATAATAGCTGGTTTTCATCCTGAAGAGTATCAGATTAAGGAATGCAATTGGGTTTCAGTAATGATGCCAGTTCAATAATGAATCTAATTAATTGGATCAAGGAATGCAACTGGGCTTCAGTAATGTCCTTGCTTCTGATTTCAGACCATAGTATATCTACTAAGATATTTTCATCTTCTCTCATCTGCACTGCTGCTAAAATATTTCTGGCAAAGTCAAGAATTTAATTTAGCTTTCATGACTCTCGGATTAACAAGCTTATAATGATCTTATTCTTGTACTAACAAAAACAGTGTGTCACATGATACTGGGAATAATGAAGGTTATGGTGGAAAACGTTGACATTATTTCACAAAAGAGGAACAAGAGATGATGATGTAAGTACCAGCTTTTCACTTTTGAAACTAGATTCAAACACTTTCTGAGGTGAAAATTATCTCATACTAATTTCCAACTGTTCTTATTACAAAACCACTACTCAGCTGGCATGATTTCTTGTTGACAAACCCAGGACTGACTAAAAGGGGTAACACAACTAGGATTGAGAAGCATTGGCAGGACTGAGGGAGCCTGCCTGCAACTGGCTTGAAACAGTGCTTTTCTTCATTTTAATACCACAAAATCTATGTGATTATCTAACCCAAAGGAAATCCCATATCACTTTATTAGCACAACCTAAATTAATAAAACAGAAAATATGCTAATCTAATATTACTAACTGCCAGTCTTCAATAATAACCATTGTTAATAGTTTCTCAGATTGTTTGGGGAAGGAAACAGCATATGACCAAACTTCTAGGTAAGATTAGTTTACAAGCTAAGCTAAATGGAAGGCTCGTTCTGTGGAAGCAATATACAATACTGCCATTACAAAAGCTTCACGTTTGGCAGAATAATCATTTTCCCCCTTGATCCTTCATTCTGGGATCTGTAAGACCCTGCAATTTTCAGATAGCAATGGCACAAGATCAAGGTTATTACTATTTTTTTAAGATAGCACTTTTTAACAAAAGGAGAGAAGCACAGAAACAGCCAGGCAGCAGTTGCACATGTGGCATTCATGTTTTGTAATAATTTCAGTCTCAATCCTGCCAATATCACTTCATCTCAAGCCACTTGCTGGGACGCTGAGCACATCCATCCTCTCCTGTAGGCTTTATTTCTAACCAACAAAGAGACTATGCTTGGCTCCAGAGACTGTTAGTCTTCAGTTTCATGGGCACAAAAACAACTCAAAATCTACTATGAATAGTGAATAGGAAAAAAACCCTTAGCAGTCAGAAGCAGCATCATGGAGGGCCTCTCCGTTAGTAGAGAGCTGCCGTGTAAAAATAATCATTGGCAGAAACAGAACTTGTAGTACTGTTGCAGAAAGGCAACTTTCTAGAAAGATTTCATGATTTTCCATAGTTTATTCCAAGATATTTTGACTAATCTCCAGTCTTTTTCAAGTACTGACCATACTGTCAGGTATCACTTGCATTTCACAAAATTCCATAGGCTGTCTACCAGCAGCTTTGGTAGTACAATAGTTATTGTCATTAAACATCTCTAAAATGCAATATATTGATGCTGAATAGGAAGGGGTACTGCTTCAGATAAAAAGAGCTACTGTTGTTTTTCCAGAAGCCAGTATATATATAAAGAAATCCACATTTGTATAATTTATTCTGTGATCAAAGTGCAGTTACTGTGAATAAGAGTACAAAAATAAAATATTTTGGAAGACATCCTAAATGTACTTTTTACTTTATATTTTGTAAGGCACAGAGTTCATCCCTAATGCTGCTGTGACTGGTATTGCTGTAATACAATCACTGGGGTTGCAAGACATTTTGTGACATAGAAGATATGGGGTGTCATGTAGGTAGACCATGTAAATGTTCCATCTTACACTGAGAGTATCATAGAATCATAGAATAGTTTGGGTTAGAAGGAACTTTAAAGATAGTCTAGTTCCAAACTCCCTGCCACAGGCAGGGACACCTCCCACCAGATCAGGCTGCCCAAGGCCCCATCCAACCTGGCTTTGAACATCTCCAGCTTCCCTGGACAACCTGGGCCAGGGCCTCATCACCCTCATAGAGAAGAAATCCCTTCTTATATCTAGTCTAAACCTGCTCCTCTCCAATTTATACACATTCCCCCTAGTCCTATCACTACAAGCCTTTGCAAACAGTCCCTCTCCAGGTTTCTTGTAACCCCTTCAGGTACTGGAAGGTTGCTATAAGGTCTCCCCAAAGCCTTCTCTCCTCCAGGCTGAACAGGCCCAACTCTCTCAGCCTGTCCTCATGGAGGTGCTCCAGCCCCCTAATCATTTTTGTAGCCCTCCTCTGGACCTGTTCTAACAGTTCCATATCCTCCTTATTTTGAGGTTTCCATAACTGGACACAGTATTCCAGATGAGGTCTCACAAGAGAGGAATAGAGGGGCAGAATCCCCTCCCTCGCCCTGCTGGCCACGCTTCTTTTGATGCCGTCCAGGATACAGTTGGCCTTCTGGGCTGCGAGCGCACATTGCCGGCTCGTGTCAAGCTTCTCATCCGTCAGCACTCCTAAGTCCTTCTCTGCAGGGCTGCTCTCAATCACATCATCCCCCATCCTGTATTGAAATCAGGGATTGCCCTGACCCAGGTGTAGGACCTTGCACTTGGCCTTGTTGAACCTCATGAGGTTCTCACAGCCCCACTACTCCAGTCTGTCCAGGTTCCTCTGAACGACATCCCCTCCTTCCAGTGTGGCAATTGCACTACTCAACTTGGTGTCATTTGCAAACTCGCTGATGGTGCACTCAATAGTGCTGTCAATATCATCTGTATTAGATTTGCTTTTTATTAAACTCAGATCATGTGTAATTTGAGAGTTGTTTTTAATCTGTCCTAAAGACAGCACTCTGAATTCTTACTGTACACAGGGACCAGCAAGCGGCACAATACCTTTCTGAACAGTCACCTAGTGCAGACAAGAAGAGGAGAAGACTCTATCAGGGCCCTGAGCACGCTGTAACAGACCTCAATAGCCCTGAGTGAACTCACCTGGCACTTCCACCCACACCTTCTGCCCAAAGAATCCATTTAAACTCAGAGCTATGCCTTCACTCCTTGCCTCAAACAGTGTTGTAGGGTTGATGGAGACTTGGGCTTCCCCAGGTACCACTGGGCTGTATCTGACCCAGCTCTCACCACTCCTGGTCCTCGCCTGTGCATTGACTTCCTGGCTTGACCTTGTCCTGCCTTGACCCTAGCTGCCCTCTTTGGTTCTGCCCTGCTTGTCCCTCTCTGCTGCTGTGGGGTTGTGCCCTAATCAGTGAAACTCCAGCCCTGAGCACCTAATGACTGTGCTGGGCTCTTGTCCCTCCAACAGAGGCTCCTGAACGGCCTCTGTTGTGGCAGCACCTTAGAGACACCTCTGAAGACACAGAATATTGACAATAAAGTAGCCCTGCTTTTCAGTCAAAGTGCATAAAAATTGCAACATCTGCAGTTTGGAGATTCTTTGATCTTTCGGAATGATCACATACAACCTGCTTCTCCAATCAGGATAATGAGATAGAGCAGTTGGTTGATCATCCCAGCAACAAAAGCTTCATCTGTCTGATGTAAAGGTTTAATACAAATTCTCAAGAAAGATTTCTCTCTTTCCAAAGAGCAGCTTGGAGGAGGAGGAGGAGGAGGTGGAGGTGGAGGCAATGTTCTTCAGTTTAACAGAAGCTTGTCTTCAGTTTAATAACATTTAAACTTCCACTGAATTCCCAGGAAGAACACCTGGAAGAAAGACAAATTAAAAGGAGTCATGTTGTGGCATGTGGTAGACTATATCTATGGAAAACATATGACGTGCATCAGGCTTTGCTGTGAGTTCAGTTCTGTTAAATTAAATACAGAATTCACTTCAAGACTTAACATTGCACCTTTGCCTATACTCAATGCCTTGTAAATTCAGAGTGGTAACCTGGACATCGTACGACCTACTGCAGTAACAGATATTCTACGTATGGCATTCTCAGTACAATCAGAACTAAGATAAATTCCAACACTGTAGAAGAGAAGAGGTTACATCCTTGTTTAAATTTATTCTCAGGTCCAAAAATAACATATTGTCAGCATACACCTCATTAATATGCATATCCTTCTACAGAGGAAAAACTTGCAGAGACATTTTGACAACATGCCTCCTGCTGAAGGATTACTCATTTAACTTGGTATTACTTTTGTGCTCAGTGATACAATGCAGTATGCTCAATACAATAATGGACCATTATCTCTTGTTTTCTAAGACGCTTTGATCGGCAGATAGAAACTTACATCCCATTAACAGCACTTGCTATTTTATGTGTAAAAAAAAATAAATCAGTGCTGTCTCTGCTGGAAGGTGGATTTTTAATTTTAGGTTTGTACACTTCTTAAAGCACTCTTAAAATCAAACCCTTTTTCTTTTAAAGTAACTTTAGCGACATGATTGACAGATTATAGTTAGGCTTCTACCAATGAAAGCGTTCATATCTTATATGCAAGTACAATACACTTGCGTCCCAGTTACATTATATTTACTTCTAGATTTTAAGTTTCCTTCCATGCCTCTCATTATCCAAATTATTGAATAGTTGACAGTGAACGGAACAGTTTTAACAATAACAGAGCATTATGCTTCTAGTCCAAGATAAAACTTGTGAAAAGAGTTTATTATAAAACAAGAGGATCTTTGAATGAAGAGTTTAGTTAGGAATGTATGTGAAACAAAAAATGTCACTCAGCCAATAATCCTGTGAAGTACAGTTTGTTTTGGGGTATTTATTCTATGGTGTTTAGTCAGTTCCTTTGGTATGCAAAACAGGAAATCAAAACGACATATGTACATACAGTATTACAGAGTAACTCAGGAAGATCTGGCTTTTTACAGTATGTAGGAAGTGAGCTTTCTTCTTTTGTGGGTATGATCATTAAAAGGCCTTCTTACTCCATTTTTGTTAGAAACTAGAAGGTATAGTTATCAGATAAAGATTAGGTATAAAAACCTTGATACCTTAGCCTTCCTTTTATATTGCCATAAGCCACCACTGTGGCGTCAGCTGCCATACTGGTGCATAAATTATAAGGAAGAAGACTTCTATATAGCCGATCCTATCTCTAAGTACTGAATTGGATTCCTCTGTTTAGGATTTCTGAGTCACTCAAGTAGACATATTTGATAGGAAAGTGATCTAATTGTTTCACTGCTAAACCTGAAACAGTTGCTATTAGGAGCAAATTAGCAGGAGACCTTTGGATAATTCTACCACTCAAATCAAAGTCTCACTCAATTAGCCATCTTAATAAATAACAGTTCCCTGAAAAGAGACAGGAAAAAAGAGACTAAACAAATATGCAATAAAACCTGTAAGATGAAAAATCTAACAATTTCCCAAAGGTCAGGAAGGAAGACAGAATCTAAATTAGATTAAAGGTCTGATTTTTCTGCTCTTTTGTCTTTATTCAGGCATATTAAAACCAAAATAAGATCATGTTAATATAATGATTTTTTCATTGTGGTCACCTTCCATATCTGTGTAAAAAAAATTCAGTTCAGCTGCATGTAATGAAAGTCTGGAACACATGGTAGAGCAAGTAGTTTGGTCAGAAGAGATCACCATGTAACCAGAGACCTTTGGCTTTTTGTAGCAATTTAGCTGCCTTGACTATGTCATGGAAGTGAGAATGGATGACCTATGCAGGAATGTTCGACTTCTTCGTGCCATTAGTTCTTCCCCATGCAAAGAGTGCACATTATTCTATCGCCTGTATACATAGCTGATCTTTCTGCCCCCTGCTTTTATTTTGCCTGTTTTTCCAGCCTTTTACTTCATGGATTTTGCTGTAGGTCTTGATGAGAGGTTGGTAATGGAACAAACTAACCATGCATTCCATTGCTCTAGAGCATGTCTGTATTCTAAGCATGTCTTTGGGGAGATATGATGTGGTAGGAACATTTTCTTGTTCTGTTTTTGTATGGAAAGATGTAGAACGAATAACTTAAAATAACACACCAACCTGTAAAAACAAACAAAGAAGAAAGTAGAAGTAAGGAAAAATAGACCTTGCAATCACACAACAGTGATGGAGTTGATAGTACAGTATGGTACTAGTTCTTATGATTTGGAATTGAATCCATAGGAAGCTCCCTCATATACAGAGAAGGAACAACCCTTGGCCCAGTGTTCCTTTATTGTGTTGCTGCTGAATAATGTATTTTATACTTGCATTTTAAAAATCCACATCTAAAATACTGACTTGGCTGACTAAAGATGCCCAGCATAGTGCGTCTACCTTTCAGCACAACAGAGATTTGTAAGTATAGACTAAAGAGGGAATTCACATCATAAACCATGGTATATATGGTTACTGGTACTGGCAATATATAAGGGATTAGCTCTGATCACTCACTCCTGGTTCTGTTAAAGACAACTGCGAACTCCTACTGTCTAACATAGAACTGAACTCTTAATATGCTGAGGAACTGATAGCATTATACTCTACAAATTATAATGCTGCACCCATTTCTTCTTAGCTGATTGTAATTCACACTTTAACATTGTTATTAAATAAATTCAGATAAATCCAAATATTTTCAACAAAATAGTCTCTGACTTAGAGTGGTCTTTGCATTTGAATATATAATTGTTTACCCTCATTTATCGCACATAAGTGACCAGTCCTTAGTTATAACAGGTTTTCTGCACATGTAGGATATTATTCGTAATGTGTATTTCATTTCACACTACAATATAAACAAGATATATAAAAATATTTTAAATTAATTTAAAGCTTCAGTTTTACATACCTTTATTAAAGCTGGTTTAAATCAATAAAAAGCCACTTATTAAAAAGTCTTGAATAGATTCTATGAAAAGAAGTTAAATTTATGATGTTTGGTATTACGCATTATACAGTTTATTTTTTGCTCACTTGATCATGCTGTGAAAAATTCATGAATATTTAGCTATTAAATGAAATGCAAAATTTTCATTACCATTTTATTGAAAACCTGACATCTTAAAATACCATACATACCATTAGTATTCTAGTGCATTGTCACCTTATTGAAAAATGCTGCTAAAAAACAATACCATCATTCAGAGAAAAAAAAATTGTCCGCCCAAGGCTATTAACTATAGTTCTACACATACATTAGTGACAAATAAGTGAAGCAGCCAATGCTCACAAAAGATGTCACTGAAATGCTAGGAAACAACTGTAACCATAGAAACCATCTCACACTGCAATCTGAACATCTTTTGTCAGTGTTTGACTAGAAATGAGATGCTTAAAATCATTAGGCTATCAAAAAATCTGAAGTCTCTTCACTGAAATTTACATATTTAAATATTTTGAAACCTGCAAAAACTTCAACATGATACTTTTATAAAATATTGTTTCAACTCCTAGACCTCAACTATCACTTTAAATATAATAACAAGGATTATAGAGACGATTACTCCCTCCCCCAAAGTCTCCCCCATCAGACCCTATCTTTAGTATACGTACACTGGGAGAAGAATCTAGGCATTATAAAAAAAAACCAACAAAAACTGGGGTGAGAATTAAGATAATTTACCTAACTCTCCTTAATCCAAAATATTCACAGACACGGCATTCTCTATCTCTTCCAATTTGTTTTTTTTTTTTAAATATCTTAATAAACACCATCCACTCTACTGACAGGATTAGTGATATTGAATCTTATTGTCATCTTAGTGACATTAGGTACAAAATTGACCACAGACAACAAAATACCCGAACAAGAAATTTTCTCAACTGACTTTAAAAGGTTTGAAAACTTCTGAGGTTTAAATATCTCTCCATTAGGCAAATGGCTAATTATTAACAGTACCTAATGAAAACGGCCTACACAACTTCTGGCCTATAGAAGAGTGGTACATACAGGCTTTCTATGCAATGACTGATCCCGTTCTGTAGGGCTGGGGGATACGTAGGAAGGGGCGTCTTACTTCTTTTTGCAGTACGATTCCGTGTTACAGGAAACCTATGTTCATCTCAAAATCTACTACAGAAAGGCAAACTAAGGGCATAAATGCTGACTAATTCTCTAATACCACATATGTCAATGGTACGAAGGACAACAGACGTCATGTTCCTTGCAGGAAAGTCTTGCTGACAACAGAAAAAAACATTTCTCATTCTATATGTGCTCTAACTTGCCCGTAATGAATATGAAATTTTAGAGATACAGATCAAAGACATTTTTGATGGAAAAGCTGAAAACTGAAATAACCTGTAAAGTTTTCTTCCATTATCTTTTCCACAAGTCCTGAACTTTCAGGCACATATAGGCAGTACTGCCTGATCAAGTGTTATGTGATACGTTGCTCAGTTTCTCTATTTCCTTGTTCATGGCTTTAAACAAAATTCAATGGTCTTATAAACAACAGATTAACAAGAATCAAAGGCTGTGCTCTTGTACTTTAAAACATTGTTTGCCAGTGCATTGTTATTTAACACTTGTAAGAGAATGTGGAGAATTTCAAGTTTTGCGTCTTCCATTTGGTGGTGGAAAAGATCAGATTTTGAGGCCTTCAGTCTCTTGCGTTCACAAACAGTCTAAAACACATTAGAGCTGGTAAGAATGTTGTTCTTATGTTTGGCAAACAAGCTACTACAATTTGTGAACTTGGAATCTGTTATCTTTATCCCCAAACTAGCATGCAAGTGAAAAAAGGCAGAAGAGAAAGAAATGAAGAAATACGTTGTGCTATTCATTATGGAGTGTTTTAACTGTGTGTGTTTTATCAATGAGCTCGTTAATTTACTATTTAGTAATTTGGTATTTCGTAACGTAATATAGACTTCAGGGAGGTTTTGTCCACGTAGAGATAATACTGCAAAAGTTAAAGGAATTGACTGGAACAGAAAATACAGGACTGTAAGACTACGATTTCTAGAAGGAGTATAATAAACATAAGCACAAAGTAAAAAATATTTATTTTCTTAATGTTTTCTCTGAAAGTGAATGTCTAACAATATTTTAAAAGATGATGAAGCAATCCTTTTCAAATAATGGGGTGAAATAATCTATGCAAGTACCAAAGTGTTTTTGTTTAAAGTCATGATGAGATTTCATTTCTGAATCCAGCCTTGTCCTACATTATATCCACAAATACCTTTAAAATGTATGTCAATTCTACTTAGTTGCCCATAGTTCATTGCCCTCCTGCTACACACCACTGTTGTAATAGTAATGTCTTATAGAAGTCAAAGAAATGGGAAAAAATTAAAAACTAGGATCACAACTTTTGTTATAATGTACTGTTCTGATATTCTTAACTGTATTTGGTATTCTGATGGTGAGATAACAAATATCTTGGTTCCACCAAATTGCTTATACAAAATTGCTCCTGTGGATGTCTGATTGATTCATTGAACAAGTTTTTCTACTTCATATGTTTTACAGAACGATTATAAAAGTAGAGATCATAATCCTTATCTTTATTACTCAGTCTTTATTATTATCAATATACAAACTTTTAATACACACTGTAATAGAACATCATATATAATTATATATAATAAATATATATAATAAATATATATAAATTATATATAATAAATATATAGATAATATCAATGTATGTTATTAACAAAAGCATCAACGTTTGCGATATTGCAAAAAGATGACAACTTTCCATCTTCAAAACCCTTAGCATTACGGGTATACCAACATAACCAAAACTGGAAATCAGCTAGTTCTACATCAACTGCTGATGTCAGAATCTACATTAATTCTGCTATTTTAAACTAATCCAATGGTTTTCCTTTCCTGAAAACAGTTGACACAAAATTGTGGAAGAGCAGGTCTGCTCCAACAGCAGAAAAGGATCTTAGTCTCATTCACACTCACATGATCTAGCTCAAAGTCATATCTGATAGGTATCCCAGGGAAAATAAAAACATATTTAAACAACCACTGTGTTCATCAGCACTTTCCCACAGCTAACTGCTGCAGGAAACTGCCGCAGCAACAGCTAATTTTTGACCTACATTGAATCTATACTAATATTTTTCATCAAACAGAGTCCACATTCAGTAAATTCAGTCAAGGAGATAACAGTCATGGTTTGCTTTTTTTATGTCTCTGCATCAACACTCAAGAATTGTTGCATGAGGTTGGATACAATCCTCAGTGTCTGTATGGTTCTACAAGTTCCTTTGTTGTACCTCTAGCATCCCCTGAAACAATTGTGCATGCTGGAGAGCAGGAAGGGGGTGGATGGCAAAAAGTGGCCAAGCTTACTCCCTTTTAGAAAATATTGTCTCCTGTTACTGTAGTTGGAGACAGAATACTGCTCCAGATGGCCAGACTTATTAGTCTGACCCCTGCAAGGCACGTCTTGGGTGTGTACACTAACAAATTGGAAGCCTCCTATTTTGGCTTATAGGCCCACTTCAAAGTCCATTTATTTATTCAAGTTTGACTAAGACAGAGTGAACATTAGCAAGAACATCATAGGCTCATTGGATTCAGTTATTTGTAGTGCATTATTTACTTTGTTTATACACTTGAATATTCAGTAATCTAAATGACAATTTCTGCACACTGATCAGTAGCATAATCTCATAGTGCTAAATTCTGCATGCCTGTAGGTGTCAAACAATATATGGATTTTTATCCTTATAAATATTTAATGTTTCAAAAATCCAGCAAAATGCAACAATAGTTTTTTTAGCTAAATAGTTGTTAATATATCTAATCTTTACATAAAAATTAATATCTTCTTTAGAGTTAGGTTATGTATACAGTAGCATTTCCGTTCTCTTGTGCATAGTTGTAACTATCTGATATTTTGGACTTGAAAACTCATATGCTCTTGTATCATTAAATGACAACGTTATCGTATATCTGACAACTACACTGACTTGAATCAATGTTTTGCAACCTTTGTTGGTGGGCATGTCTTCACATTCACAGTCGTGAGCCACACTTATAGATACACTTGTTAGGAAACCAGAAGAACACGTATACCCCTCATTTTCTGTGGTGGGAAACTGGTAGGAATACTTTCTGATGTACGATAAAGGTTGCTGCAATTTCTCTGCATGTCAATCTTTTTAATTGCTGTTACTGTTCTGCTCTATTCTACCACAGTCACACTTCAAATAAAATTCTTTGCTTTATTAGTATAAAATGTCATTATCCTGACAGCACACATTTCAGATGTACTGGTATCTCAAAAGCAAGGAGAGAGGACTTTGGGTAAAATTCCACAGTTGCCTCCATCAAGTTGACATAGGAGCACACCAAACACTGTGTTGCATCTATATTTCTTATATTCTGCTAAGTAAACTACTGATAGTAGAGTCATTAGCTGTATTTCCACCTCAGGCTTCTCTTTGGTCGTCATAAATTCTTAAGCCAAAAAAAATAGTTATGGGATGTGATTAGCCAATGCAATATTTTATCCATAACCAAACTCTAAAAGGGTGCATACGACTAACAAATAGAATGGCCATGTAATAATATATTTGCAACATACATTAATTTAAAATTTTGTCATCAGACTAATTTAGTATGAAATATATTTTTTTTCAGCAACTTAAGACAAAAAACCCTAACAAAGCAATGTGTTTTTTTCAGCAAATTAAGACAAAAAAAAATTAACGAAAACCGTTGAAAATAAATAATTTTGTTTCCACAATCAGTAAGTGAGTAACGCAGAACAACAACACTGTTACTGCCAAGTCTATCCTCACAATGTGTAGGGCTCTGATTTTGTATCCATAAATGTGAAGTACTACATATAAATGAAGTATTATCATTAGACACAGTTCAGCATAATGTCTCTGCCAAGACAAAACTGGTCTTTAGAAAATGAAACCAAACAGAATTGAAAACACATTTTCTCCTTCTGAACTTTAATTACACATGATGAACTTCCACTAGGAAGGTGATGTAACCGGCAGCCCTGCTGAAGTGCCTTTACACTAATGCATGAAGCTTGGGTAATAAGCAGGAGGAGCTGGAAGCTACTGTGCTACTTGAAAGCTATGATCTGGTCACCATCACGGAAAAGTGGTGGGATGGGTCTCATGACTGGAACCTGGCTATCGATGGCTATAGGCTGTTCAGGAGAGACAGACTGAGAAGGAGGGGTGGAGGCATTGCCCCCTATCTCAGGAAAAGGATAAAATGTGAAGAGCCGTCGTTGAAGAGTAGCCACAAACAGGTTGAAAGCTCGTGGGTAAAAATTAAAGATGGAAGAACCAACGGGAACCTTGTGGTTGGTGTATACTACAGGCCAACTGATCAAAGAGAGACAACTGATGAAGCCTTCTTCCTCCAGCTACAGGAGGCTTTGCACTCCTAAGCTCTCATCCTGCTCGGGGACTTCAACCACCTGGACATATGCTGGAGAAGTAGCACAGCAAGCTGTAGGCAATCCAGGAGAAACCTGGAGTGCATTGAAGATATTTTCTTAGTCCAGCTGATAGACACCCCCACCCAAGGAGAAACAATACTAGACCTTATGGTCAGCAATCCAAGCCAACTCATCAGTGACGCTAGGATCGGAGGAAGCCTGGGCTGCAGTGATCATGCACTGGTGGAGTTCAAAGTCCAGAGGGGTATGGGACACGTGAGGAGTATGGTCAGGACACTAAATTTCAGGAAAGTGGACTTTCAGCTCTTTGAGGAATTACTCAGTAGGACTCCCTGGGACATGGTGCTCTGAGATAAGGGAGTGGAGCAGTGCTGGAAAATATTTAAGGAAGGTTTCCATAAAGCGCAAGAGCACTCAGTCCCCATATGTAGAAAATCAGGCAGGAAAGGGAAGAGAGCAGCATGGCTGAGTCGAGACTCACTCATTAAACTAAAACAAAGAAGAGGGAACTGCACAGGCAGTGCAAGCAGGGACAGGGAACCTGGGATGTGTACAGAGATGCTGCCCGGTTGTGTAGGGATGAACTTGGCAAGGCCAAGGCACAGCTGGAGCTGAACTTGGCAAGGGAAGTAAAGACTAACAAGAAGGGCTTTTACAGGTACATCAGTCAAAAGAGAATGTACCCCCACTGATGACTGGAAATGCGGATCACTTATCAACAGATGAGGAAAAGGCTGAGGTACTCAACAATTTTTTTGCCTCAGTCTTCACTGATAACTGCTCTCCTCTCCCCTTCTGGGTCATGGGACAGCAAGATGGTGACCAGGAGGGTAAACCCCCTCCCACAGTAGAAGATGATCAGGTTCTGATCATCTGAGGAACCTGAACATGTATAAGTCCATGGGGCCTGATGAGATGCATTCCAGAGTCCTGAAGAAATTGGTAGATGTGGTTGCCAAGCCACTCTCCATGATATTTGAAAAGTCATGGCAGTCAGCAGAAGTCCCTGGTGACTGGAAGAAGGATAATGTTGTGTCCATTTTTAAAAAAGGTAGAAAAGATGACCCTGAGAACTACCAACCTGTCAGCCTCACCTCTGTGCCTGGGAAGAACATGGAACAGATCCTCCTAGAAGCTATGCTAAAGCATATGGAAGGCAGGGAGGTGATTAATGGCAGCCAGCATGGATTCACCAGGGGCAAGTCCTGTCTGACCAACTTGGTGGCTTTTTATGATGGGGTAACCGCAGCAGTGGACACGGGTAAACCAGTGGATGTGATCTATCTAGACTTGTGTAAAGGCTTTGACACAGTCCCACACAACATCCTTCTCTCTAAATTGGAGAGATATGGATTTGATGGGTGGACGGTAAGGTGGATAAGAAACTGGTTGGATGGTCGTATTCAGAGAGTAGTGGTAAATGGCTCAAAGTCCAGGTGGAGATTCGTGGCGAATGGTGGCCCTCAAGGGTCTGTACTGCGACCTGTGCTGTTCAATATCCTTATCAATGATATTGACAGCGAGATTGAGTGCACCATCAGCAAGTTTGCAGATGACACCAAGCTGAGGGGCGCAGCTGCCTTATCGGAAGGATGGGATGTCATCCAGAGGGACATAGGCAGACTGGAGAAGTGGGCCTGTGAGAACCTCATGAGGTTCAACAAGGCCAAGCGTAAGGTCTTGCAACTGGGTTGGGGCAATCCCCCTTTTCAGTACACAATGGGGGATGATGTGATTGAGAGCAGCCCTGCAGAGAAGGACTTGGGGGTGCTGGTCTATAAGAAGCTCAAAGTGAGCTGGCAGCGTGCGCTCGCAGCCCAGAAGGCCAACTGTGTCCTGGGCTGCATCAAAGAAGTGTGGCCAGCAGGGCGAGGGAGGGGATTCTGTCACTCTATTCCTCTCTTGTGAGACCTCATCTGGAATACTGTGTCCAGTTACAGAATCCTCAATGTAAGAAGGATATGGAGCTGCTGGCACAGGTCCAGAGGAGGACTACAAAGATGATCGGAGGGCTGGAGCACCTTCCCTACGAGGACAGGTTGAGAGAGTTGAGGTTGTTCAGCCTGGAGAAGAGAAGGCTCCAAGGAGATCTTATAGCGACCTTCCAGTACCTGAAGGGGCTACAGAAAAGCTGGACAGGGTCTAGTCGTAAAGGCTTGTGGGGATAGGACCAGGGGGAATGGGTCTAAACTGGAGAGGGGCAGATTTAGGCTGGACATTAGGAAGAATTTCTTCAACATGAGAGTGGTGAGGCACTGGCACAGGTTGCCCAGGGAGGTTGTGGCTGTCCCATCCCTGGAAGTCTTCAAGGCCAGGTTGGATGGGCCTTGGGCAGCCTGGTATAGAGGGATGTCCCTGTCCATGGCAAGGGAGTTGGAACTAGATGATCTTTAAGATGCCTTCCAACCCTAACTATGCTATGATACTATGATTCTATATTATGAACTAATGCAGTTAAAGATGCATATCATATAATTCACATAGCTAGACATTATTCTGTGTAGAAATAATATACATTACAAAGAGACAAACTCAAGACAGTGTATGGAATAAGCAAATTACCATTTTTACCAAGCAGTTCTTGAAATGTACGCAGCAGCCACAAATTGCAGAACTAGGGAATTTGGCTACCCTGAATATCCAGATTTCATGCCTTCTCATATTCAGTATGTTTTATTATTGACACCCAACTTACAGCTGAGTTATGCAAACACTGAAATCATAGTCTTATGCTTTTGTTTACAAAGTTATTTAGTAATTATGTTTAGTGGAGAATGTAAGATTTATAATTTTTTCAGGCTTTCCTATACTACCATTAGTGCAGTAACACCAGCATGATGGTATTGAAATTAAAAAAGGCCATGCTTAATGATTTAATCTAACCAAATGTATATCCCGAGTATCTTAGTAGTGACAATTTCTGATTTGAAACCTAAATATTTTAAATATCCATTATTTATGCCTTCATAGTCTATCAAATAACTTTACAGCCAACATTTGTACTTCTTGAGTACAAGCACTGCTGCAAATGCTAAATAAGTTAAAATATTTATATAATACTTCATTATTAAAAATCCTTTGTCAAGCCAATTGTACGAGCAGAATTCTGATATTCATACTTGTAAAGAGACTGAACTTTCACAGTAGATCACCTAGCTGCCTGCCAGCTCATCTGAGTTGCTAACATCAGTAGAATCAAACTAGAGCACATTAAGATGTCATTCTACAGCTCAGCAGTTCAATGTATTCCTTATATATGGAAAATACTAATTATTTTACTCCCAATGACATAAGACTGCCTTCTGATATTGAAATTACATACAGTATACGGCTGGGTAGACAAAGATATTTTATAGCATTTATAAATTATCTTGTTATTTCAGTCTCAGCTGTTGTTTATTGTCAAGCTCACAATAATGGTTTCAAAGCTTGACTACAAATATAAGCACAAATACTGAAATACAAGAGTATTATCTCAGTTTTTTATTGAATATTATTTTCACTGAACTTTTTATCACATACAATGAGATAAAAAGCTTCAATGTGGAATGAATTTGATTTCACAGCAGCAAATTGCAATGTCTTCCAAGCACCATAAAGAGGAACCTGCTCCATACTAAGTATCAATATACTTTCTCTTCTATAGTAAACCAGGAACAGTCCCATCTATGATCTCTTACATAAGCAATGGCTAAATCCATACTGATTAATTCACTCAGGGCTTGACTTCTCATGTGATCATCACATCATTTAACTCTTTGGTGTACTTTTGACCTGGATCAGCTGGCTTTCTCCTTGCCAAGAGCAAGCATAGTTTATGGATAGGATGTACAGTGTAAGAACAGTTCCCAAGAGACTCTACAGGGGCAGCAGAAGGGATCAGCCCTCCTTGTGCAGTGGAAGAAGGAGGGCTTCACCAGCTCTGTGGGAATTAGCTACATTTGCATCTTGCTGTTAAAAATGATGGAAAATCATTACCAGGAGATATGGTCCAACTGAACCACACATTCAAGAAGAGGGATGTTTCTAACGGAACCTTTTCAATGTTTCATACAGTTACCTTATTTAGACTATACAAAATAAAGTGCTGCTATGCTGCTTCTTCCCTTTAGCTTGATCTATGGTTTTCTAGTACTCAATGCTAGACATCTATAGATAAGGTAGTGAAATAGAGCAATTTTCTCTGTCATTATTTTACATGTAAACAGACTGACCAACCCAGAATCCCTTCCCTATAATTTCTAATTCCCTCCAGGGGCCTGAGAACAGTTTTTCTATTGGGGTATGCCAACCATTGAGACTGCCATCAAAGTGGCATTTCCTTTCTTCCATGCCACGGTTTAATACAGTCCCCAAACACTGGAGTTTATAGCTTTCTGAAAGTTTTGGAAAAGAGAAGGGAAAGACAGAGGACAGAAAGAAAGTGGTATTATTCTCTGAGGATGTAATATCTTCTGCATCTACTTTTTCCATAATTTCCATTGTCCAAAAGTTCTTGGAGGACAAATTAATACTTAAATGACCCTTCTGATTAGCAAAGGCACAGTCCTTCATTTTTACTTCAGGCTACAAATACATAAACCAGAGTGGTTTATAAAATAAAGTTCAGAATCTTTTAAATTTGAGTCTTTCACTGACTTTAGTGATTCATAGGCTATTGCTTAAACCACTTCATGGATTGATCTACTTTTCATTTAGTGTCATACAGCTGCTTTCTTCTATGAGACATTCTCTCTTTTTTATTATATTAAGGATGGTTCCATACAAGGTCAAACTGTGTTGAAATTGTCTCCTAAGCAGGGAGAGCTGAAATTAGATTCTCAATTTCTTTTCAATGAAGACTTTTTTCAAATTTTTATTTGGTGAACACTGTAACCAGTAGCCTGCTAGAAAAAATAACACTGTTTTGTGCTGTCTTTGGTGCAGTGTGCTAAAAAAAAAGCCCTGTGTCCTAAAACAAAACAAAAACTGCCTGCTTGATTAATCTATTTGCATAGGTTTATGCCTTACACTGATTGGAGACCTCAAGATTTGAGTGACTTTTATGTATGGTCAGCAGAATTTATGAAATCTAGATTACTCAAGGATGATGAAGCAATGAGTGGTGTTCCTGAAGCTTTCAGTGGTGGTTAAACGTTGGACCTCTTGTTTAAATATATTTGGTGAATTTAATCCTAAATGTTTTTATTATAAGCAGAATCCAAAAAGCCTCGTGGCTGGATTGCAGGAAGTTCTCAGAATGGCATTTTGAAAATCAGTAACACATAATGACAGACTACAGCAAACATAGTTTCAGAGAGTGAGAAAGACCTTCCTATTGCACCACAAATTGGTTTTAGGGTATGCTTAAATTCATTACTTTGTTATCAGTGCTCTGAATCCAACCCTCCTACCACTGGCCTAAAAAGCTCAAAGTGAGCTCTAATTCCATCATTAGGAGACAGATTGTTCTAAGAAGCTGGATTAGAGCAGCATCAGCATGAATTTCAAAAACTTGCAAGGAGCTATAAATATAATGTGCAATATTTTGCAATATCTAATGTGTTTTGGTCTAATGTTGAACATGCCCCATTGTTAAAACCAGCTGTGTTCTTTCACTTTTTATTTCTATAAAGCTATGATAAAGGCTGTCAAAGCAATCCCTGCAGCACCAGTCTTTCTTGATAAAAGTTCTGTGTACACAGTACATAGTAATCTCAAGACGGAACTTTGTTTCAAACCAGAACAAAATCTTCAGCTAATTATAAGTGAACTATATTAAGCATAAAAGGCAATCTCAATTTATACTGAACAAAGTTGCATTTTACTCTTTCCTTTCAAAATGCATTTGTCGTGTTTTTTGAGACTAATTGAAAATTCATTTTGCTTAATTTTCTAAGGTTATTTCTTTTATTGCTTTTAAGCAGTCTCTGTAATACTGTAACATCTAAATCCCCCCCAAAGAAGATTAGTGGGGGTTTTTTTTTGTGTTAATTTGTATTTAAAGCTTTAGAATAAGAAATGAATCATTCTTTTCATTCCTTACATCACATTAGTGCAGCAATCACTAAACTAACGCTCTTATTATGAACACATTCAAAGCACTTGGAGGAAAATTGCCAACAGAAGTACTAGATAAAAATAGGTCTGCTGTTTAAACAGAAGAGGATTAAAAATAAAGTTCTGGTTTACAGGTGACCAGTTGAAGGAAAAAAGAACACACACTTTCATTTGTTTTGACATTTCTGTATTTGATATAAAGAAAACCTGAGGAATTTTTTCTCTTTTTATTCTCATAGGGTTTTTTTTTTTCAGCTGTATTTTATGGAAAAAAATATAGGATTACCTCTTCTCCTTTTCCTGAAAGCTTTATGATCGGTGGAAACTTCTCACCTCTTTTCATAGTTAGTTACAGGATTTGACTGGACTCAGGCAAAGACATAAAGTTTAAAATGTTCCAGATATGTTATTACCTCAGCTCTACCTCCTTGAGAACCTTTGAGTGGCTACTTTTTTTGTCTCAAAGAAATCAACAGTAAAGTTTATGAGCCAAAATTCAACCCAGATTTAGATCTGGTAGGACTGATCATGTTAACATGACCTGAGGGTCATAGGACCTGAGGGAGTGGCAAGAAGAACTGCCAGTGGTGGTTTGGGTTGGAGTTCTTTACATTTAATTATTTGTTTACTGTGGTTAGAAGCACCTGTAATCCAACAGCAACCTCTCTGCAGCCCACGTAGTGGTAGCAGTGTTGATGAGCAATTCAAAAGTTCCAAGCATTTGCTCTTGCTTCTTGAACCAAAGGAAAAAACTGAGAAGAAGCATTTTGAACCTAAGTTAGGCAAAACAAAAAAGGCTGCAGGAGCCAAGGAAGTTTATTTAAATGCATCACATCATCACTGCAGTTTCATCTTCCTACACAGGGGTCTGTAATGCTTCCAAAAAATAAGCTTACTGTCAGTGGGAACTTGCTGAGCAGAATTCAGAGGATGGCAGAAGTGACTCAGAGCCAGCTCAAGATTTCTCAGCAACATTAACTGATTTTAGTTCCCTAATAGCAAAGATGAAACTATTATACATCTGAGACTATGAGGTAGGATGAGAGACATAGAGGGACTTATAGAAGAGTGATTTCTCTTTCTACTTTTAAAAGACAAGGAGAGATGCTTGGTTTTGATGATTACTTCAGCTTCAGGGGCTGAGGATCATCCATATTGACATTTTCTGAAGGTGCAGGTAAGAGTCAGAGATTAATAGGCTGTTCTGCTACTTCTGCAATGAAGGAGTGTAAAACCTGTCACTTGAGCCAACCTGGTGTTCTACGCAAATCTTAAATACATAAAATTAGCTCTGGCTTGGTATCTCTGTTACATCGTGAAAAGGTATCAATTGCGAAAGAGAAGAGAGGAAAGGAATAATAATCAGACAGAACCCAGGGCATGTTGGGACCAGCTTCCCCCCACGCCAAAATAATTGTCTGTCTTCTTTATAATTCGTTTAGTGGTTATTGGTCTTTTTTTAAAAATTCATAGGATGTATTTAGGTAGAAAACAAACATAATGATGTAATCTTTATCAAGATGTATTGAGAGAAAAACACCAGGTCTGACATGCATGGAATTTGGATTCAGAATGCAAACTATACACATGAACACGTGCTTAACCTTATTACAATCTACTGTGTACTTGCTAATAGATGGCAATTTGTGTGCCCAACAGGTTGTATAGGAAGCAGTGTCCTACCAGACAGGATCTCCAATCCATATTATAAAGCCATAAGTTGTTAGGACCTCTAGCATGCTCCAACCCATTCTAGAAGATAAGGACCACCGAGAGGTTCTTAGCATGTCCAGAAGTTACCAACCCAAGATGCACGAGTCTTCTCTCTTGGTATGATGGTTAGAAAGGTCCAGCTGAATGTAGGTTGACTTATCATTTTTGTTCCCCTAGTAATTTTCTGTTTGGTAAATGATACAAGTGGTGCACAGCTGTGGTACATTATTCATTTGATTCAGTCATGATGAATTTATGGGATGTGTCTTACAAAGCATTGCATTTAGTCTTCTTTCTGCCAGCTCATTTATTCAATTTCTATGTGTTAAGGTAGAGGTTTATGGGTCAATAATTTTCTGATCAGGTTATTCTTTTCCATTTTCATTTCAATGTTTCAGTGGCATGAAATGCTGAAATGCTGAAAAGAGGCTGAGTCTGGCAAGCTGGGAGTCACAGGTAATTCATAATCTTGACAGAGATTTCTATGCAGGCAAGCTTGAGACTAGCTAGTATGATTGTTTTCAGCTGTACTTCTGGCTATCAGGTGTGTTAGGAATAGGAAGGGTTTTCATCTTCTTCCAGAAGAAGGAAAAAAATTAAAACTTGGTACCCAAGTTTATGTATTTGAAACCAGAGACTAGCTTAGGTAAATCCTGTCTCTGATAGAATAAGATGTAATCTTAAAGCCTTGACCTTGTGAGCAAAGTTAGATAGAAAAACATTATACTGGGTGTTTAAAGGTTCTTCTGTAACTTGTACCTGGCAACAGCACCTCCTAGGGCATTTTCTGACAGATTATTGGTGTCCATTGGTTATGGAAAACATCTTTACTATGTCAGAATGATGAAGATGATGAGGATGAGGATGAGTCTGAACAGTAGCTCTCTTTCCTGTGTTAATCTAATGGGGTTTTATTTTGGCATTTAAATTTAAGCAAACAGGAAAAAACAACAAGTGCCCTCAAATACATCAGAAAGGGCATTTTTCAATTCTATTAACATTTTCAAGTAAAGTAGCATGTCCCGAGATGCCCAAGGTTGCCAGGGTTGGCTGCATTCATCTTGTTGAGCTGTTAACCCCACTAAGCTTTGGCTAGGATGAACATGAATTTGGGACGGGTACCAGGACAATGAAGAAAAAATTTGTAGTTGAAGTAGTAAAACTGAGTAAGGAAAGGTACTGGTAGACTTTTTAAAGACCCTTACTGTTTAATTCAACTTTGCCAGCATTTATCATAAATGCCTTACAAACACCTAAAAGACAAACCTTTTTTTTGTGGCATTCATCACATTTCATGATCCTGAAAGAAGAAAGGATACTATGGTTCTATTGAGAGAATGCTTTAGTTTCTTGCTTATTTGGTGCACTAAATTATTTTAAACAAAAAGTAGCCATATTGGTATCAATGCTACTACCTATATACTCAATTTCATGCAGGTATAAGTGCAGTTTGGATTATAGTTTGCAGCATCAAGAGCTGGTCTTTAAAATCCAACTCTGTCACCTCCATGGCCTTACAAGTAATGTGATCTATAAAAAACAGCAGAATTCATCAACTGAAAACGCAAGGATGATTTTAAAGTCCAAAACATGCATGATAAACATTTCATATTTTCTTAACATGAAGAAGTCTTCATGCCTTAAATTCTTTGCTTTTGATTCTTGGTAAATTACTGGCATAGCGCACCTACGGGGAACACAGCTTTGGGTGTTTATATATATTTTGAAGACACTTTTTGGAGTTTGCTCTCATTAAAAAGATGGTGAAGACAACTAAGATCTGCATTTAAATTTTATTTATTGTTGATTCCTTAGAGAGTAGGACACCTTAATGTGCCTAATGTTGTACGTGTTCTTTCAATCACTGTGTGCAACGCCAGAGACAGACAAGAATAGTCGTGTGCACAAATATGGTAACATTTATCTCTACAGCCTATCTTTGTTAACTGTATGCTACTTTGTGATTGACTTATTTTATGTCTTTTATGTAATTTATTTTGCTTTCTTGCTATTTAAAATAAGTTCAACTAAGTAGGATGTTTCTCCCTCTTTATTTTGAAAGGAAAGACATGCAGATAATTTAATGAAAGATATCGTGTAAGACTTATGAAATCTGTGGATGCCATTTCTCTTTCTTTAGATACTGAGAAGAAAGACTGCCTCCCCGCGACTGTGCAGAAAAGGACAACCACCCACCCCAAGAAATGACTCTCATGATGCTCTTAACAGTAAAATTGTTATTGCTACAAATTTATCATAGTTTTAAAGTACACATTAAGATCAACAGTATTGCTTCTTAATACTCATATAGTTATGGTGTATTTTCCTGTCTCCTAAATAAAAAAAATACCGAATTGCCCGTAGCCATAGATGCTATTGAAAATGAATTGATAAATGGCATTAGAATGGATGCCCTTCTATGGATGTTGCATTTTTAAGATGTTTTGCGATACACTTGATTGCAGGTCAAGATCCGTGACTCATTGGTACATGTTTAATTTTAAACATATGAATAATGGGATTGTTCAGACATTTTTTGTGTTTTGCTGAATTTGCAAAATTAATAGATTGAACTATATAATAATTGTACTATACATATGAAACAAAAACACCTTAGTAAAATCCCTTTCTCTGCTTGGATTAATTCTGCCTTTAGTCTCAAAATATCCCAGCCTCCAAATATTCTTTCGTTTCCTATGGCTGTTAGGTCTACCAAAAATGGGATATTATATTCCAAGTTTTTTACATGCTTTATGAAAATTTAATTATGATTAATATTTTCACATCTCTCTAAGAAAATTCTATGAGGTTGAAAATATATTTTTTTCTCCCAGGAAAGAAGCTTCATCCTTATCTCTAGAGACACTAATATTGCTATATGATAGATAAACAGATAGATACACGGAACCCTCTTATGTATTCCTTCACTTAAGAGAAAATATACATTTCATTTTGCTCTCCAGCTGTTTCACTTCTGTTCATGTCTTCTTTGGGTATATAAGAAAAGTGCCCAAACTTATGATTATGATTATGTGTAATCTAATTTGAGCCTGATGACACATTTTATTAAGACTTCTAAATGATCACTTAAATCTTAAAAGGCATATATATTTTTGTTTAATCTGTGGAAGTCATAAATGCTAATCATCAATTCGTATAATTTATCTTTATCCTTGCTATGTAAGAAAGGTCTTCTTTATATAAAGATGGCTTCATCAAATGTTCCATTGCATCTTTCCAAATAGTTATAAAAAGAATGATATGCTAAGCAATAAATCCTATAAATTTCTTCTAATATATATTTAAGACACCTGGATCATTTGTATCAATTTACATACAGAAGGTATTGCTTTGCTATGGGAGACATAGCAGGATAAACAACTACTGATAAAATTATTGTTCACGATTCAGTAAGATACAGCTGAAAGCTGGAGATGCAATTGTCCGTCCAGGTGACAAAGCTTTGCAGAACTAATGTGCAG
This sequence comes from Cuculus canorus, assembly GCF_017976375.1. Classification (NCBI taxonomy): domain Eukaryota; kingdom Metazoa; phylum Chordata; class Aves; order Cuculiformes; family Cuculidae; genus Cuculus; species Cuculus canorus. The sequence goes on along the minus strand of NC_071405.1, from coordinate 63,248,705 downwards.
ACATGAATCTTTGACAAGAGAAGAAGCGTGCAAAACCAATCAGGTGTGTGAAGAGTAAATACAAAAGAAAGAAAAACCTGCCAGTCATACCAATTTTGGTGGTAGACTTCTGCTTTTAACCTCTCACTTTTCCCACTTAATTGGTGATATACTGAATTTCTAGGTGTATAATGAATGGCCAGTGCATATATACATAAAGGACATACTGTTTCCACAGTGACTCAAATATATTCTGAATAGATCAGATCTACAGCACGCACACAGTATGTTCACAAATATTTGTGCCAGATTTTTCCCAGGATGCCTCAAACATGCTGTGCATATATGCATATGTAAGCTAATAATCTTGGATGCACTAATGCTTGAGAAGAGACTTATAGTTTGAAGAGTCTGGTACTGCAGCTGTGAGCAGGAACACAGCATTGTTGCCCAGTAGTAACCCAGGTATGTCCTGTCCCTTCTATGTGTTCTCTGGGGCATCACTGAATTTCTGCATGGAAGAATGGAGGTTTCCTCCATCCTTTATTAACTTTGATATCTGTCAACTCTAGCACTGGGCACATTAAGAGTCACGCTTTCAGCCTTTGGCCTCCATCAGCGATGCCATGACACAAACACAAGCAGCACCACAGCATCATTGTAACTTGAGGCCTTATATGTCTGATGTAGCTTTTCTCAAACTTCACATTCACAACTTGGAAACTTGGAGAGAAGTTGTCACAGCATACAGCAGTGAGGCTGAGTACGTGGAAGCAGTGTTCTCCCCAATTCCATTCTAGATCCTTCAGAGATTTTTCTGTCTGAAGACTGGACAAGTGCTCCTTCTCCAAAACGAGAGTATGGCAACTTATACTGAAAAAACCAAAAATTAATGTGTACCTCTCAAAAATTCTATCTGTTGGAAATGGAAGATACAAATGGTTTTCCTGACTCTGATCATTCTCATGAGCACTTGCATGGTGTTTGGTCAAGTGAAATATATGAACTTGAACAACCGTAGCACGTAGGCTACAATATTGCTAGCTGAGTGATAAAATCCATGGAAAGCTGGCTAAAGCCAATCAGCCAAAAGAACAGAGAAAATATTGAGGTTGATCATAAGAAAAATTCCCTGACAAAATGATACACTATCCAGTGCAGTGATTTGCTGGGGGAAATGATGGAAATGCCATCAAAGAGAATTTTTAAGCTGAATGTGACAAACAGAAATGTGCTTCAGGAAAAGTCCTGTACATATATTACGCCAAAGAAATGTGCTGAGTACATTTCTATTTTTTAGATTTCTCTAGTTCTGCATTGATTTATGCTATGTATTTAGGAAAAGAAATGTTTTAAATATATAGAAGCTGACTATGCAAACCTGAGCAAAATTATTTTCATCATTCTTTGATAAACTTTCTACAACATCCCTGATGCTGAGAAAGAAACCATTCAAATTACTGACAAGTATTTTCTAGAGGTTTTATCTTAATAATATAGATTTAGTATACATACTTGACCCTTAAATTATAGTGGTTTTCTTTCTCTTCCAAATTAGAGTTCAGTATTCCTGGCTTTCTTGCTTTAATTTACTTTTTCCAAATTGCAAAAAAACTTCATTTCATGTCTATCACTATTACAGGGTATGAATACTCTGAACTCTATTATAATGAATAACTTGGTGTAAAGTTACTTTTCTCAGATGATATTCAGAGCCAAACAACAGGTCAATCAAAGATATTATAACACATGGGACCCATTGGCTGAGAGAGCGAATTTTCTGTGTTTTCAGATTGTGTTAAAGATCTCATCACAGAGAAGGAGAAGCAGAATTATTCTCAAGTGATTGGCTTGCTCCTCTTCCTCTCTCTGTTGTTTTCCATATATTTTCTTGTTCACTAGTGATTTTAAAATTTTCTGTGCTCTGATGACATTAAAATCTTCATGGCATTACTTTGTCAACTTATAGGAAGTTTTCTGAGGCTCTGCATAAGTCTCCATGATTCATAGCTACTCTGTGAGTTGGAATCACATTTCAAGAGTTTTACAGGTGAAAGTAATTTGGGGTTTAAGAACATTCCCATAGTTTCCAAATGATGGACATTGAAAAGGATTAATATAATCCTAGAGCATTTTTTAGTGTGTGTTGAAATTCATCTCTGCTCCAACAGTTCTGCTGCAGTCTCGACAGAACGTCTGTCACAGAAAAATATCTGTTACAGAAGTGTTCATAAAAATTAGAACCTTTTCTTTTTGCAGTGTAATATTACAGAAGGAAAATGGCAGTTTCTTCATATTTAACAGACACTGTTTTACAAGTGTACTGAATAACAAACAAATCTCCAGAGAGCCAAGTACAAAACTCAGAAATACATATGAGAAGAGGCTGAGATAGGTATTTTTAGAAAATTGCTATATAGGAAACTGGCTACAATGGTTTTTACAGATATGATGATGCCTGACACTAACGGGTTTTCTTTTGTTAAGCAAAGGAAGAACTTATGTGTTCATGTTCCTATGAGCCTGTTCTGCATTACAGCAGCTTGTGTGTTTTAAAGAGATTTTCTCCAAGGAATTGGCTTACTGTGTTAAGAGGGGAGAGCTGGTGGAAGGAAAATGGAGCAAAATAAAGGCTTTTCCCCCTATGAATAATCTGCTTAATGTGAGATGGAATTGTGTTTACCTTGTTGGATTTTAAAAGCTTTTTCATTTCACTTCTTCTGGGAGCGGAGGGGGTGGGCAGCAAAGTACGGGACCCAAATCCAGAGTCATACTTTATGAACAGCATATCAAAACCACCCAAAATAGTTTGGGCTGCTGGCTAAAAAAAAAAATGTCTTAAAGCAGATTTAATTTAGATTGTGATTTGATTTTAAACTTAGTGGTAGAATTAGACTTAAACACTGACATATAAAGTAAAAGTGATTTCTATATTTAAATTATAAAAGTAATTATTTATTTTTACAATATAACAGTAATGATGCTTTATTTCCAAGGATTATTTTTATAGATGGTATAATAGATGGTTGTAAGTAGAGAAAACATGGGGGGTGACACAGAAAAGAAACATCTTATAGAAGATATGCATGACTGTCTATCTGTTAAACCTGACCTAAATAACAATTTTGTTATTTTTCTATCGTGACACCTAAGACCTCAAGGATAAGAAATATAAACTTTATTCCATCACATATCTGCTTCAGCTATAAATTTTGTCGAATGCATGCAAACACTTTTTTTTTTTTCCTTAAGAAATATATTCTAAGTGTCTATTTTTAGTGTTCACAGCTTCATAATTTTGGAAGCCAAGGCTAATTGCTTAAAACCACTGAGCACTGTGATTTCCATCTCCCACTAGATGTCACTGCAGGACATTAGTTCAATCCAGTACCACCACAGGCCCCTGGAATTTTGACAGCTAGAAATGATACCTGTGGTTTTGTGTACAAAACTCCTGTAGCTGTTCACACATTTAAAAGAAAGTAACAATAAGTTAAACTTTAAGAACAGAGTTCTTAACAAATACAATCTTAGGCTGTTTTCTGAATACCAGGTGAGAAGAATGAGTACTACCTAGAAGTATCTTGTTTACCTTTCAGAGCACCACAATATTTATTACAGCATAGGCATCTACATACCTTTTTATTTATAACTAGTTCATTAAGAACTTTTGAACACTAAACATGGTGAAAGTTCACATAAATTGTTAGTTGATATATGGCAGGTGTGTAGGTAACCGATGGTAGAAGATGAGATTTTTGCTCTGTGAAGCAGTCTCATTTTTTAAGATTAATTTAGTCAGGAATTAATAAACAGAGGACTATGAATATTCAGAAGTACCTTATTTTGCATGGTATTCAGGCTTCCAAACTGGACCTTCAAATGGCACAATTTGTCTCCGTAGTCTTCAAATATGATCAAAATATTTCTGTATTCATATGTTGTTCATTAATACATACATTCATTATTTAACCAGCTGTAATGTTCTTTCAGAAGTTATTTAAATAATTGTTTGCGTAGCAATCTGCACTTTTATTACAAACACAACATTTATTGAATTGTGTTTCCACAAACACAGTCAAATTCAGATTTTTTTCATGCTCACACAACTATTTCTGTTGTCTTCTTTCACCTATCAATGACACATTTGTGAAATGTGTGTATGCACAAGAAAGGGCTGTTCAAGGGGTAAACAACCACAAACACTCCATGTGTTTACAGAAAGGAATCAAATAGAAGCCAGCAATGCTGCATGGGATAAAGAGAAAAATTGAAGGTTGTTTTTCCTCTGAGCATCTTGGGAACATTTAAACACTACTAACATATTAATGTGCTAAAGGACACATCTAGAGAAAAAGTAACCAGTAATTCTACAAGGCATGTGTACCCATTAGGGCAGAAGGGGATATGTAAAGTATACTAGCGGTGTGACAGCAAATGTGTATGAAGGAAGGGTACGATGGAGTAAGGGAAAGAGCAAGCTATTTAGTATTGTTGTAAGTGTATCTGAAAAAGAGTAACTGAGACAAGTGTATCTTGGAAGGATTACAGAATCATTAAATCATTTATATTGGTAAAGACCCTTAAGAACATTGAGTCTAACCATTAGCATTAGACTGCTAAGTCCATCACTAAACCATGTCTCTGATTGCCATATTTACACCCTTTTTAGATACCTCCAGAGACTGTGACCCAACCACTTTCCTGTGCAGCCTGTTCCAATGCTTGACAACCCTCTCAGTGAAGCATTTTTTCCTTCCAATACAATCTAAACCTCCCCTGATGCAACTTAAGGCCATTTTCTCTTGTCTTATTTGTTGTTACTTGAGAGAAGAGACTGACACCCATCACGGTACAACCTCCTTTCAGACAGTTGTAGAGAGCAATAAGCTCTCCCTTCAGACTTCTTTACTCCAGATTAAAGAACCCTCGTTCCCTTAGCCAGTCCTCATGCTCTAGCCAGTCCTTGTGCTCTAAGCCCTTCACCAGCGTCCTTGCCCTTCTCTGCACATGCTCCAGGATCTCGATGTCTTTCTTGTGAAGGGCCCAAAACTGAGTATTCGATGTGCATCCTCACCAGTGCTGAGTACAGGGACACAATGACTTCCTTACTCCTGCTGGCCACACCATTTCTGATACAAACCAGGATGCTATCGGCCTTCTTGGTCTTCTTGGTCTTCTTGGCATGCTGCTGACCCATAATGCAGCTGGCTATTGACCAACGCCCACAGGTCCTTTTCCACCGGGCAGTTTTCCAGTCACTATTCTCCAAGACTGTAGCACTGCATGAGGTTGTTTTGATCCAGGTGCAGACCCATCACTTAGCCTTGTTGAACCTCATACAATTGGTCTTGGCACATCAATCCCACCTGTCCAGATCCCTCTGTAGAGCCTTTCTACCTTCAAACAGATCAAGACCTCTGCCCATCTTGGCGCTTTCTGCAAGTTTACTGAAGCTGCAAACATAAGGGACTGGTTGAATTTAATTGTAGGGGATAAAAAAATCAGATTCCTCCTAAATATTTTTTTTAAGTATGTGGAAAACTGAGAGGGATCTTTGAGGTAATGAAGGCTCCTTTCAGAGTTTAAATTATGTAGAAATTCAGGTGATAATTTGATAGAAATTAGTCTTCTGTAAGGGAACCAGGCAAAGACTCAAAAAGTTTCTGATTGTTCCTGGCACTGTTCTGTTTTTTCAGGCAGGACAAATCACATATCTCTGTGTACCGCAGCTTTTCATGGCTGAAATATTATATACAGTTTGAGTTCTTTGACTAAAACCAGCATTTAACATCTAGTATGATGGGTGTATTTCTGTGTCAGAACTTTTCGGAAAATGTGGTAAGTGAATTTCCTGTTGTTATGCAAAATAGTTTAAAAAAAATGTTGATTCCAATTATTACTGTGCGAGTGTGGTCACATGCTTGGGGTTGCATCGTAGTAATATGAAACTTTCAATCAACCTAGTGCAATTTCTTTGATATGGCTTTTTCTAGTTATTTGTCTTAATGGAAATGTGTAAGATTTAACTAAATTTAAGTACTATCCAGTTGGATTGCTTTTAGAGACAAGTAGCAGCATATCCCATATCATTCACTGGTAATTGCTGTCACTTTGTCCCCTCCCCTGTTATATTATTTTTACCGTAAATCACCTTAGAGACAATGTCAGCCTAAATAACTTTGAAATGATTGTCTGTCAGAGTGTGTATAAATGTAAGCAAATGCTAATGAGGGGATGTTAAGGGTGATATAAACCAATATTATTTGGCTAATATTGTACCCACGATAGTGTATAGTACCCACTACAATTAATAGGAGCTGTACGTGCATACTGAAGAGAAACAAAATAACTAGTATTTAGAGCATTTAACTGAGTTTCTTACAGGAGTCCTCTAAATATAGAGAACAACATACGTATACACCGTGGGTTTAGCGGGTTATGTCATCAGCTATAGAAGAATTGGACTACATTTTGGATTTAAATTACTTTTAATTACCAGCCCAAAACTAAAGGAGTAATTTCAGCTGTCTTTACTAAGGTTTTCTAGCAGCTGGGACAGTATATTGAAAAAAATTTGTAAAAGTGAGCCCTAGGGGAGGCACAGACATGTTTCCAGTACCTCTAAAAAGCGCATCCTTACATTTGGCAGCAATAAAATATTCCACGTGATGCAAAGTTTCTGTGGAATGGGACCTCCCACAATGCTAGATGTTCTCCATCTAAAGGAGTATGACAACCATTTGGAAGACAAAATGGTATTGTGGGTACATGGACAAGCCAACTGGCTATTTGCTTACTAGGTTTCATTTTTGACAAGTCTTTAGACAAAATAGTTGTGAAAGAAACTAATAAAGTATGCTTTTCTGAGTTAGCAGAGAGGTGAAGCAATAGCTGTGAATGCGAACTGCCCATTTTTATTTAGTAAAGAAAATAAGCTTTGGAATGATGATAAATGACACTGACTCTCAGAGATGAGCTGCTATTGTTCAGACTCCTGCAGCTGTACCAGCTGATAGTTTCCAATTAGAATGAAATATTTATAACCAAAACATGGGCCAAAGCAAACTGAAATCCCTGAGTTCCAATATAATGTGAAAAGAGATTAGAGGAAAGAGAAATGCATTAAAAAAATCACTACCAACTATAAAAAACAAATCACTTCATCTCACAAAACAAGGCAAAGAAGGCTGAGTTCCAGTATGGCATTCTCTAGACTAAACAGTTTCAGTATAATTATTTCTGCTTCTAAATGCTTGGCCATACATAGTCAATACGGGAAGCACTAGACTGATAGTGTTCATTCAATATTTTAGCCCTTTCTTAATGCTTCAGAATCAAAGGAAACAGTCAGATAAAGACATCCTATAGGCTACATTCAATGAAATATTCCTCACTTATATGAAAGAAAATGAAGATTACAACCACATATGCCTAGAGAATACATATAGCAATTTATGTAATTCCTCTCATTTTTATTACTAGCTTTTATGGCTACAAATTTCCAGCTGAATGAAATATTGCATGCTGTAGATAGAAGCAGAACCTTCTGAAATCTGTGAATGAGGAAGGCTGGTAGAATAATATGGTTGCTTCAAGCAGTACTGCTGAACAGATTTCTCTCCTCTATCAACATTGTGTACTGGGATACTGACATTCCCAACAAAACCAGAGAAAAATATGAAATATACTATAAAATACTATAAAAATATGAAATATATATATATATAAGCTGTGGGCATTTCTTTGCCTGCTCTGTTTTTTATGCAGTCACAAGTACTGGGACTCAGTATCCTAAGCTACTATGTGTTACTTCCTTATAGAAGCAAAAAGCATTGGAATGAATCAGTGGAATTAGAGTTGAGAGACCTTGAAATAAAGAAGACTTTTGAAGCTGGAAAAAGAAACTGTACAGAGTTGTTTTGCTTATATTTTTAATTATTTCTTATTTCCTAACATCTGAGCATATATGCAAAGCTTACATTTTTCATTTCACGTGTCATTTACCTTTAAAATGACACCTTGCAATATTACAAGAAATAATATCGAATATAGCATCCATTTTCTAATATTATGTGGAGAAATGAGAATTAGAGACATCTCTGAGTCTGTTGAATTCCACTCAGCTTGACAAGCAAAAGCGTTCCCAAGGTGAGGTCCGGTTAAAAACAGTGTGAGCAACATTCCTTGAGAGACTTATCCAATATGTAATTACTATAACCAAGGGCTTAAATCAGTGAGAAAGTGACTACATTATTATTCTGTATGGGTATGCAAATTTAGTGGGACACGTCCCTGCCCATGGCAGGGGGTTGGAACTAGATGATCTTTAAGGTCCCTTCCAACCCAAACTATTCTGATTCTATGATTCTATGATGTAGTTGAAGATGTCCCTGCTCACTGCCGAGGGGTTGGACTAGATGTCCTATAAAGGTCCCTTCCAACCACTCCATGATTCTATGATTCAATGTTACGCTATTTTGATTGAAGCAGTAATACATCATCTGTTTTTACTACAGCAAGATGTTATTTACACTGGGGATGTTGTTCTAACAAAAACCTTGCAGAAGGGGAGTGTGAGCTAAACAATAATAATAACAAACCAAGGAAAACACTATTAAACTTACCAGTAAGTAAATAAAGCAGATTTATTTTTCCTGTTACGAGAAAGAATATTATATAATAAACTAATTGACTAATTTTCTCATCACTTCTTCCATGATTTCATTGATGTATGCAACATCTAAGCTTCAATCAAACTTATATAATGAAGAGCCTATAAGTTTATGCATGACATTGTACTACATTATATGAAAGAGCTATAATTTTTATTCTCTTTGTCAGTATCATAAGCTCAGAATAAGTTTATTTCATTACTGACAGGACACTGTGTCCGTGCTGCAGTATTATACACCATTTATTGAGTGTTGATGACTTGAAGTATGTTAACATCCAGGCGAGGTGTGTTTGCTCACAAAAACCATGGAAAGGTACTTTATATTATAGTTAAATATGAGATATACTTAAGATAATTTGAAAAATATATTGTTCTATTGACTCAACCATGTAATTGTTTAAGTAAATATGAATTCGCTTCCTTATAAGTCCTTGGTTAGTGTAAGAATACTTGGAGGAACTTCAATAAAATGCCAGGAGAAATCTGTGAGAGTGTGTTATCATCCATTTTGCATAGTGATTATTTCCTGTCTAACACCAGTTACCTTTTGCTGATGCTCAAATAGTAGTTACAGAATGGTCAAATAGCATAGTCTACACTCTCCACTGACGGGACCTTTGTCGTTTAAGTGAAAGACCTGCAAACCCTGGAGGACTATAAACGTGATATCAGAAAGAAATCTTTGAGACAGAAACATTCATGGGTTTTGTCTTTTATTATTGTTGTCTTTTTCTTCCAAGCTGCACAGTATAGTAAAACATTATTTCCTGAACTGTGTTAGGTAGTGACATGGAGTTAGACTCCCGGAAATTACTGAAAAGAGGGAGTAAAAATTGCAGTTAGGATCAACCTGCAATGAAGAAAGGAATAAGTCAAGAATGTACCTGTCAAAAGTAATCTTGATCAGAAGCTGAGTGGGAATGGAGGATGAAATGACAGGAGGCCAGAAGCACAGGTACAAGAGGCACTCAAATCAGTGCTATTCCAGACCCTGAAGTGCATGCTGAACAACAGGAAGGGTTTACTTATACTCCTAATGGATGGTCCATTGGCAGTAAGACTTGCAGCCAGTTGCAGAAAAACTGCTCTTAAATTTAAATGCTGAAGAGATTAAGTGTAATCAGTTTCCCAGCCAGCCTTTGCTAGGTGGCCTATTTATTCCTTACTTGGTCCTACACAAATTTTCTTGAGGATTTCAGGCTATTTCGCATGGACTGTGGACTTTGCAGGTACCTAAATATTAAGAGTTTACCAAGACTTTCTCAAAAGCCTCTCAGCACATGAAGGACAAGAACATCATAGAAAAGGGATATGTTCTCCTAAATACAAAGGTTCTCTCATTGAATTTTTTTTCACCTGCAACAGTGCTTGAAAAGTGCTATGAGAAAATGGACCCAGTTATGAGAATAAATCAAAACATTGGAAATGGTATTTCACAAAAAATTACAAAGTGTACATTATGACAGGACCTGTTCTAAAATAGTACACCTTTCCAGTGTAGCTACACTCTCAAATTTCATTCTCCCATGTACTGTTCAATGGGAAGAAATTCCACCGGGAAAAATGAAGATCTTTCCTGTTCCTGAGTGTTTGTGCAAAATCATGTGAGAAAACCTCCTCTGATGGAAAGCTTCTAAGTACTGGTAATGCATAACCATCAGCAGGTAGAGAAAATCAAATTCCAGAATGTCCACATTTTGTCACAGATCATAAAATGTTTTGGGTTGGAAGGGAACTTAAACATAGCCTAGTTCCAGCCACCTTGCCATGGGCAGGGGCATTTCCACTAGACAAGGTTTCTCAAACTCCCATCCAACCTGGCCTTGAACAGTTCCAGGGATGAGGCATCCACATCTTCTCTGTTCCAGTACCTCACCACCTTTGTAGTGTAGAATTTCTTCCCAATGTTTAATCTAAATCTATCCTCTTTTGGTTTAAAGCCATTACTCCTCATCTTGTCTCAACACATCCTTGTAAGAAGTCCTTCTGCATCTTTCTGCAGGCTCCCTTCAGGTACTGGAAGGATGCTATAAGGTCCATCCAGAGCCTTCTCCAGGCTGAACAACCCCAAGTCTCTCAGCTTGTCTTAGTAGTGATCAACTTTGTGGCCCTCCTCTGGACTTACTCCAACAGGTTCACATCCTTCTTCATGTTCCTAGAGCTGAACAGAGTACATTAGGTGGGGTCTTACAAGAATGGAGCAGAGGGACAACCCCCTCCCTTGACCTGCTAGTGACATTTCTTTTGCCCGCTCCCTCAGGACCCCTGCACGCATCTCATCATGTCCCGTGGACTTGCACACCTTCAGGCTCCTGAGGAGAGGAGAGGAGAGGAGAGGAGAGGAGAGGAGAGGAGAGGAGAGGAGAGGAGAGGAGAGGAGAGGAGAGGAGAGGAGAGGAGAGGAGAGGAGAGGAGAGGAGAGGTCTGCAATGGCCATCTAGTCCAACCACACATAATATAACCTTGTTGGATTACATAATTGTATGAATCATGTCAAATGAGTTGCATGTTTATTGAAAATTTCACATATGAAAAGCGTACTAGTAACATAAAAAATGTACTAATAATACGATGTTCACATCGGATTACTATTTGTGGTACCTTGCCTCACATAACTGAAAGGTGAATAACGTGTGCCATAAATTCATGCACCACGTATATAGAATTTTCCCATGTCACCCCAGATGGTAGCATATCATTTTCACCCTAGTTCAAAGAAGACTTAATACTGCATCTCTCTTACCTTTCCAGCACGTCGGATGAATAATGTATTTCATTACCGATTTACGTCTATGCTAGCTTAGTGATTTCAGGTGTGAGTGTGATCAGGAAAAAAATAATCTGAATTTGCTTGGCTGTCTACACTACTGATATCTAAGATGCTTAAAACAGTATTGTGTAAAGATGTTAAGAAAATATTTATAGCACTGCACACACATCAATGGACAAAACCAGTTCTTGTTGCTTCTACAGCAACAGCACTGTACAGCCTTAATTAAAGCTTCATCTGATCTTTTTTATACTACGATTGCAAAATTTTGCTGAAGAAAAAGGATTATCATAGGTGGATTTGTTGTCCTGACAATTAACTCTTGCTTCTTCTCCTATTTGTCACATTCAGAGCTTTTTTTCTGCTCTCAGGGAATAAAAATTTTAATCACATTTCATGCTTATAGTCCTTGATGGAATTGTTACCCATAAATTTGCACAGCATGCACAAAATATTGGGCCATCAGCACTTATCTGACATACATGAGAAGAACATAACACAACAGTGAGGAAGAACTGTTGTTCATAGATCGGTGAGCAGATTATAGAATATTAATTTCCCTAAAATTTAAAACATAATATTGCTGATATGGCATACTGAATTCTTGTGCTATGACATAAACAACAATGGAATAAAGGAAAGACTGAAGTCCAAACAAACCACTTTTTCCATTGTTATCAGAACAGCGGCACAAATATTTCTCTAGTGTAAATAGGATTAAAAAAGACCGATATCCTTTTAGCCAGTATGTATTTGTATATGCAAGCAACATAAGAATATCAACACAAATTATGCTTTGAAATTGAAGACCAACATCATCTAATACATCTTTAATAAATTACTTGTTCTTTTTTAATTTCTTTTTCAAGGGCTTCTCTGAAGAGCTATAAAACCCCAAATTCCTACACTTTTACACAGATGACTACACATTTTTCCCTTCCACGTCAGATTACTTCAGAAACTTTAGTCCAAAATAAGTTAATTTAATAAAATATTAATAATTAAGTTAAGTAAACAAATTATTACTAAAATACTCATTCTAAATCTGAAGTTGTTCTTTCCTGCTACTTCATGTTTCCTGCTACTGCCACAGAAACAGTAATGATTTTATGTAAATGATGCTACAGTAAAGCAACTATTGTTAAATGAAACAGCAAATACAGCACCCAGGAGACACATCCAGAGCATAAGACTACATAATAAGACTTTTGGTCCAAATAGGATCATATGACAGACCTGCCCATCCATTTGAAAAGTCATGAGTTTGAATAGAGAAATTGTCTTCTCAGTTAGGTTCCATCTCTGCTGCTTTCCTTCTTAGGCTCTGAGATTAAGTAAAGGACAATGCTGTTCCTTGGGATAAGCGTCAGAGACAGACAGATCTGAATTTTTGCAGAAGTAATACATCCCTTTGAAAATCTGAATTAAATGAAATTGCTCTTCTTTTTTCGCATTCTGCTTTGCACACATTTTTATATATTTTGATGGATATATAAAAAGTTGCTTGTACTTTGTGCTTATGTCTTAAAGTTTCTTAATGCTCACGTTGTTGCTCCCTAAGTTAGTTGGCTCCTGCTACTTAGATATTGGTGCATTTCAGTGTTTCTGCTCTCGTAGAGCTTGCAAACATTTTGAGGAAAGCAATCCTAATAAGAGATGCTATACACTAGTAAATGTCAAGTATTTCTGAAAAAACAGTTCAATATCTTTGCTCTCTGACTTTAATTATGTTTCAGAATTAGATGCTGGTTTATAAGCACTCTGAAAAAAAAGCAGAATATGCCAATCTCTGTATATGACAGAATGCTACTATTCCCACTTAGAGTGGCAAAATCCATTATCCTTTGGGCTGTGTATATTAAAGTACCTCTGTTTTTTTGTTCACTATGCCGTTTAGAAAGATTTTCAGTATTCCTGGTTTAAAATTAATGTCACATCAGTCTCCTATTTGACTGCCATCACCTCGCTAAACACTTTTTTAGGCTCTCATTTAAGTCCAGTTAACAAAGACTGTTGTCAGTCCCATGTGGGCTGCTGACTGTTGGTCAACATCTTCAGCTTTGTGATGTTCAGTTGTGAGTACTCTTGAGCAGATAAACTAATTATGCATCATTTTTTAAAATTCTTTGAGAATCTGCAGTCCACCTTGCCATTTTGCAATTAAACACTTACATAACAACTTATGCTGGCCCAACACCACATGGAGAGTTCTCATGGAAAAAACATCCTTGCCACAAATGAATACTAAAGAGATGTCTTTGAAACATATCCTATACCGTTTTGATTTTTTTTTTTAATACTGGCATATTTGAATTGCTGGTCTTGTGTCACAGAAGAAGCTTTGAGCAGCAACCCATCTCCATATTCTTGCTACTTTTTGCAAGTCACAGAGCATGTGAAGCTCTAGATTTCATTTTCAGTTTGGTCAGTCAGAGGTTGAAAACACAAACACAATCAGATCTTTCCTTGCTTGTGGCATACTAGATTCTTCCAGCCCTCCAAAACAGAAGACAATGTTAATCCAATTTGAATCATTGTTATAAACCGACATATTTCATGTGAGTATAAATAAATACCCGATTTTCTCAACTGACAGATATTTTTCCCATTCTGCAGCAATACTACTATCACTAGGAAGTGTCTCTATTATTCTATACTTTTCTTTCTTTCAGAAGGTCAAGAGTACAAATTTTGTGTATATGTATATATATTATATATATTCTACTGCGCTATCATTCTAGTGCACAAATTTTCTGTTGGAAGTTAGTTTAAATGCAAATGCCTATTTTCCATCCTCTTAGACCTCAATGCATACCATTTTAGTTTAGAAGAGACTTCCTTTCTATAATAACCATATTTGCCATTTTTACATGAAAAATAAAAATTGTATTGAAACTTAAGATTTTAAAGATGACGATTAAACTTTTAAAAATTAAAATACCTTGCAGCACTTCAAGGTTGTTACTCTGAAAATGCCTTATAGCCCCATTGGCTTCTAGAGGAGTTGTTTCACAGCTGAATGTCATCAAGAGGTCATGATCTCTACTGTTTTCTCTACTGTTTTAAAAATAAGTGTGTATCTTACTCCCAGGCTTTTTATGGAGATGTTTTCCTCCATAAATTTCAAAATGAAACTACAGGTAGTGTTTTGATGTGGAAGGTAAACCCATTTTATATAATTCCTTATTCCATTAGTTATTTCTTTAAAAGACATGTATCCTATCAAGATGAAAAACTAATTAGTGCTGTGTAGACTATTCAGTCCTGTCAGAAATAAAATATTTCATTGGAAGTAAAAATACAGGTAGTGAATTCCCTGCTTCTATAAAATCTCTGTAGCAGCTGTTGCTGAAATATGATACATAACACACAAGCCATTTTCCCCAATACAGAGTAAAAGCTGGTCATGGCCATGGATATTAGTGACTGCAACCACCGGTGGTCACTCCTGTACACAGAAAAACATTTTAGAGCTCTGTCTAAAGTTTCTCCTTAATTTTAGGAAAATATTTATAGTTGCAGAGTGAATTGCAGAAAATATTTTTTTAATTGAAAAATGTTTAGAAATATCACAGGTTTCTTTTAAAAAATTTACTTGAAAATAATTTATACCTAGTGCAGTCTTCATGTATTAGTCTGAAAGATTCATTACTACATAACCAGAAAAAAAATGTACTTTAAATATAATAAGATCATTTATGTATGTATTTTAAAAGCCGTATTTGTAGTAAATCTTTATAATAATTGGTAAACTATCTGGTATGCTAGAATACTTCAGTGATATCTTTCCAAATTCTGTAAATGCAGAATCTTTCTAAGACGGTATTTTATAAAATTTAATAAAATGAAATAATTTTACTTATAAAATTCTAATTATTTATAAAAAGAATTAAAAAATGTCATTAAATTTTATAAAGCACCATCTTAATGAAAATATTTTCTTTCTTGTCCTTGGGTCTTGGGGAGCTGATGGAAGAAACTCTGTAGCGTAGCTGCTAGAATTAGACGAGAGGATGTCACTAAATGATATACATGCCCAGGCAAAACCAATGGGCTGGATTTTTTTCTAGAACACTTATGAGGTATCATATTATTAATAGATAAGTACTTCAGAAACCTTACAAATAGTTTGTGTTAGCCCCACATCCTTAATATCCCTGAAGATCTCCGTGAAGTGTCAAGGGGATTCAAAGACACTAGTTGTAGTCTGTGACTGAAATGCTTCAGAGGAAAAATACCACATAAATTTGATCCAAATGGCTAAGTTTAGCTACTGCATGAGCAAATCAAGATGACAAAGTAATGTCATTTCATTAAAAAAAGTAATTGTTTTGACATGTTTAATTCAACCTACAGTAATCTGATTTGCCTTCAGAATGTAGAAAACCCGAAACTGCTTGGCTTCATCTGTTGTGGCGCTTAAACTGTCTATTAATTAATAATGTGAACTTTGAACATATAAGGCAATTTTCATCATACACTAACAAGCAGGCTCGTAGTGTCTCCTCATCAATGCTATCTTCATGTTCTACCTCCACAACCTTTTCCAGCATTTTGAAACGACACCCTGAGTTCTTAACACTTCTCCAGCTGAACTTTTGTCTCCCTCTGGGACCTCTAATGAAAATAAGAACAAGTAATTAGCATTTTTTTTTCATTGTTGGCAAATTCTTAGAACTTGTAATTGCAGAGGCTCCCAGCAGCAGCGTATATCCATTGAGTTTCAGAAGCAGTATTGATTGTAGGAGCTGAGAATTTACAAAAGTTCATTGTCTCAAAGGCCGCAAGTACTAAGTTTACTTACATTGTGGTTCACATTTTTTCCCTCATACGTTTTGCATCGTAAGTGTGAAGTTCCTGTCTATCCTTTGATTTTGCACAGAAGCACAACTGTGAGGATATAACTGCCTTCTGACAGAGTTGTTATTGCTGTGGCATGTTGATGTGTTTAGATGATTGCATCCTTGCATACAGGCTATCTTGCCTTTCATAATTTCACAGTTGTGTATGCAGTCACATGAAAAGCTTTCAGAGTGCTCATCTTCAGAACTGAAAGGGTAAAAATATCCATATTTTTTAATAGAAAAATGAAGGTTTTTTCAAGTGACCAATAAAGAACACAGAATAGTACAGGAAATGAAGGTCTGCTGAAGCAAGGTTTGTCCAGGTTATGCTCAAGAAGTCTTCTTAAAATGTTTAATCTTATGACAGCTGCTCTCCATATTACTGCTGGTCACAGAGTTGACCATTGTTCCTTGACAGTGAGAAGGTTTTGGTAATAAATAAGCAACACAATCTACTTTTAGAGTTGGAATAGCCATCTCCTTTAAAGACTTCCAGAGAAATGCAAAATGCAGTCGTCTGATGTCACATGTTTGAAAAATATCAATGTCTATGGTTACAGTCTTCCTGAATGCTGTTGCACAGTCACCAAGCTGATCCAGTCTGTGGATCCCTTGTGCTTCTAAGTTCAGTGAGCGTGAGCAGCACTCAAGACAACAAGTTTGTGTCTTTTCTATCAAATGCTGCCACAGCTACAAAACCAACACTGGTGCAGGGAACCATGTAAACTCCAAGACTGTCTAGGAGCTTAAATGTCATCCCTCACAGAATGTCTACACTGCAGAACTTCAGGTTATATTATTTCATGATCAGTGAACTAGGTAGCATCATGTAGATAACAAAGGAGTAATAGAAAGCTTCAGAAAGAGGTAAAACACTAAACTTTTTTTCAGTCTTTGTGTAAGTAGAGTAGACCTCAAGCCTACTTGACTAGGTCACCTTTGGCACTGAGATTTTAGAAGTCTTCTCTCTTTTACTCTCTTTTACCCAGATAATAGACACCTTCACCTGAGGGGATGCAGTACTGGACCTGATGATCACCGATACAAGTGAGCTCATCAGTGACATCAAGATCAGGGGCAGCCTGGGCTGCGGTGATCACCCACTGGTGGAGTTCAAGGTCCTGAGGGATATCTGACAAGCAAGGAGTATATTCAGGACACTAAATTTTACGAAAGCAAAATTCCGTCTCTTCAAGGCGTTAGTCAGTATGTTCCCCTGGGACATAGTCCTCAGGAACAAGGAGCAGAACAGAGTTGGTAAATATTTAAGGATGATTTCCATAAAGCGCAAGAGCGCTCAGTCCCCATTTGTAGAAAATCAGGCAGGAAAGGGAAGAGACCAGCGTGGCTGAGGTGAGACCTGCTGGTCCAACTGAAGAGCAAGAGGGAACTGCACGGGCAGTACAAGCTGGTACAGGGAACCTGATAATAATATAGGGATGCTACCCAGTTGTGTAGGGATGGGGTCAGGAAGGTCAAGGCACAGCTGGAGCTGAACTTGGCAAGGGGAGTGAAGACTAACAGGAAAGGATTTGACAGGTATGTCAGTCAGAAAAGGAAGGTTAAAGAAAGTGTACCCCACTGATGGATGAAAATGGAGATGGTGACCTTGTATCAACAGATGAGAAGGCGGCTGAGGTACTCCACAACTTTTTTGCCTCAGTCTTCACTGACAACCACTCTCCTCACCCCTCCTGGGTTAATGGACAGCCAGATGGGGACCAGAAGTGTAAAGCCCCTCCCACTGTAGGGGAGGATCAGGTTCGTGAGGAACCTGAACATATATAAGTCTATGGGACCTGATGAGATGCACCTCAGAGTCCTGAGGGAATTGGCTGATGTGGTTGCCAAGCCACTCTCCAGGATATTTGAAAAGTCATGGCAGTCAGGGAAAGCCTTTGCTGACTGGAAGAAGGGCAACATTGTCTCCATATTAAAAGAGGATAGAAAAGAGGACCCTGGGAACTACTGACCTGTCAGCCTCTGTGCCTGGGAAGATCATGGAACGGAACCTTCTAGAAGCTATGCTAAAGCACATGGAGGATGGGGAGGTGATTAGAAGCAGCCACCATGGCTTCACCATGGTAATGTTGATTTTTGGAGAAAAACTGAAAAGAATTTCATTTTAATTTCATTCTTTTTCTAAGTTGCCGTACTTTGGAATGTCTGCTTCAGTGGATCCAGCTAAGATTCTTCTGATCAATTTATATCATAAAGAAAAGTGGAAGCAGGAAACAATATATTGGAGCTTTCACTGAATACAGAATAAACATGCAGAAACAAAATACAATTTTTCCACATTTCCAATGTTTCGTTTATGTTTTTCATAAAAAATCTTGTGAAAGAAGTACTTTTCAGGTGTAAAATTCAAATCAGATCTAACTGTGCTTTCTTTCTAACACTTTGAGAGGAAAATTTTTAACCAAACATTTCTGACAACCTTACTAATTAACCCCTCCATCCCACCTTTTGATCATTAAGTCCCAGAAAACACGTTGCTTTGAAGTTGTTATGTTTTTATGTCAATGACACTTGTAAAGTAGGCTGGCTGACTGTATTGTATTTATTATGTTATCTTTTAAAAGCAACTCAGATCCTTTTGGAAGAGAATTAGAACCTTTCAGAAATGCCAAGACTGAAACAACAGGATGCTGTCTGTATTCGTTTGACCTGAACAACATTAGCATCATAATTTATCCTGCTAAAGGAAAAGAATTAGGAAGATCAGATGGGATACTCCTTTAAATAAAAATAACATCTACAGCCCTGAACTCCAGTGTTATTTCTTCTGATTTCTTATTTGCTCCTTAAACAAAGGACTTCTAGAAAAAAATCTGTTCTTTATTTTTGAATGCTGAAAAGTTTCTTAAGTTCTACTTTCTGTTGCATTTTTCTGATAAGACTAAGGTAAAAAACAAGGTTCCACCAGAATAACCTTTTTTTCCAGCCAAGATATATCCACCCATTTTAAGAACCGACTGAAGTGTTTCCATCTGCATCGAGTGTTGCACCTGAAGCCTGTGTTGGAGGTTTTATCCTGCCAACATCTATGTGCTGATTACTCCTATAAAACTTGAGAGTCATTTCCCCAGCAGCACCTGGAATAATTGCAGAGTGACTGGCAAATGAATCATGAAGGTACTGTTAAGTGTGCCAGTCACTGTGCAGCTAATAATTCTCCAGAATCAACATGAAACATCAGTATGACCTTTTGCTTAACCGCAGCACTGTTTTTGTATCCCTTTTCCCTTGATTTGTTTGTTGCTGCCTATAACAATGACAACAAAAGGAAGGACCATCCACACTAAATTGTTTTCCATTAAAGTGTATAATGTCCATTAAAATGTATAATGTTCATTAAAATGAAAAATGTGTGTAAATATTGCTATATCCAAAGGGCTTTTTTATCAAAATATATGACTGAAGATACCTTTTCCATTGACATACAACAGTTCTGCTTTAGTTTTTCCACTGAGCAGCAGTTAGTTAAAGGTGTAATTTACTTTTAAAAAAACAGGTCAAAACTCCTCACTGTATAAAATGTGGTTCCTAAGTTCTCAAATAACAACATTTACATAACATTTTCACCATGGTTGTTTTTCTGATTAACTTCAAAAGAAATATGTCACTGTGAGTACTGCAGTGCATCTGGCTTTTTTTTTTTAATCTGAGAAAGATAAATTATTTCAAAGCTATCTTTACATGCCTTCCTGCCAACAACTCCCTCTTAAAAGAAAAATCAGGCTGCTTAGTCAGTTTGAGATGCTGGTCGCTTGTGATAGTTTACTTTCATGTTGAGTTTACATGCCAAGGTTTTGGTAGCAGTAGGGAGCTATGGGCACGGCTTCTGTGAGAAGCCACTAGAAGCTTTCCCTGTGTTCGAGAGAGCCAATGCCAGGTGGACCCACTGCTGGCCAAGGCTGAGCCCATCAGTGATGATGGCAGCACCTCTGGGATAATATATTTAAGAAGGAGAAAAAAACCTCTATGCAACATCAGCCACAGTCAGAAGAGAGTGAGAATACGTGAGAGCAACCCCTCAGACACCAAGGTCAGTGAAGAAGGAGGGGAAGGATGTGCTTCATGTGCTGGAGCAGTTTCACCTGCAATCCACGGTAAAGATCAGGGTGAGGCAGGCTATGTCCCTGCATCCCATGGAGGACTCCACGCCGAAGAAGGTGGATGCATCTAACAGATGCTGTGACCCTGTGGGAAGCCCATGCTGGAGCAGGCTCCTGGCAGGACCTGTGGAGAGAGGAGCCTACACCTGAGCAGGTTTGCTGACAGGACTTGTCACCCCGTGGAGGACCCATGCGGGAGTCTCCTCTTGAGGGACTGCAGACCATGGAAGGGACCAACACTGGAGCAGTTAAGGAAAAACTGCAGCCCATGGGAATGACTCACGTTGGAGAAGTTTGTGGAGAACTGTCTCCCATGGGAGGGGCCCCACACCAGAGCAGGGGAAGAGGGAGAAGAGTCCTCCACCTGAGGAGGAAGGAGCAGCACAGTGTTTCATGTTATGCACCGACTGCAATCTCCATTCCCTGTCTCCCTGCACTTCTGGTGGGAAGAAAGCAGAGAAAATGAAGTAAAGTGGAGCCCGGCAAGAAAGGAAGGATGGGGGAAAGGTGTTTTAAGAGTCACTTTTCTTTCTCATTAACCTACTCTGATCTTGATTGGTAATAAGTTTAATTTTCCCCCAAGTCAAGTCTGTTTCATCTGTGACTGTAATTAGTGAATGATCTCTCCTTGTCTTTGGCTCAGCCGAAGAGCCTTTTGTTATATTTTGTCTCTCCCATTCAGCTGAGGAGGAGGAGAGGGAGAGTGGCTTTGGTGGGCACCTGGCATCCAGCCAGGGTCAACTCACCACTTTAGGTTTAATAACCACTACCAAGTCCGGGACAGTCACTTGATATGAAGAATTCCTAACCAGAGCTGTTTCAGTATATTTTGACAACACCTTTATCAAGAGAATACTGTGTTTCACTGAAAACAGAGCTTTACATTTAAAAATATAATCTTCAGCATAATGTGCATGATTTCATAAATGCATAATTTCAACCTGAGAGTCAAGTATGAGATTTTTCCATAAGGACTCCCATACCCAGAGACTTTCCTTTGCATTACACCTCTTCCTCTCACATTACTTTTTTCACGCTATTTCTGGAAGGGTTTGCTTTCATTCTAATCCAGGCTGAAAACAGTGTTACAAGCCTCAAAAGATAAAAGTTTGATTTTCTGATAGGTTCTGATTTAAAACAGTGTTAGAGAAACTGCTAAGAAAATAACGTGAACAAATCTCTTATGATCACCACAGAAATAAATTATGGCAACTGTTGATCCCACATCTGTAAGTCTCGCTATATTTTATTGCAAAAAGAGCAGAGGATTTTGTAATTAGGGTACTGTAACCAACATTAGAAACAGAATACACTTGAATGCTATCCAAGAGAATAGTTTCCACCTATTCTATTTGTAATGGGACTCTGTGGCTTAAGAGTATCTATACCATATAATTCTATTGCAAGTACAGGATAATTTTATTAGGAAAATACAGATTACGTAGAATGTTGGGGGGTTTTCACTGTTAATCTTCAGTTAAAATTATGCCCAAGATTAGTGCAGTTGTCACAGCCATAAGGGACATGGATTTGTCAGATGGAGCACTCAATGGATAAGGGATGGTCACTCTTGTGGTCAATGGCTCAATGTCCAAGTGGAGACTGATGATAAGTGACATATTGGGACCAGTGTTGTTTAACATTTTATTGCATACATGGACAGTGAGATTAAGTACATCCTCAGTGAGTTTGCCAATGACACCACGCTTTGTGGCAAAGTTGACGCATGCTGGAGGGAAGGGACGTCAACCAGAGCAACCTGGACAGGCTTGAGAGGTGGGCCTGTGTGACCCTCATGTAGTTCAAGAAGGCCAAGTACAAAGTCCTGCACCTGAGTTGGAGCAATACCTAGCACATATACAGTCTGGGTAGAGAATGGATTCAGAGTAGCTCTGAAAAGAAGGATTTGGGGGGGTGTTTGTTGATGACAAGCTCAACATGAGCTCGCAATGTGTACTTGCAGCCCAGAAAGCCAACTGTAACCTGGGCTGCATCAAAAGAAGCGTAACCAGCAGGTAAAGGGAGGTGATTCTGCCCATCATGAGACCTTGTCTGGAATACTGTTCAGTTCTGGAGTCCTCGGCGTGGGGAGAACATGGATTTGTAAGAGAGAGTCCAGAAGAGGGCCATAAAGAGGGTGAGAGGGCTGGAGAACCTCCCATACAAGGACAGGCTGAGAGAGTTGGGCTTGCCTAGCCAACAAAAGCGAAGGCTCTGGGGAGATCTTTTTAGGTAGGATTTCCCGCTTACAGAGCTAAGCAAAAGGAAAACCTCTGCCCTAGATTTACTAGGCCTAAGTAGTTCCGCAGTTTCAGTTTTTATACTTCAACAACAATAGCATCACTCACAGTGATAAAAATAACAATGGATAATCTGAGATTGGTCTCAGTTATGGTCTAGTTCTGTGGATATGCAGCACTACACTGAACATTTCATAACAACATTTAATATTTCTGCATAGATTTAGTAAATATCACTTTGGTATAGTTGTCTGAGATTTCTGTTTACATTCTTGGCTATAAGCAGCCCATTCAGAATTATAGCTAAAAAAAGGAAGAGAACTAGACCTTTCTTAAAGATATTCATTCATTCATTTTGACTTTTATAAATATCACTCTTGTACTGATGTGAGTTCTAGTCAGGTGCTCTTTGGCAAACATTTTACTTCTGTATTTTGATGTCCCTTCTTTAGCCCATACGTCAATTTGAATTCTAGCTGTACAGACCACATATTTCTGTGATTTGCCACAACAGAAAATGCTCTTTACTCTGCCAGTAGGGCAAGAATTACATCATTTGGCTTTCAACTTATTTCTTCAACAAAAGAAATAAATCAAAATATTTCAACTGGCCAAATAAGTTCTGATAGTCCAGGATGCACAGTAGGAGACAGCAAACTCAAATCTTTAGTGTTGTATTTGTTGGACTTACAGGAATCCTGAGATTATTGTAGATTAATCTTAACGCTTATTAGAAAGTAAACATTGTATCCTCAGGTCATCATATGGGCACAACTTCACAGAGCACACAAGCTTTTCAGTAAATACACTGGCTTTTGCAAAGTGTAAATCATCTGTGAGGCACTACTGTTCTACTAATTACAGTAAGAAGCTGTGCTCATTAGCTGTTCTCATCTGGTTCACTGCACGAGCTAAATAGTTCGTAAATGAGCCAGCAATTATTGTTGTATTACTGCTACCAGCTCTGTTCATATCAAAATATCTTCACCAAATGTTGTGCTTCTTGATATTAGCATGTTAGGAATTTCACAATTTCATGTTGAAGCAGTTAATTGGGAGATTGTTCTTGGAAGATAGAGAAGGTTCTAAAACTTCTATGAATGACTGGCTGTCATAAGTATCTTCAGCCCGTTTGTGACAACCTCTTAAACCAGGCAACTACGTGAATACATAAATATTGTAGTTAATGAACTAAGAAAGAAAATCAATACCTTGCTATTTATACTGTCTTCTTCTTCTAATAGCAAACTTCAGTTAGGTACTAGATTGAAACATGTAATTATGAAGGGGAAGCTCTACAGGTTTGGTAGCATTCACAGGCAGTGTGATGAATTGGTCATATAGCAGTTGTTACTAGTATTAATAAAAGAGAAAATATGAACTTACTGTTGTATTCCCACTCACATCTTCTACAGCAAGATTTTTAAGGCAATAACCTCTGTGCCAAATACAGCCTATATGTCCCAAACAAATGTCCTACAGATGAGTTTTCAGGCAGGGAAGTCTGCTTTACATTCAAAGGGATAGGTAGGGTATATGACCTTCTGTTTTCCTATCTCCAGTCTCACATATATACTAAGCTGTAAACACTTGTTTCCTGTTGGGTTGGGTTTTGTTTTCTGACTTGCTCTCATTTAAAAAAATTCTGAATTCCTTGGTGTAGTATTTGTACTGACTCTGCTAATGTTAGTCAAAGGGCCACACATTTACTCTTCCCGTTTATTATCAATGAAGTTCAGACTTTGTTGTTTTTACTGCCTGTGTGATTGAGGAGAGTTTTCCACAATACATAATCAGACTCATTTTTCACATAGGGCACTTTCTGATGTTGCTGAAAGAGAAATCATTCAAAGAGGTAATAAATATTGATCTTAAAGATATGATTTGTCTTGCAGAAAGTCAAAAAGGCAGGCACTAGAGAAGCAATTCCTAAACTACAGCATATTCTATGAAAATTTTAGACTTGATGATTTAAATAACACGATAGTAGCAGGATAAAAAACAGTAGTCACCATTTCCAAGATGTTTCTATAAGAACTTAAGGAGTTGTGAAAGTATCTGTACTTTAATACTTGAGAATTGCTCTATGCAACTTCAGGCAACACAAACACCATTAATTAAGCTCAATTGGTGCACACAAATGTCTCTTGCTTCTTAGTTCTAGGCTTAGTCCTGCTGGGCCACGGCTTAGGAAGGTAGGAGCTTTAACACAATATAACAGAGACTGCCATTAGTAACTAGTTACAGTTAATTATTTTCAAAACCAGCTCCTAGACTGTAGTGTGTTTCTCTGAGGTGCCCTTTTAGTGTATGATCAGCGACACCTTTTCCCACCTGGAAGGAAGGGACTGCCTAGCAGTGGCTGCTGTCCTCCTGTGGCTCCTTCTCAGTAGGAGATGTTAGGCATCAGGAACACTTCAATACTACTTAATCGTTTAATGAGTCAGAGGAAGAGAATTTAAATCAAGAACTTTAACATACTAGGAATGTACTACATTCACTGTCTTCGTCTGTTATAATCAATAGCTCAAAAAAATTTTAAGAGTGATGAAAAGATCACTTAGTCCATAAGACACACTGATAGTAACCCCTAAGTAAAATCTAGCTACTCACAGTACTGTTCTAGTAAGTCAGTTAAATGGGTTTGAACATCTTTATGATGGGAGAGCAGAATATACTTCTGGACTTCTGCTTGAATAGGGGAGGCTGGACAAGATGATCTCCAGTGGTCCCTTCCAACCTCAACCATTCTGTGATTCTCAGGTTATATGTTGTGTTTATTTGAATTTTGTTGCAAATGAAGAACAAGTATTTATTTATAAGGATTTGAGACATAATGTTTTATTTATCTACTTGCTGGCTGGACAATTAAAAGTCAACTAGCTATATAAAACAATACACAAAATGGAATACGCAAAATTAAGTCTTGTAGAATCCTGATCAGTAAACAAAATTCAGTACATTAAGGTTTTGTTCTATACACTTCCTACCCACTCTGTTTCACTACTTGTTTTGTGTTTTCCTTTTATTGCATACTGGAGGGTAATTCTGAAGCATGATAAAATGTCACTAAAATGCTCCAGGAGCAACTCTTCAGCAAAATTATAAGTAGGAAGTAATAATATCCATAAAGTTCACTCAGAGTAGGAAGGCACTGTGTCTGACCAAGTATGCTATTACAATTGTTTTCCAAGTTATAGTACTTGCCCATTTTTCAGGAAATCTAGAAACTATTTAAAGCAGAGAAGTTGAATAATTTGACCAGTGAAACAGCCATCCATAGGATCACAGAAATTCTTCCTGCTTTTAATTATTTTTTGATCTTGCACTGGTTTCATTATCTTGCCTCTAGTCCCTCATCACCATGGTTTCTTTCTCATTTGTGTGTCTTTTAAAATGAGGAACAGCATATTTGACTTTCTCTGCACAACTCTTTCCAATTTCTATTTGGAAACTTGAGGCCCTTTGTGACTGTTTCAATAATGAAAAAAGCTGTCGTAGTCAAAACTAAGAAATCTCACATTTAGCATCTGGAAACAACCATTTCAATCCCAAATACTACTGAGGATTTGGGCTGCAGAGTGTGACTCTTCTCTCCTGTCTGATTTAGTGTGCTCAGATGCATTGATTATGTGCTTAAAGGTAAACAAGAGAGAACAGTAATTTCGTACGAAAGCTGCACGAAAGCAGCTTCCTGCTTACCACTAAAACCTCTAGATCTTTTCTGGGTTTGTTTTGTTTTTCTTTTCCTGTCATGACTTTAAATTTGTCTTCAGGAGTGTTGTGAAACTGTCCATTTAGAAAGTAAATACAAAATTTCTCCTTGTACAGACAAACTTTAAGAACTATTCTCTGCATAAATTCTACGAACCAAGATTTTTCCAGATTTAACCACTGGCTGGACTTGAGTGCATTTATAGAGGGATAGTGGAAGTCATATGTCTTTTACCACACTGACTCTCACCACAAAATTACGAGTACATATAGCAAAACTGTGAGGAGGTAGAGTTTCTCAAAAAATTATGTTTAAGAAATGAACAAAAACATCTTCACTAAATGTTTTTTTTTCAAACCTTACCTAAAGTCATTGTCTGGCAAATTTAGAAACAAATGAAACTGTGGCATTTCATTGGAAAGGTAAACACTATCGCCTGCATGTCCTGTGCTACTATTGTAAATTCCTTTTTAAGGAATACACAATTGCTAAAAGGAAAAAGGTTTTAAGTTGATGCTGATAATTATGCCTTGAATTACTAGTACTCTGATACACATAGAGTAGAAGAACCTATAAACTTAGTTTACTCAGAGAAGAATCTAAGTTACATCATATAATATCATTTTTAATTTAGTTCAAACCTACAGGATTAGAGCGACTTCAAAATAAAGTGTGATCCATTATAAATGAAATGTTTTTCCCTGGAACTTCCAATTTTATAAACATAGAGATAAGTTTCCTCTTCTTGCACTGCTTTCTGTTTTGCTGCATTCTTTGATCCAGTTACACTGTCACAGGCATCTCTACGAACTTGCTGTTATCGGTAAGTTCACACTTCTGTAAATCATAAACCACAGCACAGTGACAAACTGCACAATGTTCAGGAAATCCCCTGAGCTGAGAGGATTTTCTTCTTGGGAAAGTGTAGGAAGGGAACTATGAGGATACATTCTTGCCCTGTTGTTTTCCTCCAGATATCCATCTATAGCCAATCCTTTTTCCCCTTCACATCACTGTGTGTCTACTAGAATACAACAGTCGACTTCAGGTCAAAGACTCCTACTCTGCTCCTGCAGAGCAGCCCACCAGTTCAGTCCTTTTTCTAGCAGTCACTATTAACTGATCAGAGCTTTGGATCAGTGATTGAGGTCTCATCGTTGGTCCTGGACTCAACAGCAGGTTGCTCTGCCTGAAACCATAGTTGATGTGCAGGTCCACGCAGAAGCAGGTAAAGAAGACCAGTTGAAACATTAATCTGAATCAGCACGACCAGTCTTTTAATATTGTTTTGGAAAGTGTCAGTTGGTTCCGTGCATTTAAAAGAAAAATCTAACTTTTATCTCAAAAACCACACAGAAGATAAAAAATAATCACCTGGTACAACTGTGTGTACATCTTAAACGAGAGGAAGTAGAAGGAAATCTGATTAGTAAGAAGAATCATGTTTCACATAGAGTTTTCCATCACATTGGGAGGTCATTTTTAAAGGTACACTTCAGAATATTAAAGAGTAATAGTCTTCCAAATAATTGTAGGGTTGTTTTCCAATTCGCTAGTGAAATGTAAGTACATTGCCAGAAAAGTTTAACTTACTGTCATAAAAAATATCTGCTAATATTGATACCTCTTCAAAGTGTGAATTCTTTCTGAACATTTAAGTGATACGTGTAATATCTTTGATAATATCAAACCATTATATACAATAAAACGTAAGTCTTTATTTAATGTAATATTTATCTCTATTTCACTACATAGACGTAGATGACCAGAATTTTAAAGAATTAAACATTTAAATGTTTGATATAACTGTTGAATATGAAATGAAATGAAATGAAATGAAATGAAATGAAATGAAATGAAATGAAAACCAAATGAACTTAACATTTTAGCATGTTTGCAACACTATATCTTTTGTTTAAATTACAAATTCATTTTAAATAAATTTCTTCAAGGAAACAATAGGAAATTAGAAGTAAGAAAATATTTTCTTCAGACTCTGGAGCCTGAATACAATTTGAATATGATAGGAATTCTATTTTTCAGATGTTCTCCAGGCAGAGATTCTTAGTGGTGGAACGGGACAATTAAAAAGGTTCTATATACAGATGTATTACCACCCAGTTTTCAAAATCAGACATTCATTTATCTAATAAAATTATGCAAGAAGAGTCCTTGATTTTTAAAAATATGTACTTTTTGAGAGGGTATAGAGTCTCTCACGTATGAGTTGCCATAAAATCCTTGATTTTTCTATCGTGTCTTATTGAAAACATATCTTAGATTTAGGCATGCATACTTTCTTCTGCAGGCCCAATATATTTGACCCATTTTTTGGAGAGAAAAAATATGTTGTAGGATTCAAAGTCAAGTATCATTTTAAAGAAAATGGGCTATATATTCTTAGATCATTTTATCATTTTTATAGTTTGGGCAATACTACTCTTAACTTTTTGCAGTTGGTTCCTTTTCAGAAGAGAGATATAAGGACAAATGAGTTAGGGTTAAAAGAATATCTGTTTCTGAGATGTATCAAAAGGAATGCTTATTCAGATGGACACATTTTCCCCTTGCTAACACCTGGATTTCAAATCTAAATAGAGATATCCAAACCCTAAAATAGATGGCTTGCTTATTTCTTACTTGAGTTGGAAACAAAAGCTAAGACGGAAGCTGGCAGCTTTCATGCCTGCAGTTGCAGAATAATGTGGATAATGATTTCCCAAGTGTTGCACAGTATGCATCTTGGAGTATACATGACTACATTCAACTTAAAGTCACATATGCACAACAAAACAAATAATGAATAATGAGATGCTGAAACTGAACTGAGGTAGCAATTCTGTGTGTCACTTTTTTTTTGCTTTAGTGAGACTTTCCTTTTAGCCTGAGACACAAACAGAACAAACAATTAGTACGATAATTGATGATCTCTGCCTTCAAAGCTTGTGGTGACCATGGTCAGGTTTTAAAAGTCTGAAACTTAAATACCTCTTCCTTTTGATTAGCATGTCGCCTGCTGTTCACTGATAGTGCTAGGGAGGTAGACCTATATTGGGCAAAGGATCTTTACCTGCCTTTTTGGGTCAGTGAATCTCTAGCAAACTGATATTTTGTCCATTGCTGGTTTTATATTCCTATTATACTTGTTTAGAAATTGGTAAAATGATTACAAACGTAGTTCATTTCCTAAAACCTAGCCTTATCTTCTGATGAGACTGAGTTGCCGATGATTTTCATATGCAAAATAATGCTTCAGCTATTAAAAACACTCTCTAATTTTATATATCTGGCTTTACTTTCCTTGAGTTATTCAAACATTGATGTTTCTTAAGGCGGATTTTAGACTACTCTGGGCTGGTCTAGCAAACTTTTATTTAGTCCTACTTAAAAAAAACCCAGCAACAATCAAAGATTTGTATTCTTAGGATGCAATTTTCGTAAGTTCTAGGGTAGGATACAATGAGTTTATATAATATGAAAGAAGAATAATTAAACTGATAAAAAATGTGCAATTTTAAAGGCTTTGGAAGAGGGTATCTTTCATGCCCTATTAAACACCTTGATTTAAAGGTTGGGATCAGGTATGAAATAGTTTGGAGAGTCTTATGATGGTCTGAAGCCATTCTACAATTAAACAGAAATGTAACATATTGCATGCAGAGGACTAATTACTAGTTATTTCAAGTCTCTCTAGCATATATGCCCTTCTCTAAGGTTCCTTGCCAATACTTCCTATGCTTATTTGCTTTTATATTTCAGCTATTAGGTAAAATATACCTTAAATGTAGTCTACATTGCCAAGTAAAAAAATGAGGTTGTCTTCATAATCTTATTACAATTTTTCAGAATGCACAAAATACAATAATAGCGATATTCACACGAAGTTGCTTCACATTAATCAATGTTGACCTTTTGTGTATGATTAATTTAGAACAGGAAATCAAGAAAAAAAATCTGCCCGTCCACAGTAACAGGAGAATCTTCCCTCTGAACCCAAGTAAGTGCTCAAAAAAATGTTTTACTTGTTTGCAGTTATCTAATTTTTCATACTTCTGTAGATTTAGAAAAACATCAGGAAGCCTGAAAGACAAAATGCTGAGATTCTGTAGTGTCCCATTTTCAGTTCTGCAAGATATCATTCTGATAGAAAGCATCACAGCTTTAAAATATCCTGTGTTAATAGTGCTAACACAAGCATTTCAAATATTTAGAGCTCTCTTAGCATTTGTGTCAAAACACAACACAAGATGTTAACAAAGCACTCTGCAGTTACAGGATAACAAACACTGCCTAAAGTTATGCACTGTAGGTACAGTGACTTCAGATCTGTGACTTCCACGTAACAAGGGGTTCTATCTGGAGGTTCATTGTGTTCCCTCTGTCTTCTGCAGCTGAGAACCTCATCATCCTTTATCTATATGCACACTATAAATTCCAGTTCTTACCACATTGGTGTCCTCATTCAGCATCACTTAAAAGGTCGTTCTAAAGGTATGCGGAAAAGCTAAAAGTTCCTCCTAAAAATAATCAGATTACTGATCCATGAAACGGCAGCTAAACTGAGATAGTATTTATAGTCACGTAGAGTCAGTTCTGCCACGAAATCCACCCACACGTACGCAGATGTGTCATCAGCGGGAAACAAAGCATAAAAAAAAGGTTGTTTAGCATTACACGCACCATGCTTTTCGTAGTCTTTCTAGTGATAAGTAAAATCTTATGCAGTAGCATCTTAAAGGGAGAACTTGAGATGCAGTTTGAGAAATGGAAAATTAGATGTCTGTTTATCAGACTAAGTCATAACTTACCTTTTAAATGTTGCTTCTAATATTTTAAATTTTGACTATTTATACATGAAACTAGAAATTTTTTCTTATGCAGAAAAAATCTTGCTGCAATGCCTGTTATGATACCCAAGCTTTTCCCGAGTGCTTACAGTTGCTTCAGAACTCAGTTAAGGGCTTGCATTCCTTTTGTTCTTTCCAATGCTGTTTCTTTATAGTGATTTATACTATTACCAATTTTGTAACATTTTGTGTAATTTTGTTGGTTTTGCATAATTAAATAATTTCCTACAGACATTGATGCAGAAAAATTCCCATTGGTCAGTTTACATAGAAAAGCAGGTTATTTATGCTTTGATGCATTACCATTTCGATCCCAGTTGCTCCCATTTTTATCTGTTTGCTTTACAGAGCTATTAATAAGAAGACTGTGATTCAGAACAGTAAACAGTTGTTTAAATAGATTGAATCCAGCCGAAAAATCTCTAAAGATGTTCAGCTATATATGGTCAGTCAAATAAACAACTCTTATACTCCGAAAACCCAAAGACAATGTTTATTCTAGTGAAGATTCAAAAAAGTCTGTGCAGGATTCAAATGCAAATATGGCATATTATTGCACACAACTGTGCACGATCATGCTGGGTTCATATTGGCTGTGGTATGGAGGACAGTTACTGAGACAACAGCTTAACAAATGTGTCAGCTTAACGCAGTGGTCAGAGGTCCCGTTGTTTTCCACGGTTCACAACAGTAGCAAACGTGAAACATCTAGTCTATACATTTCATAGACTTCACAGTGGTTATTTGTAACAGCATATACTCATTATCGAGTTTGCCACGTGATTAGTTTGGCCTCAAAGCTTTTGTTTTGACAGATGCACTTTGCTCTCATGATTTTGAAATCCTAGCCCGACTTTTCTGATGTCCCAAGTATTCTTCCCATTGCGTGGGCCTTGCAGAAGACATAAAAGTAGGTGACACAAAAGGAAAATGAGCAAATGTCAAGATGTCACATTTTGAATGCAAAAACTTTATTAAGCACAAAAGTTTGAACAAAAACTTCCTAATCCTACTTCAAGGCCAAAGCGAGATTCACACTTTTCCACTGACAAGTTGAAAATATCCTTGAAACCCATCAAAGCTGAAGCCTCATACACTGATTGAATACCTACGCTATTTTGACAAGAGTGACTATACAAATGAATATTGGTAATTTTATTGTGTTTGGTGCATGGTTACAGAAGAGCAAGCAAAAAAAAAAAAAAAATTCCTAACTACAGCATAATAACTTTTTGCTACAAAGATTCTAATGTCCTAAGATTTTCTTGGTTTTCTTAAGTTTAAGAATACGATGTATCAGAATCATGGTTTTTACTGCTTTGTGGAGATTTTTACTTAAAAAACCTTTTAGATAATGGAAGCACAAATAAAGTACTACAGAGGTTGGTTGCAGAGTGGATACTATTTACTTGACCATGAGCTTTCTTATTCACAACCATATCAGAGATTTTCAACATAAATGTAGCTATAATGAAGACATTTTTTTACAATGAGTGGTGAAACACTGGAAAAAAGTTGCCCAGAGAGGTGGTAGATGCATTCAAGGTCGGGTTGGATGGGGCTCTAAGCAACCTGATGGAGCCGAAGGTGTTCTTGCTCACTGCAGGGGAGTTGGACCTGATGACTTCTAATGGTCCCTTCCAACCCTTCTGTGATTCTATGACTGTTTCAATGGAGCACTCTCTCCCAACTGGCTTGAGGGAGAGTCACGCTTTGGCTGGAAAGGAATATCCAGCCAACCTCAAAAACTTGTAGTTCTTGGCTCATCAGGTAGATTAAGGTTTTGTGGAGAAATTAAAGTAGGACCGCAAGAGGAAACTGGAATAAGAAAAGAACTCAAACTGGACAGGAACTTTAACTTTTATTAGTCTTCATTCTGCAGGGAAAATAAAATATTATTGGTAACATTACTTGTAGTTCCCATCCTGTAAACTAGCAGGTGTCTCTGTGAATGCCGGTCTGAGAAATGATTTTGTTCTTTGCTGTCTGCCGATTATATTTTTCTCTTCTGTGACCATTAAGTATTGTATTTAAGAGTTCTTTGCTAAACTTGCAATTACTCTGCTCTCCAGGAGGTCCTCCTTCCTAAAGACAAGAATCAATGAACCACACAGACCTAGTCTACGTTTGGTGGAAAAAACTCATGTTTCTTCACAATAAGTTGTGGGATACAGCTGCTACACACGCAAGAATGAACAGGACTATTACATAAATACATGTAAAGTATTAATATGAAACATAGTGGGGCTTTTAATGAGAGCAAGTTCAGGAAAAAAAAAGCAGTTACATTCACGGGAGAAGAAAAATGCTATTTCACCATTATTCACTGAAATCTGAAGAAAGGCCTAAATTATCTACATTTAAAAACACCTTTCATGATAAAACCCAGTCACTGAAATGGGTAATCCAAAACTTGACACGAACAAGGAAAAGCTATTCCTGATTTTCATAAGTTCTGGATTAGTAAATATACGCAGATGTGAGAGCTGCTGAGTGTTACAAATTAATGTGGTAACTTCTATTCCTCACATTCTATAAAAGACAGCCCCACATCTCACCAGCTAACACATTGTGGTGGTTAGCAGTTCTTAATGGCAGGGTAGCTTTGGTTTTTACATTTCAGACTGATTTAGCAGCAACAGACAATTTGGCCCATTTGACACCAGTTTCTTGACTACAAACTAGAATTTAAACTGTAAGGACCACTGCAGCATCACTCATGACAGCCAAAGAACAGAAATCTATCTTTTTCTGAAGAACAGTGCGTGTGATGGACACCTAATCTTGATGGTGAACTTCCCTTTAAACACTGCAGAACAGGAATGATTAATTTGCTGAACAAGTACCTGTTGTTACTTATGAGCTCAGCAACAGAGATGATCCACTTGGCTGGGACAGTGTGAACACAAGACACCCGCCTCACAGGGAGGGATTTCTGTCATCTTTTGGTTTGTTTTAAAGCTTCTTTCAGTTCCCACCTACAAGGTATGAGTCCTCTCTGTCTCAAAAGCTAGTTCTAACAATCTAAGCATATGTAATTTTACTGGATGCAAAAGTGAGCATCCTCGGTGGGCTTAAAGGGTTTAACCCCTTTTTTAAAAGGTTTTAAACATGAGACAGAATCTGAAGACCCGAGTCTGTTTAGGGTCCTGTCACAAGCTGCATAGTTGAAATTGTGAAGGTACATAATAAGAAGATAAGTTTTCACTTTTGTCCTAACTAATAATTTCATAAATAAATAGCAAGACACTGCTCACAGAGTGTTTAGTATATATCTGCAGTTTCATCATTTAAATTCTCAAGCAGCCGAGATACATTCACACACAAACACACACAAGGTCTGACACAAAAAACCCCCAAGACTAATGCCACAGCTCAGGAAACTGGAGTGGGAGGGGAGAGACAAAGAGATGGTTATAGAACATATTCTAACCTGTCACAGTGAGAAAAGGCTTAACCTGATCACTTCACTCATTACAGGTGGCCACATGTTCAAATACAGACATTTTCTGACCTTTGGATGGAAAACATTGCTGTGCAAGAGTGAACAGCAAGTTAATATCAATTTTCTTGTTAAACTGAAGAAATTAGTGACAGAAACGTCTCAAGTATCGAGGGAGGTTTATGATGAAGAGTGTATGTCTCACACACAATTTTTGAATGACAAACAGTTTTTGGAAGGCAGAGAAAGCATGAGAGATGATGGCCCAAGCCGCCCATGCACAGCAACTACTGATAACAACATCGTAAGAGTGAAAGATGTGATTCAGAAGACAGAAGGTTGACTGTTCCAGAAGTAGCTGAGAAAGTTCATCTGGACAGGGAGGGTGTTTGACACACTGTAACGGAAAACTGCATATGAAAAAAGTTTGTGCAAAAATGGCTCAAAAAATGCTGTCTGATGAACAAAAAGAACATTGTAAGGAACTGTTTGGACCTTTTGCAATGCATTGAGGATGAACTAGATTTGTTGAGTTCGGTAATTGCTTGTGATGAAACTTAGATATTTACGTATGATCCGGAAATGAATTGACAATCAACGCAGCGGAAGTTAGCAACATCTCCAAGACCAAAAAAACATGCCTGAGTCATTTGGAGCTCAAGGTCATGTTGATCATTTTCTCCAATATCTGGAGTATTGTGATGGCAGAGTGGGTTCCTGGTGGCTAGATGATAAATTGATAGCATTACATTGAAGTGTTGACAAAAATGTATGAACACATGACAAGGGAACGACCAGAACTGTGGAGAAACGGGTGGATTTTGCACCAAGACAATGCACCAGCCTATAACATTTTATCTGTGAAACAGCTGTTCACTAATAACAACATCACCGTGCTTGAGCATCCACCCTATTCGCCAGACTTGGCTCCCTGCGATTTCTACCTCTTCCCAAAGATCAAGTCGGTGCGCAAAGGAAACTCTCTTTTGTCGGTAGAAGATTTGAAAGCAATAATGATGGAGATCCTTGACAACCTTTCAGAAAATGATCTGCAGACCTGCCTTGGACATTGACAGGTTCGTATGAAGCTGTGTGTCAACTCAGAAGGCAACTATTTTGAAGGTGATTTTAGCTGATTTTCTTAATTTGTTAAATAAAAAGTTACAGGCAGAGTCTTAGGGGTTTTTGTGCATTGAAACTTGAGTGTACATGTGTATTTATATATATTTTCATGTGTGTGTAAAATTATAATTGTTTAACAGGTTCCAGGACATGTTTATGGGCTGAGGGGGAAGAAAGGAAGGAAGAAGGGGAGACAAGTGAGGAAAGGGTTCATGACATTGTCCAATTTTTTCCTTTCTGCAGTAATCATCAGTGTGACAATGTCTCATTAGAGACTTATCACTTAGCTGTTGAAATGCACAGCCACTAGAATCAACACATAAAGTACATGTCAGTAGAAGTTATTTAAAAAAGTGATTTAAATTATAGTAAATTAAACCTGTTTAGTGAGAAAATGTTAGAAAAATATATGCAATTTATCTGAATTTGTATTCTTGTCCCTGCAGTACTTTGGGAGCTCGCATCTTCAAGATGGCAATGTATTCATTAGAGTTTGGAAACAAAAAGTGTTCAAATTGATATCTGAAGCAAAGGCTCATATTTATTGGTCACACTTAATCATTTATCATTCCACTTCTCCAAATTTTATTTTCTTGTATGACTTGTAAGAGAAGCTTATTTATTTTGATAAAATTAAAATCCTTCCCCATATTTTGTAAAACTCTGCCCAATTAAAAAAGTGCAATGAAAACTGATTACATAGCCGCTGTGTTATTGAACCACTGTGTATCCATGGCCACATTTGAAGCTAATCAGCTTGCAAATGGATGGATATCCTTATTTGTGTTTTTAGCTGAGTAAGCTGATACAGTTGTATTTATTTCAGTGCTATGCCTAAATCTGGATTTAGGAATTCTGACAGTCATTTACAGAGAAAATAGGGAATACCTCAGGAAAAAAGAAAGAACAGAAAAACTAAAAGTTAGAACAGAATCAGAATTTGAGTGGAGTAGAGTAGAGTAGAGTAGAGTAGAGTAGAGTAGAGTAGAGTAGAGTAGAGTAGAGTAGAGTTGAGTAGAGTAGAGTAGAACAGAATATTTTGGTTGAAAGTGACCTAAAATGATCACCTAGCCCAACTGCCTGACCAGTTCAGGGCTGACCAAAAGTTAAAGCATGTTTCTAAGGGCATTGTCCAAATGCGTCTTAAACACTTACAGGTCTGGGGCATCGATGACCTCTCTAGGAAGTGCCTTCCAGTGTTTCACCACCCTCTTGGTAGAGAAGTGATTCCTAATGTCTAGTCCAAATGTCCCTTGGCACAGCTTGGAGCCATTCCCATACATCCTGTCACTAGATACCAGGGAGAGGAGATCAACACCTTTCTCTCCACTTCCCCTCTTCAGAAAGCTGTAGGGGACAAAAAAAGAGGCACTTCCCCCCTTACTTTTTAAGGTTTCTTCAGTGTTGTTTAAATAAAGTGGCTGTGCATTTCTCTACGTGTCCTCAGGTGAGTGCAAGTCCAAGGTGTGACAGGTTTGTCCATATATGCAGATTAAGAGCATTTAATAAATACATCTACTGCATCTATCAGCATAGAAGCAAATAATAGTGTTACTATCTAAGTAATCATAATCGGTGTTCACAGAACACCACATTAATTTTATGGGGGTAAATGTAAGACATTGCAGTGCTATTGTTTGAGATAGACTAGGACAAGAACTTCTAACGGGGTAGTTGAGTTTCTTGTTAGCTGGGGAAGAATTCAGTTTTGTTCACATTTCTTAGTGAAACACTTTCTGATATTAGTGAGAAGCCTAGTGATTAGGAAGATATGAGACACTGAGGTTTTGCCTTTATGTCACATTCAAGACACCCATGTGAGAAAAGGTTTCTTTTTAAGAGTTGAAGGTTTCTCTATTTTTTTTCTTTTCCTGCTATTACGTTTTCTCCATCTTTTCATGTTTCTTTCTGTCCTAATTGAGACCTTCCCTCTATATTTTATTCAATGAAAAAGTCTTAATATCTCCTGACAGTTTTGCCTCCTTTTCTTCTGTGGTATATACACTAAAATAGTCACTTCTAAGGCAGTGAACGTAGTTGCTAACAGAACATCATTATGCTTTTGAGCTAAATATCACAATGAGATTAATGACAGATGGGAAATGCTTATACATTGCAGCTCATGGTTTCAGTCTGTCTGTAAACACAGTTTGCATTACTTCATGTTTTGTTTTGAAAGAACCACAACAGCTTGGGTTTCTTTTTAAGGTTAAGGTTAAAACCTATGAAATCTGAATATACCATTGCATCAATATTGAAGCAAAGCAAAGAAGCACGTATGTCCTGTAGAGTGGGTTTCTGATTTTTCTCAGCTGAAAGCTCAAGTCAGAGATCTAGGTTGTTGGTTTGTTTCTTTCCCACCCCACCACAGTCAGTATTATTCCACCATCCTTGGGTTACCACATTCACGTCAGATATACACCACTCCTCTTTTTCTGAAACACTGACATTTTCCACTAGGGGAGAGGCCTGCAACCCATTAAGATATTTAATCTGGAACTTCTGGGGAGAGGAGTCAGGTGTGAGCCCAGCTGCCCGGCAGAAAGAAGGCAGGTCCTCAGGGATGGCTTTTGCACGGTTGTACTCAAAGCCATCCACATTGCTTGGCTTGCTGTGTTCTCCACAACTTGTCTCAAGAAAGCTTTCATATCACATGTAGACACATTGTCATGCTGCCTTCCAGACCACCTTCAGATACCTAACTTCTTTTTTTCTGCATTCTCTGCAGATATTTCTCCATATCTGTCTCTATTATCCTTGTTCTTCCTAGCCGGGGCAAGAAAGATTTCGTTTGCTCTTCCCTTGTTCTGTCACCAGTTCTTACAGTGGATAACCTACTAATGCAAAATCCTGCTCTTCACTGTAAAAGTTAGTCATAAAAAAGTCAGAGTTCAAGTCTCTCTACTGTCAGCAAGTGGAGTTAAACAAATACACCAGTTCTTGGTAGTGTTTGCTGACACGTGATGACACGCCTGTTAACATACGATGTACTGCACTGCTGTTCAGAAAAGCAACGTGAGTGACACGCGACAGATGCCCCATATCCAACCCTAAATAAACTTTGTGAATATCTAAGTGGTTGCCTAGGCCCAGATACATGTATTGCTTTGCAGCCTTTGAGAAGGATAACTAAAGAGATCAAAGACAACTTAGCAGATACTGGTGAACGTGCACAGATTTAAGTTAGAAGGCAAAGCCCCGAGATCAGTGCTCATTTTTCTGCAGAGCTCTGCTGGACTGTAGGACGAGAGAGAGCACCAGTGAGTACTAATGAGATGAAGAGGGAAAGAAGCAGCCAGATTGGTTCTTTTAGTAAGCCACTAGAAGTTCTTCCCTGCTAGGGCTGCTGGAGTTTTATTCTTATAGTGTTATACAGGGAATGGCATATGGGTTTAATACCCTTAAAAATATCATAAAATTGCTCCGAAGTCATAAGAAGAAGTCCTTCAAGGGTACTTAGCATGTCTTATGTTTTTAGTGCATATTGGGGGGGTTAAGAAACCAGCATACTCTATCCTGATGGCTAAAGAGATCCCATGGGTAGGATTTTCCCTCAAGAGAAATATTTAGATCATCCCAGTATGGAGCTTGTGTGCACATTAATGTCTATGCAGCATGAACAATAGAGAATTAAGACCCTGGCATTAAACAGGGAGTGGGCCAATGTGACAGTATAAACACATCTTTTGAGTCTGTAACGTTCAGTAACATTCCACAATTCTTCTCTTCTATCTTGTCCAAATGAGCTTCTCTTGGCTTGAAGCCATTTCTCCATGATAATGTCAATGGCTTTAGCAATGCTAAACAGGCTGTGCCTGTTATCTTCACATCTTTTTTTTTTTTTTCCAGTTTTTCATTGTTACAGCTGCTCAGCCAAACCGTCAATAATTTATTTCCCACAAACTAAATTGAGCCAATAACATTGTAATCCAGCATAAATAGAGAAGCAATTGATTCCAATTAGGCAAAAGTTTCAGTGCTTCCAGGCTCACAGCCAGTTTGTGGTTTATGAAATTTAACTAAGTTACAGCTTAATCACTATGCCACTAAAAACCAAATTCTAGCCAACAATATCCTGATGAGGAAGCAGAAGCAAGAGGAATGGATAAGATGATCTTGGTGATGGTTTATTTACAAGAGCCATACCCAGCCATTCACAGTGTGGAATCACTCTAGCATTCTCTAGGTGAACAGAAAGTTGCGTAACATCAAATAGCAGGCACGAAAATTAACAAAGAGGTCTGACTTGCTGTTGATTCACAGTTACCTCAATGTGGAAAAGAAAGCAGCAAGGCAGACAATGCTCATACAAGTGTGGTCTATTGCCCTGCAGTTAAAGGAATTAATAAATTTTGAAAGTTATAGCAAAGCATTCAAATCATAAAAGACAAGGAGGTATTATACTGGTGCTGGTAACCCAAAAAAAAGTGAGAGTCTGATTGTTTTAGAATCAATGGAGACACAAATATGTAAATGAAAGTTTAATGTTAATGAGGTTAGGGAAAACTGAATGACTTCTGATGATACTCTTCAAGAACCATACTGTAAGCTCTAATGTTTAGACAATTACAGAATGCTGACAACACTTTTCAGATTATAATATGGGCAACACTGTTGGGATAACAGCTGGATAACAATTAGAAAGTATGGGGATTATACTCACAGAAACATCAGCATGATTGCTTTGCTAGCAGAGAAGAATCCAAATAGCAGTGTTCTTCCTTCGCAGCTATTTTCCCACACATTACTCTTGAAAATTTTAAAAAGATTTACAGGGTAAGCTCTGTGAAGTCTAAAAGGATTACTCTAATAGCCAATATATTATGAAGAATTCAAAAGCAGTTTAGTCTAGTTAATGCATCCCCTGTTTAGTTAGCAGCTGTGCATTCGTCTAGAGCTTAATATTTCCCTCTTTCTGTTCCTGTCAATCTGAGAAAGACATCCAAATATTGGATTCAAAGCGGAACTCAACAGTTAAAGTGACAGTCAAGGATGTTGGTAAAATGCAGACAGAAAATGGAACCTTCAAACCCAAAGACAAGATTTGTGAAATGAATGAGTTTGTCCTGCTTTGTCCAGTGTATCGTTAAGACTTTTAGCAGACAGAAGACCTATAAGATCGGTCCTGTAGCTAAGCAGCCCACTCGTATTTCTGTTATTCTGTGCACATGGAGAACATGCACAGAAACTATAAGGCATTCTGGGTCAATCTTTCATTATCTATAGTTCTGTGATTGTTGGAACAAGAAGAGAAAATCAGGAAGTTAAGTCTATTATTTAGTGATCAGAACTGTTCACAGTGCCACGGAAAACCAGGTATGAACATATATTCATATTAAAGCAAAAAAAAAAGACAAAAGGGGAGCGACAGAAAGCTTCATCTAAGAGTGCCCAGGTGCCTGATGGTTGGTCCATGTTTTGGATACCTGTATTCAAAGTATTCCTCCAAATCAGGCATAATGGAGATTTAAAAATAAGTTGCCTACCCTTGAAGGCATCATTGGTAAGATTATAACATTGCAGTTCATCTTTCCTCATTTTAAAAAGCATTGATCAAATCTAATTACCTCCTAACAGATCGGAACTCATACAGAGATAAATGCCTAGATTCATAATGTCCCCAAAGTAGTAAAGATAAAGCTCCAGTTGGTTTCCTGGCTCTTACGGATAAGGTTCAACTATTTAGTACACAGATTGCTTGTATGCTGAACTTGATTGAGAGTTAAGGGCTGCAATTGCCTATGTCTGTCCTTCACTACTGTAACTCGAGGTCTCATTTCCTCAGCCTACATCTCCAAACGAGTTCTAGTGGATTCTGAAAGTCTTCAGCGCTGGTAAAAATTATGATTAAACTCAGCAGGAGAAATGAGAATACATAAATGTGATATAACGCCAAAGACATGAGAGATTAAAAAACAGCAAGAAAATTATTCCCGTTCATGAAATGAAATCATAGCAGCCTCAAGCAGAATTTATAATATAGGTTGGTGAGCATTTGTAGTAAAGGGCTTATCTGGAAAATATAATTAATCATAAATTCATTAATTCATTCATGTAATTAATCATGAAGCTATTTATAAATTTATCAAACAGTTTAGCCAAAATAAAATTTGACCTTAGGTTTACAAGACTGATGAGGAGTGATGACATATTTCTTTAGCTTAACAGACCAGTATGTGGGGAGCAAAGGGATGAATTTCCTTTAGGCAATAAATTCATATCCATCCTTGGGTCTTAGAGGTAAGAATAACACCATCGGCATTCTCCTCTCAATATCAAACTCTTCTTTAGGGGTGGGTGGTCCAGGCTGAAAAGCACCACCATACTTGAATAAGAAGACCACATCTTTGGACAGGAGTAGCACATTGGCAACTCCTAGATTCAGTGGCCAAGTTAACTCTGAGAGGATGAGAAACCTTTCTTAGATCCGTTAAAAGGTACAGAAAGCAAATTCAGTTCCTTGTTTAACAAGCCTACAATGAGAAACAGAAAGAAGGAAAAACGTTATTTCTAAGCAAGCTTCATTCTTCCTTTATTATTAGGACACAAATCTATTGATGTACATTACAAGAGCACAGGAGCAGCTCCCATTTGCTCTTAGCTGGGCTTGCTGCAGGAAGATCTTTGAAACTAAGAAATAACAATAAGGTAGGTTTTAGTCATTCTACAATGACATTTATCTCCTTTTTTTTTTGTTTAGTATACAGTAAAATACATTGTGGAGGATTCAGCAGTTCTCTCCGATATGTTCTCATTGTACTTGTATTGCTGTACTCGTTATATTGAAGTAGTAACAGAAGGCTATCATGCAACAGAGACTCAGACTTTTATGTAAATTTCCTCTACCTAAATCTAAAGATTCAATGGGAAAGAATAGGGAAGAAGAGAGTCTAAACTTATAGGCAATGGTGGTATGAATTATTATTGTTTCTATCCCATTCAGAGATGCTGAGAAAGGTGCTGCAAAATTGACACATTCAGCAAGAAGCTGTACAGAAGTCTTTTTGTCATCTACTGCCATGTAATATCTTATTTATCCAACTTGAACGATGTGTCTGAGGTAAGGCTTTATTAATTAAAGGTTTTCTGATTCTTCCATAAAAGACGCTATGAAAGTAAAATGGTACCAGAAGAAAACTCAGTCTGTACTTTAATTTAAAGTTTGTGTCTCTGTAATGGCTTCAATGTGCATCAGCAATTTTGTAAATGTAGTTTGAGTAAACATTATAAAGCTAAAAAGAACAGCTGTTAAATCTCTCAACAACATCTGTAACACTTCTTTTAAACATTGGGAAACCTGCTCTCTCTCATGATTAACTTCACTTCTTGTTGGGTAATATTTTTTACAGATACACCAAGTGTTGGGAACTTTTTTGTTTTCAGTAGTTATTTCCTTTCCACTTTACTTGAAAAGTTATTTCTTTCCTTTTGTGTGGCCATAGTCTGAGCACAACTAGCAATAGTACACACATTTTTATTTCCTAGAGAAGTTAATCCCATGCTTTATCTATATGAATAGCCTTATTAAATATTATACATAATCATAATTATTCTAAATATTCAAAAAATATCCGTGTAACCAGTGAATATAAGGAAATGATAAAGAGCACGATACCAGTGTATTAATATTACTTTTAGTAATGCTTTAGATAAAATTACTGTTTATTTCCAAACAAAAAGTTGTGTACCTTGAAAAACAGCAAATCAGAGTCTTTTTTGGCACAGTAAGTCAACACCAGAGTCAATTGCTTTGTTCTTCATTTATCAAGATCTACCTCTCAACAGTGAATTATAAGACAATATAATAACTCTACATCAAACTGTCTTTACTTTTATACAAACTGAGTTTTACTGTGTCAGTCTTGTCAACACTGCTGAATATTAATGTGAATAAAGTTAATTGCTGGGTGGATAAAGGTCTGATGCAGTCGAAGTGAAAGAAAGCACCTAACAGAAATCTGTCATTTATGACAAGCTGTAATTTATTTCTACTTCATGAGATGTACTGACATGTTTCAAACCTTACTCTAGTCTTTACCATAAATTGCAATTATTATAATTCACAGCGACATTTGACCCAGAGGTTGTGACCTAGTTCACTGCATATCAAAGACTTCAAATCTCTGGAAATTCATTTGCAAACTCCAGCATGTATTTCTCATTGTAAATCTAATTGTTTGCACTCAACACTGAACATGCACAGTAAATTTTGTGACTTCTACTGCTTAAAGAAGAAATAGCACACTGCCTTAGATGAAACATGAAGTGTTTATGACAAAATATTTACAGATATTTAAAGATTAAGACTGTAGAATTATTATTAAGTTTTCCAATATTAAGCACTGGTGATATATTAGCTGGTGAATTTTACTGAGTATTTTTATGATACATCATCAGTTGTTTTAATAAATATTGTTACCAGTACCATCAACAGCACAACA
This sequence comes from Cuculus canorus, assembly GCF_017976375.1. NCBI lineage: Eukaryota > Metazoa > Chordata > Aves > Cuculiformes > Cuculidae > Cuculus > Cuculus canorus. Next base: position 63,204,507 of record NC_071405.1, on the reverse strand, counting down.
ATCACAGCTGAAGTTAACTCAGTTTAGCGCCTGAAGTTTTTCTCATCTGTTACCCAGTACAGTTTATAAGAAAACTGTTGACAATCATTCAGTTTCTGAACACAGACAAAATTCCCAGTCAGACTGAGTTTGTGGTGAATATATCTAGATGTGCAAAGCTAGTTTTGAAGCCTGTATTTACTGTTAGTCTTGCCATTTCTTAAGTTTTATAGATGTACCGTAGAGGTATAAAAATCTCTCTTTAAATAGTATCAATTAGAAAACACAAAAAAAAAAATTAATCAGTTAATTCAGAAGATTTTCAAGAGATTTAAGATTCTTCTGAAGACTCTGTAGTGAGTCATACTAGTTTTATTGCTATAAGTTTATTTCATATTAAATTAGATCCCTAGCAATTTAAAATATTTTCTATTTTGTTTTTTGAAGCTATCAATCTTCTACATAATTTTGAAAAATATAGTGCAAAAGTAAGTATTTACTACAGATATCTATCAGAAACATTCATCTAGCTTTTTTGGGTGTAGCATACTTCCCGTTAGGAGAAAGAACTGGAACGCTCTTTTGTATGTGTTTTTGTCTCCTCACATTAAATACAGGAATAGCAGTTAGCAGCTTTTTTGATGTGTCTCTCTCTGGTTCATCCTTTTCCTCATACCTGATTTCTCATACAAGTAGTAGCACCTGTGAAAGTAGGACTGTGATTTATGATTGCTGAGTACACTTTTAATTAACTATACGGCTTTATTTATCTTGACTGTACCTTTGCCTTCTCAGGCCTGTAGTTTGTCACTAAGCAACCATCAATGTTCTTCCCTCCATAAAAGCACCTTTTTTCCGCTGAACATAACAATCTGCATTTCTGCGAAAACTCCAAATCCCCGATTCTAAGATAAGAACGTGTTCTCTTCCTACTCCTCCACACAACTGTGTTGTCTAGAGACAACATTTAGAGAACCATAAACAGAGGAAAAAAAAATTAAAAAGCCCCGATAGCATGGCTTAGAATAAGAGAGAGAGATGTACTCCTCTTAACAGAGCACATTTTCAGTTGCTTCTAAACGAACAACCTGCTTTGCTGAGAAACTGGTAGAGATGTTTGCAGCATCACACCAGGGAAATCATATGCGAAGCACTAGATTAAGCTGAGATATTACATGTTATTTTGTTAGTAAGATGCTGGGCTTTCTGCAGAATCCTATTACGGTGGAGCACAGGCTTGTAAGCTGAAAACATTCCCAACAGAGTGCACCAGTTGATGAGGAATGGCAAGGAACGGTGTCTGAGGAGAGAGGAGCGGGAGTGCCATTTTACCAACCATGTGGATTAAACACAGAGAAGTTGTTTAGAGTTAGCAGAGGGAGGGAGAAATACGGAGCAGTTTACACTCTTTCAGATATAACTAATATCATAAGATTTGTTCAATAAAAACTCTAAAAGGAAGGTTTATGAACCTAGCATTGTTGCAGTTTTAAAAAAATATTTTTAGCTAGAAGCCACGTTGTCATCCACTCCTTATGTAGCTATTGGTTCTTTATTGATAAAAGAAAACTGAACAATAAATGCTTTAAATATTACAATGCACTGCAAACGTTTAAATATATATAGGAAGAGGGTCTTTATTTGTTATATCTAATTCAATGATCATAGAATCATAGAATCATAGAATCACCAGGTTGGAAAGGACCCACTGGATCATCGAGTCCAACCATTCCTAACACTTCCTTAAACCATGGCCCTAAGCACTTCATCAACCTGTTCCTTAAACACCTCCCGGGAAGGTGACTCGACCACCTCCCTAAAAAGATAATGATAAAGAACACTAGGTGTTCACCAGAATAATGGAATAACATTGTGGGGTTTTTCCAGCATATTCTTTTTTCTAAGTAGTGCTAGAAATATTAAGGGTGAAAAATTGTATATTGAAGATGTTCAAGGTTTACACCATTATTTGTAGACATACAGAAAACAATAAGAGGAAAGAAAGACTGCAACAAAGACTGCAGGAGAAAATCCATAGCTAAAAACTCAGATTCATATATGATCTTTTAAAAATAATTAGGTATTATAGGGAGAAGTCTACATTTAATTTTAAACATCCACATTATTTTCAATGCTACAATCCATCTACAGGTTTACTGAATGAACAGAAAGTAGTGACTTGGGTAGCAACATGAGAACAGTATCTCTAAAAATGTGTTTTCATTGGTCTTTACATAATAAAAAGTGATGTATAAAACTGATACGTTTCTGATTTCCTGAAAAACATTAAATCTTCCATTTAGAGCTATAGCAAATCTTTAGTGCAAGATACATTATATCCTTTTTAACATGTTTTAAGTACCCTTTGTTACAAGGAAAAATCTAAGCATGTGATTAAGCCGATGTTTCTGCAGCCTTTTCCAGAGGTACTAGTAAACCAGTTCCCTATGGCAAACAAAGAAATCCAGTACAACACAGGATTAATACATTTCACGTGCTTTCCCTTTCTCAATCACTTCACTCACACTTTCTGATATCTGGATAATGTATACTTAGATTATAAATCCCTGAAGTATTGCTCTTTGTAGCTAAAAGTATCCGGGAGAAATGTTTAGAGTTGATTCCTGTTTAATTACTATGATCTAAAAACAATTTGGCAGACTCGTTATAAGTCCCTGCCTATAACAACATAGTTGTAAGAGTTACATGTCTGGAATTCATGATCTTATCCCACTGCCTACTGAGCATATGCCTGAATAAAAAATAATGATAAATTATATGTTAATTAGAGCAATAGTATGTCCAAGTTTGGACAGATGCAGCATGTAACATCCTTTCGGCACTGGTTGTCCCTTCCAACTGTGATCATGAAACGTGTTTATTGTAATAAAAGCATCACCTTATTTGGTCCTGAAAAGTGTTGTTACTATGAATTAAATCTTATTACCAAGAACTTCTTTTCATCAGAATTTCTCAACACTTATGAAATTAGGCAAAGCCTTCAGCACTCGTCCATGGGATCAAATCTACCATACATAAACACCTTATAAATCTGCCAAAAGACATAAGGCTGAGCAGCAAGACCTTTCTTTCTTAGACATATGCTATGCTCTTAATAAGGACCTGGCTCATTTTCAGGCTTATCTTTTTGTTAAGGCAGAACTGAAAGAAAAAAGCCTTGGAAGTAGTTAGAAAAACAGTGTAATCACTAAGGTACCATTATCCTGTCTCTTGTAGCTTTTACATTTGAGCTTCTCAAAGCTACGGACAGAAAATTGCTCATTTGATACCTGAGCTGCATAAAGAAGATTGAAATCCGGGTTGTTAATGATCTTTTCACTCTGTTTAGGAGATTCTCTGTAAGAACTCATGTGCAGCACAGATGCTGGCTGTCTACATTATTCCTAGGCACCCAACAAAATACAGAGGTGGACTGTCATTTATCCTAGACACACTACTGCTGAAAGAGATCTTATTTCTGTATGAAAGCTGCTCTAAAGAAGGACACGTTTTTCTAGGAGACCAGATACACCGGGAGAAAAATGTTAGGTTTCCTTTTTTTACAATTTTTTTGTAGTAAGTGATGCACACCACTAGATACCTTAAATGAATAATCAACTTAAATGATACAGAATATTTGACTAGCAGTTAAGGTGGTGATTAATAGCAGTATAGACAAATAAATTATTTACTCAAAATGAGATTATCCAGTTGGTGGTTTTATGCCTAATATTTTTAAAATGTTTTAAAACAAAATTAAATGGGTATTATAAAAGAGAACTAGTTCTTATTTGACTAAAGCCACAAAGAAATATTTAATTTTAGTTTGTCCTTGCTAGGTAGAACTTCATACCACGAAGTTCTCCCAGCAACTCTGGGGAGATAGGAAAAATATGATTGTCGCTGATGGTACAAAGATGAAGCATGTGAAAGATTAACTGCCACGCTCAAAGTCACACAAGTGGGGAAGATCTGGAAATTCAGTTTAGGCATATAGGCTTCATGCTGTAATTAAAACATAACCATCTGCCTTCTTCCCACTTCTCTTCTTATGCTCTTTTATTAACCAGGTAAATGCAGCTGTTCCAAGTGTTCAAAAAATCATTTAGCGTGTCATTAATTTTCTTCGATCCTTTATCACCCACTCAGGTTGGTGTGATGTGTGCATGGAATTAATATGACTTTACCCTTTTTTATCATCTTAGAGATGGCACATACCAGAAAGAAGTGCCAATCTTCCAGTATCTGATTCTGAACGGCCTCAGTAGGGGAAATATTACTATTTTATCAAAGAAAAGGCTGATCATGTTCTACTGGGCATCTTCAGGAAAAGATCTTTTCTGTAGAGTCACTGCAGAATGCTTATTCTACAGATATAACTAAAAGGCCAAAGTCTGATTTAAGATGTTACAGATTCTTTTAGTCTTTTCCTAACCTCTGCTACATACATGTTTTTCACCAGTTTATGAATTGTTGAATGCTTACCCAGTTCTTTAGGAGATACTTTAAAAATAGTATTTCTTTTTTTAAAAAAAATTTATTTGACCAATCTTAGTTTTAACTACCTTTTTGTATTTTCTTAATTTTTAGAGACATCTTCATATATTCAGTCAAGGATGAGGAAAGGAGCCACGGCAGTACAGATAACAGAGATCTCAGCAGTGTGTTCTTAAGGCTCCTCCAAACATTCTGGTTTATAAAAATAGTGTGATTGTACATTCCAGCAAATACATAGTTCTTTCTGGTAGAAAACCTTGAGGAATAAATAAAATTTCAATTTTTAACTTCGTCTATTAAAAAACACACTAATGAAATAATTTCTTCTCTTTCTATCCTGCAAAGATTTAAAGCAGATCTGTGCAAAGAAACAGAAATGGACCTTCATTACATGAAATTGTTAAAGGAAATTCCTGTTCCATTGCCACAAATCCTTTCTCCAACAAAACAAGTTTAGCATTAAAAACCTCTGTGCTGTGTTCACAGTTATATTAAGTAATCATAACATGAATTTAGTAACCGCTGTTAGACAACTATGGAAAATTAAAAGAAATCTTAAAAAATAGCTCATCTATCATAAAAGAAACCTCAAGATATCGTATTTT